>NC_136967.1:31652967-32152228 GCF_032717465.1 Coenobita brevimanus
GATTTATTCAACTTGGTGGGGCAAGTGATGGTGCTGATTTCACCTTTGAGCAGAGGATAGCCAAAACACCTCGGTGGAACACCCCCTCCCACACCCCACAGAGAGAGAGAGAGACCGACGGTTACGTAAACATCATGTTAACTACTTCGTCTTAAAACATATGATTTCCATTATTCCTTGGACTCCACCAATAGTCTTCATCTACTTTTGAGTATGAACATAAATTTTAGCTGTTCAGATACTTCGTAAATGTTTGAATGTCTTGGCTGCATACACATTATTTTTGGCTGCTTAGATTTTTCGTGAAACGGTAGAACTGTTCATAAATACTGAGTTAAAATGGTTAGCTGAAAAACTGCCCGTCTGGGGATTAAGACATGCGATAACTCACTAGCTCTCATAATCATATTGATTCATAGCCGACCTTCTAATATTGTTTAGCTTTTCTGCAGTTATTTTTTTAAGGCTGGCGAATATAAACATACTTTCATCATTTAATCAGCAGTAAGATTGACTGTTATCTGTATGAAAATAAAATTCTCATTTCATTTAACAGTCGGTGAGCGAATGACACTGCTTTGATACTAGCCAAAGTCTGGTTGCTCGTGGGAGGTCCGAAGCTGTAACCTGTCGTCCGGGAAGGAGGGGCAGAGACTAGCGCCTTCCCCGCTGGGTGTAGTACGAACTTCTGAACGGAGCTGTACTTAAAATTGATTGGGAAACACACCCTATTATTACAAAAGCTCATAAGACAAATCTGAGGGTAAAAAAAAAAAAAAATCAGGAAACATAAAACAAGAAATCGATTGACACGTAAAGAGAGCTGACATGAGGTGCTTAAGAACAATGTTTCAATTGATGTTTGGGTCTCAGATGAAGGCGACGAACTTCAAATGAGAATTCTTTATTGTCTGCAGTGTTCACTTTAAAATTATAGCGAGTCTCCTGACTGAAGGTAAGAAAAAGAAAGAGAAAAGACTAGTGTCATAATAAAAGATCGTGCTCCACCACAAGCAACAAATCCTTAAGTAAAACCAAATCTGTTACCTGATAAGAAGGAATATTGATGATATTTTGACCACCTATGAATTTTCACGAGAAACGACATACACTACCGCAATACCGATATATATAATTAATTACCATTTATAAATTATACCTCCTCTCCGTATACATAAAGTGCATGACAGCCACAAAAAATGGAGGTTGAATGAATACTGGTTGAACTGTACTGATGCTGGAAATTTTACGTTTAGAGAACGGTCGTTTGAGTGATGCCAAAAACCGCATGTGAGGGTGAAAACGCTAAATATGAATGACAAGTACGATAAAGGCAAGTTAAAGGAACAGTGAACTGCATTACTGTCGTCTGAAAATTCCTTGGATATTCATTTTAAGATGAGGATCATTTGAGTAATGCTAAATACCGCATAGCTGGGGGAGAAAACAATAAAAAAGCAACTGGAAATTAACTGGGAAAGACTCCTAGTTGTATCTAAATTTCATAAATCACATCTGGAGGTCATAGAATTCCGTAGAGAAAAAAAGTCATTAACAATGCTAAATCAATCAATACGTAGAATAAAATAGATTCACAAGAAAAAAATGCTGACTTTTAAGTATTGTATCATTCAAGACGTGAAGACAGCTTTGAAATTTGATGTTATTTTTATTTGCATCAGTGGCATCTTGAGCCGAGTGATATATGGAATATTTTTCCCGTATGCCGGATCATATATGATCCATATTTTCCAAGGTAAAACCACTGCGAAAGGCAATGAAAAGCATCAAAGAAAATTGTTTATTTATTATTATATATTCTTCATTAGAAAAACTTAAATACGCTGTCGTACTAAAATATAAAATTCATACACAACAGATGATTCCTCATATATGTAGATTTATTGTTTATGATGGGACTAAAAAATCAGGGTGCAGTATCGTCGACCTGAACTATTTTCCAAATTGAGATTGTGGATTTTAGATTTCCGATGAGTCTATTTTTCCCTTCTTTTAGGCTTGACTTCACGGATAAAAGGTACTAAATTAATTATGGCTGACAGCATTCATTTTCAGGGTACTTAAAAGTAATTTACACGAGTGATGCTTGTATGAACGTATTTTTGATTGATAATCACAGTCCATTCTTACCAAAACTTAGAAGACACATCTTGGGGAAGAAATCGATTGACACGTAAAGAAAGCTGCATGAGGTGCTTCAGATCAGTAAGTATCGACTGATGTTTGGGTGATTGAAACAAGCGAGAAACGTCAACTGCGTATTCTTTTTTATCCGCGTTAGATTGACTTCTAAAATTACAGCGAGGGAAAAAAAATGCACATAATGAAAGTTCCTGTTCATTTCCTTAGGTGAAACGTCTAAAAACTGATACCTGATGAGAAGGAACATTGATGAAATTTGACTTTCACCTATAAATTTTTATGAGAATACACTAACACAATAACGATATACATAATTAATTACCATTTATAACATAATACCTCAACTCAGTATGAAAAATGAATGTTCAAGGAACATTTATTGAACTGTACTAATGTTGTGTGTTGACTTGGGATATTTACGTTAGGAAGATGGTCGTTTGAATGATGCTTAAATCCTCATAACTGAAGACGAAAACGTTAAATATGCATGACAGCTACAAAAACAGGCAGGTTGAAGGAACACCAACTGAACTGCATTAATGTCGTCTGGATATTGTTTGGAGCGGATGATTCGAGTAATGCTAAAAAAAGCATAATAGGGGGCGAAAACACTGAAAATGCAACTTCCACAAATGTACTTTAAGTTGGCTGGGAAACACTCCCAGTTGTATCTTAATTTCATAAATTATTTCTGTGGATCAGAGAATTCCTTGGCGAAAAAAAATAAATAAAACGTTTGAATGAGGTAATACGTAGAACGAAGCTGAATCAGAGGAAAAGAATTCTGCCATTTGAGATTTTTAAACCCAGTTTCCTTTCATTAGGGACGTGAAAAGTATTGAAGTGTCATCTTGAGCCTAGTGATCAAATATGGAATATGGAATGGAATATTTTCCCCGTATGCCGGTCCGTGTAATATCTTGATCCATATTTACCAAGGTAAAACCATGATTAGGAAAATCTGTCAATAAAATAAATGTGTATAAAATAAACATTACTTAGTTGCTCATATACGCAGAGTCATTGTTCACGATGTGTCTAATAAAAATCAGGTTACATTATCGTCGACCTGAAGTATTGTCTTTTCCGTGTTAGGATTAATTGGATTTTTAATTTCCGATGAGTCTATTGGCCTTTTTAAGCTTGACCTTACGGATAAAAAGTAGGATGAAAGGTGAATTAGTTAATAACTAATAGCACTGACTGTTGGGAGTGATGCTTATATGAGCTTATTATTGGCGGCATTGTTATATATGCAACATCCACAAATGTACTCAAATTTGATTGGCAAACACACTCTATTCTTACCAAATCTCAGAAGACACATGATGGTTAAAAAAATTAAAATAAAATCATTTTCAGGGAACATATCGATTGAAACGTAAGGACAGCTGACATGTGAGGTGCTTAAGGACAATAATATTCACAAGAGGCGAAAAACTTCAAATGTGTATTCATTTTTATCTCCAGTAGATGCACTTTAAAATTACAGCTAGCCTCCTGACTGAATATAAAGAAAATTATAATAATAATTACACATAGTGAAGGTTCCTTAAAAAAATCAGGTTGCAGTATCGTCGACCTCAACTATTGTGTCTTCCACGTTGAGATTAACTGGATTTTTAATTTCCGATGAGTCTAGTGGCTTTATTTAGGCTTGACTTCACGGATAAAAGGTAATACCAATGGTGAATTAGTTACGGCTGATAGCATTCTCTGTGGCAGTAGTTCAATACTATTTCACTTGTTATGGCTGTATGAACGTTTTTGTTGGCTAAATCGTTGAGTATGAAAATTCCAAAAATTTACTCAAAATCGATTGAGAAACACACCCTGTTATTACTAAAACTCAGAAGACTATTCTGAGGGTAAAAAAGAAAATCACTCAGTAAACATATAATAAGAGATCGACTGACCCGTAAAGAGATCTGACATCTGGCATGATTAAGAACAATAAGGTTCAATTGATGTTTGGGTCTCCGAAAGGAGAGGAACTTCAAATGAGTGTTCTTTATTATCTGCAGAAGATGCACTTTAAAATTACAGCGAGCCTCTTGACTGAATGAACAAAAAAAAAAAAAAAAAAAAAAAAGGAGGAGCAATTGCACATAATGAAGCTTCGTGTTCTTCGGTAAAACATATCAAAACCGTTACCTCATGACAAGGAATAATGATGAGATTTTGACCTCACCTATGAATTTTTAAGAGGAAGTATATTCATATCGCAATACAGAGATATATATAATCAATTATCTCTTATTCCTTTAGACCTTATCTTCGTACACGTAAAGTGCATTGCAGCTACAAAAAATTGGATATTGTTGGGATATTTACGTTAGGACGACGGTCATTTGAGAGATGCTAAAATGCGCATAACTGAGGGCGAGAACGCTCAATATGCACACCGCTACTAAAAGATAAGATGAAGGAATACTGAATGAAATGCATTAATGTCGTCTGGAGATTGTTTGGATCCTTACGTAAGAAAGAGGGTCATTTGAATAATGCTAAAACTGCATAATTTGGGGCTAAAACACTAAAAATGCAACTTCCACAAATGTACTGAAAATTGGCAGGGAAACTCTCGAAGTTGTATCTAAATTTCATAAATCATTTCCGAGGTTCAAAGAATTGAGTGGTGAAAAAAATCAGTAACAAGGCTAAATGAAGTAATACCTAGGATGAAATCGATTCACAGGAAAAAAAAATTTTTTGCCACTGTGGGGTTTTTAACCGATAGATTTTATTTTATTTCAGATGTGAAAACAACTTAGAAATTTGATGTTATTTTAAAGTGCATCACTAGGGGTTTTAGGTGGCATCTTGATTCGAGTGAACAAATATAAAATTTGGAATATTTTCCCCGTATGCCGGTTCGTGTGATATCGTGATCCATATTTACAAAGGTAAAACGACTCCGAAGGGCAACGAATAGTTTATTTATTATCATATGTGCATTATTAGAAAATACTAAATATATTGCCGTACTAAGATATACTATTTATAACATTAGATGAATAATCAAATTCGTACCTTTATTGTTGATGATTTGTCTAAAAAAATCAAGTTGCAGAATTGTCTACCAGAAGTATTATATCTTCCACTTTGAGATTAAGTGGAATATTAATATCCGATGAGCCTATTGGCTTCTTTTGAGGCTTGACTTCACGGATAAAAGGTAGTTCCAAAGGTGAATTAGTTCAGCTCATAGCATTCACTTCAGAACTATTTCTCTGGAGTGATCATTGTATGAACGTATTTTTGCCAAAATCCTTAAACATGCAAATTTCACAAATGTAATCAAAATTGATTGGGAAACACACTCTATTCTTGCTAAAACTCAGAGGACATATCTGAAGGTAAAAAAGAAAATCACTCAGGAAACATTTAACAAGACATCGATTGACTCGTAGTGACAGCTGACAAATGAGGTGCTTAAGAATAGTAAGTTTCGATTGATGTCCTGACTAAATGTAAAAATGAAAAAAAAATAAAAGCAATCAGTTTTTGTTACACTATAAGCAACATTTACTTAGGTCAAACATCTCAAAACTGTTACCTGATGAGAAGGAATTTTGATGAGATTTTGACTTTGACGTATGGATTTTTACGACAAAGTAGACACACTATAGCGATTCCGATATGTATAATTAATTACCACATAACATAATACCTCATGTCCGTAGACGTAAAGTGCATGAGAGATACGAGAAATGCAGGTTGAAGGAACAGTTATTGACCTGTAATGATGTTGTCTGTTGACTGTTTTGATATTTACATTAGGAGGAGTTTTTTTTGAGTGATGCTAAAATCCTCATAACGGAGTGCGAAAACTTCGAATATGCATGGCAGCTACAAAATT
The DNA here is from genome assembly GCF_032717465.1 of Coenobita brevimanus. Lineage (NCBI taxonomy): Eukaryota > Metazoa > Arthropoda > Malacostraca > Decapoda > Coenobitidae > Coenobita > Coenobita brevimanus. The sequence goes on from NC_136967.1 coordinate 31,658,993, forward strand.
GGCATGTTTAAGGAACACTGATTGCAGTGCATTAATATCATCTGGAGATTGTTTGTATCTTTACTTTACGAGGATCATTGAAATAATGCTAAAAACCGTATGATTGGGGGGTGGGGGAAATACTAAAAAAGCAATTTACACAGATGTATTCTAAAATGGCTGCGAAATACTCCCAGTTGTATCTAAATATCATAAATCATTTCTGAGGGCCAGAAAATTCCGTGGCGAAAAAAAAAGTAACAAGTTTAAATGACGTAATACGTAGGGTAAAATTGATTCACAGGAAAAGAATTCGGCGATTTCCTTCCATTTGTGACGTGAGAACAACTTGGAAATTTAGAGATAAATCTAATTTTATTTTTATGTGCATCACTTGGGCTTTACAGTAGAATCTTGACCCTAGTGATCAAATATGAAATATGGAATATTTTCCCCGTATGCCTGTTCGTGTGATATCATGATCGATATTTATCAAGGTAAAATCACTGCGAGAGGCAATAGCTTACAAAAAATCGCTGATTTACTGATAATCATACTTGCATTGTTAGGAGAATCTAATTCCATACCCGTACTGAGATATACAATTTATAATCATTACTTGGATCCTCATGTACGCAGATTTATTGTTCATAATATACCTAAAAAAAAAATAAGGCTGTAATACAGTCGCCATGAACTATTGTCTTTTCCATGTTGAGATTAATTGGATTTTTAATTTCCGATGAGTCTATTGGCTTTTTTTTAGGCTTAACCTCACGGATATAATGTAGGACCAAAGATGAATTAGTTATGGCCGATAGCATTGACTGTTGGGGTAGTTCAAAACTATTTCACTGGAGTAAAGAGTGTATGAAGGTATTTCTTGTCGAAATCGTTAAATTTGCAACTTTATAACTCATGTCCGTAGACGTAAAGTGCATGACAGCTAAAAAAAAATGCAGGTTGATAGAACACTGATTCAACAGTACTGATGTCGTCTGTTGATTGTTGGGGTATTTACGACGGTCGATTGTGATTCTAAAAACCACATAACTCAGGGCGAGAACGCTAAATATGCACCCAGCTCCAAAAGAAGGCAAGATGAATGTACACTGAATGAACTGCATTAATGTCGTCTTGAGATTGTTTGGATGTTTGCGTTAGGAAGAGGGTCATTTGAGTAATGCTTAAAATCGCATAATTGGGGGCGAAAACACTAAAAATGCAACTTTCACAAATATACTACAAGTTATCATTGAAACACTCCCAGTTGTATCTAAATATCATAAATCATTTCTAAGGGTCAGAGAATTCCGTGGATAAAAAAAAAAAAAAATTCATTAAGAAGGCTAAATGAAGTAATACGTAGGATGAAATTGATTTACAGGAAAACTAATTCTGCCATTTCAGGGTTTTATGCCCAAAGAGTATCCTTTCATTCGAGACGTGAAGACAGATTCAAATATGAAGATAAAACTGATGTTATATTTATGGGCATGAGTAGGGCTTTAAAGTACCATCTTGAGCCTAGTGATCAAACATAAAATATGGAATTTTTTCCCCATATGGCGGATCGTGTGATATAATGATCCATATATACCGAGGTAAAACCATCCAGAAAGGCGATGAATAGTGCACGAGAAAATCGCTTATATATTGTTCATCATATGTCACATACTTAGGAAAAACTAAGTATATTGCCGTACTGAGATATACAATTTATAAACGTTACTCTGTTCCCCATATACGCAGATTTAGAATTCATGATGGATATAAAAAAAAGTCAGGTTTGAGTATCGACTTCAACTGTTGTGTTTTCCACGATGAGATTAATTGAATTTTTAATTTCCGATGAGTCTATTGGTTCCTTTTTAGGTTTGACTTCTCGGATAAAAGGTAGTACCAAATGTGAATTATTTCCGGCTGAGGATTCACTGTTGAAGTATTGGCGAAATCGTTAAATTTGCAACTTCAACAAATATTTTAAAAAAATTATTGGAAAAATGCACTCTATTCTTACCAAAACTCAGAAGAAACGTCTATCGGGGAAAAAAAAAAAAAATCACGCACGAAACATATAACAAGAATTCGATTGACTGGTAAAGACAGCTGACATAGGAGGTGTTTAAGAACGATAATTTTCGATTTAGGCTTTGGTCACCGAGACAAGCGAGAAACTTCAAATGTGTATTCTTTTTTATTTGCAGTCGATGCATGTTAAAATTACAGCGATCCTTCTGACTAAATGTAAAAAAAAAAAAAAAAAAAAAATTCACAATGAAGGATCCTCTTACACTATAAGCCACACATCATTAGGTGAAACAACGCAAAACTTTTACCCCATGTGACCGAATATTGATGAGATTTTTGTTTTCACTATGAGTTTTTACTAGAAAGTAAATACACTATCGCAACACCGATATGTTTAATTAAATACCATTTATAACCTTATACCTCAACTCCATAGGCTTAAAGTGCATGAGCTATAAAAATTGCAGGTTGAAAAAACACTGAACTGTACTGATAATGTCTGTTGTTTGTTAAATTATTTTTGTTAGGAAGACGGTCGATTAAGTGATGCTAAAATCCCGATAACTGAGCGACAACGCTAAATATGCATGTCAGCTACAAAAATAGGCAGGTTAAAAGAAAACTGACAACTGCATTAAGAGGCATGTTGAAGGAACACCAACTGAACTGCATTAAAGTCATCTGGAGATTGTTACGATCTTTATGTTAGGAAGATAGTCATTTGAGTAATGAGAAATACAGCATAATTGCTGGCGAAAACACTAATAATGCAACTTCCACAAATGTACTGTAAATTAGTCCCAGTTGTATCTATATTTCATAAATCATTTCTCAGTGTCAGAGGATTCCGTGGCGAAAAAATGGAACAAAGCTAAATGACGTAACACGTAGGATGAAATTGATTCACAGAAAAAGAATTGTGCCATTTGAGGGTTTCAAGGCGAAAGAGCTTCCTTTCATTAGAGACGTGAAAATAGCTTGGAAATTTCGAGATAAAACTGGTGTTATTTTTATGTGCATCACTAGCTCTTTAAAGTGTCATCTTGAGCCTAATGACCATATGTGATATATGGAATATTTTCCCCGTAAGCCGGATGGTGTGATATCATGATCCCTATTTACCAAGGTAAAAACCACTGCAGAAGGCGATTAATAGTTTACAAGATAGTTGCTAAATTATTATCATCTATGAATTAGTAGAAAAAACTAAATACATTGCCATACTGAGATATGCAATTTATAAGAGATGGTGATTGGAAATACGCTGTTGGAGAAAAAAATATTTATAAGTATACATGGGTGAGACAGGAGGGTGGAAGGGTTGTAGATAGAGCTTTGATGGACTATGTGGTTGTGTCTAGGAATGTAATAAGAAGATTGTTGGATGTGAGAGTCCTGAGAGGGGAGGGTGGAGGTATGTCTGACCACTACCTGGTGGAGGGAAAGTTAAGAGTAGGTAAGAGATGGGTGGGAGCTAGGAGGGTTAGGTGTGACAGGGAGGTTTTGAAAGTGTTGGATGAAAGGGAGAAAAAGATAGAGTATGAGGAGAAATTGAAAGATAAGTGGGACTCAGTGAAGGATCAGGAAAATGGCAATGTGGAGGAGGAATGGCAGTTGTTTAAGTGCTGTGGTGGGGCATGCGGAAGAGGTGTGTGGTGTGAGACGTGTGGGTGGTGGTGTAAGAAATGGAAGTGCGAGGAAGTAAGTATGGCTGTGGATGAGAAGAGACGTGCATATGAAGTGTGGCTGCAGAGGAAGGATGAGATGTCATATGAAAGGTATAAGGAAAAGAGGAATAGGGCGAGAAGGGCTGTGCGTGATGCTAAAGTGACAGCAGATGAGAGGTGGGGTAGGCGGCTGACAGAGAATTATCAACAGAATGAGAAAATGTTTTGGAAGGAGGTGAAAAGGGTGCGAAAGGGAGAGTCTGGGAAGGAAGAACGAGTAAAAGCAGAGAATGGAAGGATGTTAATTGAGATGGATGCAGTACGGAAGAGATAGGCAGAGTATTTTGAAAGAATGTTAAATGTAGAGGAGGAAAGGGTGGCTGAGATTGTGGCAGATGGAAGGGTGCAAGGAATAAATGTCTTGGGAGAGTTGAATGATTCTTTGATCACGATGGAGGAAGTGGAGAAGGCAGTAAAGGAGATGAAAACAGGGAAAGCTGCAGGTATGGATGGGTGTGCTATGGAATGCCTGAAGGGTGGTGGAGTGACTATTGTTGACTGGTTAGTAAGATTGTTGAATGTGTGCTTTGTGAAAAGTATGGTGCCAATTGACTGGGCTAGTGCTTGTGTGGTTCCGTTGTATAAAGGCAAGGGTGATAAGTATGAATGTACTAGCTTTAGGGGTATAAGCCTGTTGCGTGTTGTAGGTAAGGTTTATGGTAGGGTGTTAATTACGAGGGTTAGAGAGGGTACAGAGGGAGTGATTGGTGATGAGCAGTGTGGCTTTAGGAGAGGGAGGAGATGCGTGGATCAGGTGTTTGCTGTGAGACAAGTATGTGAAAGGTTTAGAGAAAGAGTATGATAGAATTGATAGGGAGGCTTTGTGGACTGTTTTAGGATTGTATGGACTTGATGGTAGGTTACTAAAAGGAGTGAAAAGTTATGTAAATAGTAGAGCGTGTGTAAGAGTGGGAAATGCTGTGAGTGATTGGTATCCCGTGAGAGTGGGTCTGCGACAGGGATGGGATGTGTGATGTCGCCTTGGTTGTTTAACATTTACATGGATGAGGTGAATGCAAGAGTTTTAGGTGGAGGTCTGAGTCTGGTGAATTTTGATGGTGGAGAGTGGAATCTGAAGCAGCTGCTGTTTGCAGATGATACTGCACTGGTGGCTGATTCAGAGGAGAGATTGAGACAGTTGGTAGAGGAGTTTGGAAGGGTGTGTGAAAGGAGGAAATTGAGAGTAAATGAGAATAAGAGTAAAGTGATGAAGTGTACGAGGTTGGTAGATAGGGGGATGAATGTAGTTTTGAATGGCGAGTTGCTTGAAGAGGTAGTTTTAAATATCTAGGGTCATATGTTGCTGTGGATGGAAGAATAGATGCAGAAGTGAAGTTTAGAATAAATGAAGTAGGAAAGGTGCTGGGAGGAATGAAAAAAGTGTTTACATGTCGTTCGCTTAGATTGGATGAAAAGTGAAGGCTGTATGAGGGTGTTGTGGTACCGACTGCGTTATATGGGGCTGAAACATGGAATATGAGTGTAGCAGAGAGGAAAAGTTTGAATGTAATGGAGATCAGGTGTCTGAGGAGTATGTGTGGAGTGACGCGTATGGATCGAGTGCGAAATGATGAAATGCGAAGGAGAACTGGAGTTGTTCGGGAGATGGCTGGTAGAGTTGAGCAGAGGGTGTTGCGATGGTTTGGGCATATGGAGAGAATGGATAATGAGCGATTGGTGAAAAAGATAACTAGATCTGATGTGAGAGGTGTAAGGCTGAGAGGAAGACCACGAATAGGATGGGTGGACAATGTGAAGAGAGCGCTGGATGCGAGAGGGATGTCTTTTGAGCAAGGAAGAGTGGCTGTGCGTGACAAATAAATGGAGAGAAATTGTGAATGAATGTGATGACGCAGCCCTGATGGGATTTTCTCCCGCATTTGGTCTGATCAGCAAGTCAGGTCAGGTGCGGGTAAGGGGATGGGTCTGTTATGATGAGGCAGGGGTAAACCGGCTCTGCTGTCGGGCCCTGCTGCAGATGTCACTGATTGCATTGCGCAGCCCCCTTTGGGGCTAAGATGCGAATGAATGTGTTTGAATGGATGAGTAAATGGGGAGTGTGTCGTCCTGTCTCGGCTACCTCTCTTTCCTTGGGGAAAGCAGCCTAGGTATATAGATAATTCTTTTTTTTTTTCTTTTTACATTGTCAGAAGGCTCGTTGTGATTTTAAAGTGCATCTACTTCTGACAATAAAGAATGCTCATTTGAACTTCCTAGCTTCTGTCGGAGACCCAATCATCAAGTGAAACATTGTTTTTAAGATCCTCATATGTAAGCTCCCTTTATGTCAATCGATTTCTTGTTATATGTTACCTGAAAGTGATTTTTATTACTCTCAGATATGTCTTTTGTGCTTTAGTAATAGGGTGTGTTTCCCAATGAGTTTTGAGTACATATGTGGAAGTTGCATATTGAACGATTATGCCAAAAATACGTTCATAAAGAAATCCCTCCAGTGAAATAGTTTTGAACTACTCCCACAGTAAATGCTATCAGCCGGAACTAATTCACCTTTAGAACTACCTTTTATCCTTGATGTTAAGCCTAAAAAGAAGCCAAGAGATTCATCGGAAATTAAAAATCCAAATAATCTCAACGTGGATGACACAATAGTTCATGTATACGATACTGCAACCTGATTTTTTTTTTTATCCATCATGAATACTGAATCTGCATATGAGGATCCAAGTAATGTTTATCAATTGTATATCTCAGTAAGGCCATGTACTTAGTTTTTCTTAATAATGCATATATGATTATTATTAAATAAGCGATTTTCTCGTCAACTATTCGTAGCCTTTCTGGATGGTTTTACATTTTTATATATGGATCTCCCCCAGTATCCCTGCTTGTCGTAAAAGGCGACTAAAAGGGTTGGCGGAGGGTTAGTGCCCCTCCCCGGAAAACAACTAACTAAAAAAAACAAACAAGAAACCTCGGACAAGGACTGACCAAACGATGACGACCCAGGACCGGACAAAGGACTTGGTAATGAGTACATGGAATGTAAGAGGAGCGGATGATGAGGTGAAAGAGAGAGAGAGATTGTCCAGGTGCTTGAGGGTGCGAAAGTGGATGTATGTGGAATAATTGAAACAAAATGGAGAGGAGAAAGTGTGAGAGAATGGGAGTATGGATGGGGTATATGTGCAGGAATAGGTGAGAATGAGAGGGCAAAGGAAGAAGTATGTATAGTTGTGAGTAAAAGATGGAAGAGAAGCATAAGACGGTATGGATCAGTTGGGTCAAGGATTGTGTGGGTAAAGTTGAAAGTTGAAATACAAATTTGGGCGATTGTGTGTGTGTATGCACCAACGCAAGATCGTGCTAGAAGAGTGAGAGAAGAGTTCTGGACAAATGTGGAAGTGTGCATGGAAAAGTTTGGAAGGAATGAGAGAGTGTTTTTGATTGATGATATGAATGGTAAAGTTGGGAATGTGAAGGTGGATGGAATAGTTGGTGAGTGGGGTGTGCCTGCTGAGATAGATGAGAATGGGAGTGCGTTAGTGGACATTTGTGCTGGGAGGGGGTTGGTGATAGCCAATACCCTCTTCAGGCATAAAATGATCCACAGGTATACATGGCGAGTGATGAGAAGGGTGGGTGGTGAACTGAATGAAAGGCAATGATTGATTATGAGTGGATGAAAGGATGCGAAGATGTGTAAAGGATGCAAGAGTTTATAGAGATTGGGGGAGTTGACTTTCTGACCACTACTTGGTGGTGGCCAGAATTAGAATGCAAGTAAGATGGAAGAATAGAAGGGAAAGACGAGAGGAAGGAGTGGTTGCAAGGAGAGTGGAAAGGTTACAAGAGGATGAGAAAAAGGTAGAGTATAAGAGAGAAGTGGAGGAACGATTGGGCAAATATGAATTGCAGCAGATGGGAGACGTGGAAGGTGTGTGTAAGATATTTACAGAAGAAATATGTGCAGCATGTGATGTGGTGTGTGGAAGGAAGAGAAGACGGAGGGGGGTGCAAGGAACAGCGTGGTGGACTGAAGAGGTGAAACAGGCTGTGGCACAAAAGAAGAAAGCATACAATGAATGGATGAGAAATAGGGGAGTGGAAGAAGTTGAGAGGCGGAAGAGAGTGTTATATGTGGAAAGAAAGAGGTGAAAAGATTAGTAAAAGACAGTAAGAAGAGAGTGGATGAGGAATTTGGAAGGAATTTGAGTGTAAAGTGGAGGGACTGTAAGAAAATGTTCTGGAGAGAAGTGAAAAGAGTAAGACAGGGTGGAAGTGAAGTTAGCAGGGGAGTGAAAGATGAAAATGGTAAATTACTAGTGGAGAAGGGAGAAAAAGTGAGCAAATGGAGAGAACACTTTAAGGAATTGTTGAACGTAGAGGATGGAAGTAATGCAAGCATAAGTGGCTGGTTAATGGCTGGGAGAAGGAAGGAGGTGAGAAGACAGGATAGAAGTTGTGGAAGCAATGAAGAAAGTTAGATCGGGGAAAGCCCCAGGAATTGATGGAGTGTGTGGTGAAATGCTGAAGCATGGGGGAGAGATAGTAGTAGAATGGATGTGGAAGATGTGCAGATTGGCCTGGGAGGAAGGTAGAGTCCCGGAGGATTGGAAGTCAGGTATAATTATTCCCTTGTACAAAGGAAAAGGGAGAAAAGAAGTGTGTGGTAATCATAGGGGCATTTGTCTTCTTAGTATAATAGGAAAAAAGTATGGTAGGATACTTATAGACAGTTAGAGAAAGAACAGAGAAATTAGTTGGACAAGAACAGGGAGGCTTTAGGAAGGGAAGAGCTTGTGTAGATCAGATATTCATTCTTAGATCTTTAGTGGAAAAGTTTCTAGAGAAGGGAAAGAAGTTGTATGCTTCTTTCATGGATTTGGAGAAAGCATATGACAGGGTGGATAGACAAGGATTGTGGAAAGTGTTAAGAATATATGGAGTAGATGGGAAGTTGTTGAATGCTGTGAAGAGTATGTACGATGGTGCGAAGGCTGCAGTGCGTGTGGATGGTGAACTAAGTGAATTTTTCTCTTTGAAAGTTGGTTTGAAACAGGGATGTGTCATGTCTCCATGGTTGTTCAATCTGTACATGGATGGGGTAATAAAAGAGGTACAAGGTAGGGTAGTGGATGTTGGAGTGGCCCTGGTGAGAGAGGATAGTGTTTGGAAACTCCCTGTACTGTTGTTTGCAGATGATACTGTGTTGTTGAGTGAAGACGAAGGGGGAGCTGCAAGGCTTGGTAGATGAGTTTGAGGGAGTGTGTAAGAAACGGAATCTAAAGGTGAATGTAGGGAAGAGTAAAGTGATGGTCTTTGAGAGAGGTGAAGTTAGTGAATGTACAGCGAGGTTGGATGGTGAGGAATTGGAAAATGTGAGTACGATTAAGTACTTGGGTAGTGTGATGAATAAGGATGGAGGTTTGGAGGGTGAAGTGCTTGAAAGGGTACAGCAGGGAAGAAAGGTTGCTGGTTCTTTGAAAGCAGTGATAAGAAACAGGGAAGTGAGCATGGAAGTGAAAAAGTTACTACATGACAGTATTGTGATACCAACTCTAACGTACTGAAGTGAAGCTTGGACATTGTTGGAAGGACACAAGTCAAGAGTGAGAGCAGTGGAAATGAGTTATTTGAGAGGAGCCTGTGGAGTCACGTGGAGAGACAGGCTGACGAATGAGGATATAAAGGAGCGTTGTGGTGTGGATGTGGATGTGATAGGAAGCTTTATGAGGAACACACTGAGGTGGTTTGGCCATGTGGAGAGGCTGGAGGGTGAAAGACTGACGAAGAGAGTGTATGTGAGTGAGGTTGAGGGGGGAAGAGGGAGGGGGAGGCCAATGATGAGATGGAGGGATGGGGTGGAGAGGTATATGAGAGAGGGGGGTGTGAGTTGGGAGCAGGGCAGTGAAATGGCGGGGGACAGGGCGACTTGGAGGCGATTTGTTTGTGGCCACCCCAAACGGGATTGAGGCGTCTGGCAATAGATAGATAGATGATATCACACGAGCCGGCAAACGGCGAAAATATTCCATATTTTATATTTGATCACTAGGCTCAAGATGCCACTTAAAAGCCCTTGTGATTCACATAAAAATAACATGAAATTTCTAAACTGTTTTCACGTCTCGAATGAAAGGAAACTCTATGGGCTTAAAACCCTGAAATCAAAGACTTCTTTTCCTGTTAATCATTTCCATTCTACGTATTACCTCATTTAGCCTTGTTACTTTTTTTTGTCACGGAATTCACTGACCATTAGAAATGATTTATGAAATTTAGATACAACTGGGAGTGTTGCACTTTTAGTTTATTCGCCCCCAACTTTGCGGTTTTTAGTATTACTCCTATGATCCTCTTTCCATCGTGGAGAAACAAACAATATTCAGACGATATTAATGCAGTTCAGTCAGTGTTCCTGCTACCTGCGTATTTTTGTTGCTGTCATGCATATTTAGCGTTTTCGCCCTGTGCTATCGGGATTTTAGCTTCACTTAAACAACAGTCTTCCTATAGAAAATTTTCCAACAATCAACAGATGATAGTACAGTTCAATCAGTGTTCCTTCATCCTGCATTATTTGTAGCTGCCATGCAGTTTAGGTCTACGGAGATGAGGTATAAAATTATAAATATATATATATATATATATATATATATATATATATATATATATATATATATATATATATATATATATATATCTGGATTGCGATAGTGTATTTTCTTTCTCGTAAAAATTCCTAGTGAAAGTCAAAATCTCATCGAAGTTTGTCGATTGTTTTGGTGACCGAAACATCACTAGAGACACTGTGGTTAAGCACCTCACATGTCCGCTGCCTTTGTCAATCGATGTCTTTTTATATGTTTCTTGAAAATTATTTTTTTTTTTTACCCTCAGATGTGTCTTCTGAGATTTGGTAATAATAGAGTGAGTTTCCCAATGAATTTTGAGTACATTTGTGGAAATTGTATGTTTAACGATTTTGCCGAAAATGCGTTCTTTCAAGCATCACTCCAGTGAAATAATTTTGAAGTACCCTCAAGGTGAATGCTCTCAGCCATGACTAATCTGTGACGTCAAGCCTAAAGAGAAGACAATAGACTCATCAAAAATGAAAAATCCAATTAATCTCATCATGGAAAAGAAAATTGTTCAGGTCGACGATAATGAACCCTGACTTTTTATTAGGAATCATATTTTGTGTAAAAATTGTATTTCTTAGTACGGCAATGTATTTAGTTTTTTCTAATAAAGTATATATGATAATAAATAAGCAATTATCTTGTAAACGATTCAATGCCTTTCTGGGTGGTTTTACCTTGGTAAATATGGATCATATCACACGAACCGGCTTACGGGGAAAATATTCCATATTTCTTTTTTGATCACTAGGCTCAAGATGCCAACTTAAAGGGCTAGTGATGCACATAAAACTAACATCAGTTTTATCTCAAAATAAACAAGCTTTTTTCACGTCTCTAACGAATGGAAACCCTATCGGCTTGAAACCCTCAAATGACAGACTTCTTTTCATGTAAATCATTTTCATCCTACATATTACATCAATTAACCTTGTTATTTTTTTTTTTCCGCCATGGAACTCTCTGACGCTCAGAAATGGTTTATGAAATTTAGAAACAACTGGGAGTGTTTCGCACCTATTTTACAGTACATATTTTGAAGTTGCATTTTTAGTGATTTCGTCCCCAATTATTCGGTTTTGAGCATTACTCAAACGACCGTCTTCCTACCGCAAATATTAAAATAATCAAGAGACGACATTAGAACAGTTCAATCAGTGTTCATTCAACGTCCATTTTTTGTAACGGTTATCTACGGAGATGATGTATTAAGTTATAAGTTTTAATTAATTATATATATATCGGTATTGCGACAGTGTATTTACTTTCTCGTAAAAATTCATAGGTGAGGTCAAAATCTCAACAATATTCCTTCTCATGAGCTAACGCTTTTGATATTATTTACCTAAGGAAATGTTGCTTATGGTGGAACACGAACCTACATAATGTGAAAATATTTTTTTTTCTTTTTTTTACATTTATTCAGGTGGCTCGCTGTAGTTTCAAAGTGCATCTACTGCAGATAATAAAGAACACTCATTTGAAGTTCCACGGATCTATCGGAGACCCAAACATCAATTGAAACTTTTTATTCTTAATTGTCTCAGATGTCAGCTCTCTTTACGTGTTACTCGATTTCTTGTTATATGTTTACTGATAGTGACTTTCTTTTTTAACACTCAGAGGAGTCTTCCTGAGTTTTGGCATTAATTCGGCGTGTTTCTCAATGAATTTTGAGTTCATTTGTTGATTTTGTATGTTTAACGATTTCGCCATGAAATACGTTAATACAGCCATCCCTCCAGTGAAACAGTTTTCAACCACTCCCACATGAATGCTATCAGCCGAAACTAATTCACCTTTAGTAATACTTTTTATCCGTGAAGTCAAGCCTAAAAAGAGACTCATCGGAATTTAAAATTCCAATTAATCTCAACGTGGAAGATACAACAGTTCATGTCGATGATACTGCAACCTGATTTTTTAAAATTCATAATGAATACTAAATATTCGTATATAAGGAACTAAGTAATGTTTATCAATTGTATATCTCAAATCGGCTATGTACTTAGTTTTTTCTAATAATGCATATATGATTATAAGCAAATAAGCGATTTTCTCGTAAACTATTCATCGCCTTTCTGGATGGTTATACATTTGTATATATGGATCCTGATATCACACGAACCGGCATACGGCGGCAATATTCAATAGTTTATATTTGATCACTAGCCTCAAGATGCCACTTTAAAGTCGTAGTGATGCACATAAAAATAACATCAAATTTCTAAGCTGTTTTCACGTCTCGAATGAAAGGAAACTCTTTTGGACTTAAAATCCTGAAATGGCAGAATTTTTATCCTGTGAATCAGTTTCATCCTACGTACTTCCTCATTTAGCCTTGTTACTTTTCTTTTCGTCACGGAATTCTCTGACTCTCAGAAATGGTATATGATATTTAGATACAACTGGGAGTGTTTCCCAGTCAATTGACAGTACATTTTTAGTTTATTCGCCCCCAACTGTGCGGTTTTTAGCATTACTCAGATGACCATATTCCTAACGTAAAGATCCAAACAATATTCGGACGTTCCTTCATCTTGCCATTTTTGTTGCTGTTATTCATATTTAACGTCTTTCGCCCTCAGTTATGAGGTTTTTAGCATCAGTCAAACGACAGTCGTTCTCACGTTAATATCCCAACAATCAACAGACGACATCAGTACAGTTCAATCGGTTCCTTCAACCTGCAATTTTCTTACCTGTCATGGACTTTCCGTCTACGGAGATAGTTATAAATGGTAATTTATTATATATACCGGTGTTGGCATAATGTATTTACTTTGTCATGAAAATTCATGGGTGAAAGTCAAAATCTCATCAATATTCCTTATCAAATAACATGTTTTGAGATTTTTCTACTACGGAAATGTGGGTTATAGTGTAACAGGAACCTTCATTATTTGCATTATTTTTTTTTCACGTTCACTCTATAATTTTGAAGTCCATCTACTGCGGATAAAAAAGAATGCACATTTCAAGTTTCTCTACTGTTTCGGTCACCCAAACATCAGTTGATACTGATCTGGAGCACCTCATATGTCAGCTGTCTTTACGTGTCAATCGATTTCTTGTTCTTACCCCCGGATGTGTCTTTTGACTTTTGGTAAGAATATACTGTGATACCCAATCAATTTTGAGTACATTTGTGGATGTTCCATATTTACGGATCTCGTCAAAAATGCCTTCATTCAAGCATCACTCAAGTGAAATACTTTTGAAGTACCCTCAAAGTGAATGCTATCAGCCATAACTAATTCACATTTGGAACTACCTTTTATCCGTGGTCAAGCCTAAAAAGAAGCCAATAGACTCATCGGAAATTATAAATCCACATAATATCAACATGGAAAAGCCAATAGTTCAGGTCGACGATAGAGCATCCTGACTTTTTTTAGACCAGTCATAAACAATAAATCTAAATGTATGATGACTCATCTGTTGTTTATGAATCGTATATCTTAGTACGGCAACGTATTTAGTTATTTCTAAAAATGCATATATGATAAATAAACAATTTTCCTTTATGGTATTCATTACTTTTCGCAGTGGTTTTACCTTTGTAAATATGGTTCATGAGATCACACGAACCGGCAGATGCCACTGATGCACATAATAATAACATCATATTTCTGATGGAAATCTCTTTGGGCTTAAAACCCTTAAATGGCAGAATTCTTTTCCTGTCAATCAGTTTCATCCCCCATATTGCTTCATTTACCCTTGTTACTGACTTTTTTTTTCTCCACGGAATTCTCTGAAATTCAGAAATGATTTATGAAATATAAATACAACTGAGTCGTTCCCAGCCAATTTCCAGTACATCTGTGAAAGTTGCTTATTCATTGTTTTCTCGACCTATTATGCGGTTTTTAGCATTACTCAAATGAACCTAAAGTAAAGATCCAAACAATCTCCAGACGACATTAATGCAGTTCAGTGTTCCTTCAACTTGCCTTCTTCGTAACTGTTATTCATATTTAGCGTTTTCGCCCTTACTCATGCGGTTTTCAGCATCACTCAAACGACCCTTTTCCTAACGAAATTATTCCAACAATGAACAGACGACATCAGTAGAGTTCAATCAGTATTCATTCAACCTCCATTTTTTGTAGCTGTCATGCGCTTTACGTATACGATGAGATAAATTAAACATGGTAATTAATTACATATATCGGTATTGAGGTAGTGTATGTCGTTTCTCGTGAAATATCATAGGTGAAATCAAAAAATTATCAATATTCCTTCTCATCAGGTAACAGTTATGATACAGCATTACTTAAACTCCCTTGTCCCTAAGAAAAAAACCCAAACAATTTTCTGACGACATTAATGCAGATCAGCCATTGGTCCTTGACCACGCCTCATTTTGTAGCTGTCATTCATATTTAGCGTTTTCGCTCTCACTTATGCGGTTTCTAGTATCACTCAAAGGATCGTCCTACTAACGTAAATATCCCAACAATCAAGAGACCTCAGTACAGTTCAATCAATGCTACTTCAACCAGCATTTTTTGAACCTGTCATGCATTTTACGTCTACTTAGATGAGGTATAAAGTTATAAATGATAATTAATTACATATATTAATATTGCGAATGTGTATTTACTCTCGTAAAAATTCATAGGTGAAGTCAAAATATCATCAACAATCCGTCTCATGAGGTAACGGACATGTTTTACCTAAGGAAATGTTTGTGGTGGAACACGAATCATTATTTGCAATAACTTTTTTTTTTTTCTTTACATTCAGTCAGAGGCTCGCGGTAATATGAAAGTGCAAGCTCTGCAGATAATAAAGAATAATTAGAAGTTCCTCGCGTCTTTAGGTGACACAAACGTCAACTGAATCTTATTGTTCTTAAGCACCTTTTAGGTTAGCTTTCGTTACGTGTCAATCGATTTCTTGTTTTATGTTTTTTGAAACTAACTTTTTTTACCCTCAGATGTTCATACTAAGTTTTTGTAAGAGTATGTTTCCCAATCAACTCTGAATACGTATGTGGAAGTTGCATATATAACGATTTCGCTAAAAATGCTTTCATGCAAGCATGACTCCAGTAAAATAGTTTTTTCAGTACCCCAAAGGTGAATGCCATCATCCATAACGAATTCACCTTTGGAACTACCTTTTTTCCATTACGTCAAGCCAAAAAAGAAGCCAATAGACTCATCGGAAACTAAATATCCAATTAACCTCATCATGGAAAACATAATATTTCAGGTCGACGATACTGCACCCTGATTTTTTTTTTATGTGAGCAATCATATTATGTTTATAAATTACATATCTCAGTAGAGCAATGTATTTAGTTTTTTCTAATAATTTACAGATGATAATTAATTAGCAACTGTCTTGTAAACTATTCATCGCCTACTGCAGTGGCTTTACCTTGATAAATAGGGATCATAATATCACACCATCCGGCTTACTGGGAAAATATTCCATATTTCACATATGGTCACAAGACTCAAGATGACACTTTAAAGAGCTAGTGATGCACATAAAAATATCAGTTTTATCTCTAAATTTCAAGCTATTTTCACGTCTCTAATGAAAGGAAGCTCTTTGGGCTTGAAACCCTCAAATGGCACAATTCTTTTTCTGTGAATCAATTTCATCCTACGTATTACGTCATTTAGCTTTGTTCCATTTTTCGCCACGGAATTCTCTGACACTGAGAAATGATTTATGAAACATAGATACATCTGGGACTAATTTACAGTACATTTGTGGAAGTTGCATTATTAGTTTTTTCGCCCCCAATTATGCGGTTTTTCACATTACTCAAATGACCATCTTACTAACGTAAAGATCCAAACAATCTACAGATGACTTTAATGCAAGTCAGTTGGTGTTCCTACAACATGCCTGTTAATGCAGTTGTCAGTGTTCTTTCAACCTGCCTATTTTTGTAGTTGTCATGCTTATTTAGTGTTCTCGCCCTCATTTATCGGGATTTTAGCAGCACTTAATCGACCGTCTTCCTAAGGTAAATAATTTAACAATCAGACGTTATCAGTACAATCAGAGTTTTTTCAACCTGCAATTTTTATACCTGTCATGCACTTTAAGTTTACGGAGTTGAGGTATAAGGTTATAAATGGTATTTAATTATACATATCGGTATTGCGATAGTGTATTTACTTTCTAGTAAAAATTCATAGTGAAACGTAAAATCTCATCAATATTCGATCACATGGGGTAACAGTTTTGAGATGTTTCACCTAATGATGTGTGGCTTATAGTGTAAAAGGAACCTTCATTATGTGAATTTATTTTATATAATATATATATATATATATATATATATATATATATATATATATATATTCCTTCACAAGGCTCGCTGTAATAGAGCTCACATTTGTTCCTCGATTATTTCGGTGCCAAACGTCAATAGAAGCACTGTGCTTAAGCACCTCATGTCATCTGTCTTTACGTTTCAATCTATATCTTGTTATATTTTTCCTGAAACTGATTTTTTTTTACCCTCAGATGTCTTCTAAGTTTTGGTAAGATTAGAATGTGTTTCCCCGTGAATTTCAAGTACATTTGTGGAAGTTGCATATTTAAAAATTTTGCCATCAGTCAAGACTAATTCACCTTTGGAACTACCTTTTATTCGTGACGTCTAGCCTAAAAAGAAGCTATTTGTCTCATCGGAAATTAAATACCCAATTAATCTCAACATGGAGATGATACTTACGGTCGACGATACTGAACCCTGATTTTTTATTATATGAGTTATTATATTAGTTTGAAAATTGTATTTCTCAGTACGGCAATGTATTTAGTTTTTTTCCAATAATGCATATATGATTATCTTGTAAACTATTCAATGCGTTTCTGGGTGGTTTTACCTTGGCAAAAATGGATCATGATATCACACGAACCGGCTTCCTGGGAAAATATGCCATAATTCTTATTTAGTCACTAGGCTCAAGATGCCACTTTAAAGATGCACATAAAAACATCAGTTGTCTTTAAATTTCCAAGCTCTTTTCACGTCTCCAATGAAGGGAAACTCGATGGGCTTGAAATCCTGAAATGGCAAAATTCTTTTCCTGTGAATCAATATCATTCTACATATTAACTCATATAGACGTTACTTTTATCTCGCCACCGAATTCTCTGACCCTTGGAAATGATTTATGAACTTTAGATACAACTAGGATTCTCAGCTAATTTATAGTACATGTGTTGAAGTTGTATTTTTAGTGTTTTCGCCCCCAATTATTCTACTTTGAGCATCACTCAAACGCCCGTATTCCTACCCCAAATACCCCAGTAATCAAGAGACTACATCAGTACAGTTCAATCAGTGTTCATTCAACCTCCATTTTCTGTAGCAGTCATGCATTATACGTCTACGGAGATGAGATATAAAGTTATGAATGGTAATTATATATATCGGTATTGCGAGTGTATTTACTTTCTCGTAAAAATTCATGAGGTCAAAATCTCAACAATATTCCCTCTCACGGGGTAACGGTATTGATATTATTTACCAAAGGAAATGTTGCTTCTGGTTGAACATGAACCTTCATTATGTGAGGTTTTTTTTTTTTTTTTTTTTTTTTTTACATTCAGTCAGGAGGCTCGCTGTAAATTTGAAGTGCATCTACAGCAGATAATAAAGAACACTCATTTGAAGTTCCACGCTTCTTTCGGAGACCCAAACATCAATTAAAACATATCTTTCTTAATAATCTCAGTTGTCAGCGCTCTTTACGTGTCACTCGACTTCTTGTTATGTGTTACTGTAAATGAGTTTCTTTTTTAACATGAGTCTTCTGAATTTTGGTAATAAATCGCCTTGTCTTTCAATTAATTTTGAGTTCATTTGTGAATTTTTCATGTTTAACGATTTCGCCAAGAAATTCGTTCATACAGCCAACACTCAAGTGAAATAGAATTGAAATACTCCCACAGTGAATGATATCAGCCGGAAATAATTCACCTTTGGTACTACCTTTTATCCGAGAAGTCTAGCCTAAAAAGGAGCCAACAGACTCATCGTAAAATAAAAATCCAATTAATCTCAACGTGGAAAACACAACAGTTCAGGTCGATACTTAAACCTGATTTTTTTTTAGATCCATCATGAATTCTAAATCTGCGTATATGGGAAACAGAGTAATGTTTATAAATTGTATATCTCAGTACAGCAATATACTTAGTTTTTTCTAATAATTCATATATGATGATAAATATATAAGAGATTTTCTCGTGCACTATTCATCGCCTTTTTGGATGGTTTTTACCTCGGTATATATGGATCATGATATCACACGATCCGGCATTAGGTGAAAATATTTCATATTTTATGTTTGATCACTAAGCTCAAGATGGTTCTTTAAAGCCCTACTCATGCCCATAAATATAATGTCAGTTTTTTCTTTATATATGAAGCTCTCGAATGAAAGGATACTCTTTGGGCTTAAAACCCTGAAATGGCAGAAATGGTTTTCCTGTGAATCAATTTCATCCTACGTATTACTTCATTTAGCCTTGTTAATTTTTTTTTTTTTTTATCTCCACGGAATTCTATGACCCTTGGAAATTATTTATAATATTTAGATACAACTGCGAGTGTTTCCCTGACAATTTGGAGTATATTTGTGAAAGTTGCATTTTTAGTGTTTTCGCCCCCAATTATGCGGTTGCTAGCATTACTCAAATGACCCTCTTCCTAACGTAAACATCCAAACAATCTCCAGACGACATTAATGCAGTTCATTCAGTGTACCTTTACCTTGCCTTTTTTTGGAGCTGGGTGCATATTTAGCGTTCTCGCCCTCAGCTATGCGGTTTTTAGCATCACACACGACCGTCGTCCAACAATCAACAGACGACATCAGTACTGTTGAATCAGTGTTCTTTCAACCTCCATTTTTTGTAGTCTACGGAGATGAGATAAAGTTATAAATGGTAATTAATTACACATATCGGTAATGCGATAGTCTACTTTCTCGTAAATATTAATAGGTGAATGTTAAAAGCTTATCAATAGTCCATCACATGAGGTAACAGTTTTGATATGTTTCACATAAGGAAATGTGGCTTATAGTGTAACAGGAGCCTTCATTATGTGCAAATTTTTTTTTTTTTTTACATTCGGCTAGGAGGCTCGTTGTAATTTTAAAGTGCATCTACTGCAAATAAAAAAGAATACACATTTGAAGTTTCTCGCTTCTCTCGGTGACGAAAGTCTAAATCGAAAATTATCGTTCTTAAGCACCTCATATGTCAGGTGTCTTTCCCTGTCAATCGAATTCTTATGTTTCGTGCGGTTTTTTTTTCTTTTTTTACCGTTAGACTTCTAATTTTTGGTAAGAATAGTGAGTATTTTTCCAAAAAAATTTTGAAAATTTGTTGAAGTTGCAAATTTAACGATTTCGCCAAGAAATACTTTCATACACTCTTTACTCCAGTGAAATAGTTTTGAACTACCCCAACAGTCAATGCTATCGGCCATAACTAATTCACCCTTGGTCCTACATTATAACCGTGAGGTTAAGCCTTAAAAAAGCCAATAGACTCATCGGAAATTAAAAATCCAAATTATCTCAACATGGAAAAGACAATACTTCATGTCGACAATATTAGCCTGATTTTTTTTTAGGTATATTATGAACAATAAATCTGCGTACATGAGGATCCAAGTAATGATTATAAATTGTATATCTCAGCATGGGTATGGACAGATTTTCCTAACATTGCAAGTATGATTATCATTAAATCAGCTATTTTTTTGTAAACTATTAATTGCCTCTTGCAGTGATTTTACCTTGATAAATATCGATCATGATATCACACGAACAGGCATACGGGGAAAATATTCCATATTTCATATTTGATCACTAGACTCAAGACTCTACTGCAAAGCCCAGGTGATGCACATAAAAATAAAATTAGATTTATCTCTAAATTTCCAAGTTGTTCTCACGACACAAATGAAAGGAAATCGCCGAATTCTCTTCCTGTGAATCAATTTTACCCTACGTATTACGTCATTTAAACTTGTTACTTTTTTTTCGCCACGGAATTTTCTGGCCCTCAGAAATGATTTATGATATTTAGATACAACTGGGAGTGTTTCGCAGCCAATTTAGAATACATCTGTGGAAGTTGCATTGTTAGTATTTTTGCTCCCAATCATACGGTTTTAAGCATTATTTCAATGATCCTCTTTAAAACGTAAGGATACAATCTCCAGATGATATTAATGTACTTCATTGTTCCTTAAACATGCCAATTTTGTAGCTGCCATGTATATTTTAAGTTTTCGTCCTCAGTTATGAGGATTTTATCATCATTCATAAAAACTTCCTCCTACCGTAAAAATCCCGTCAACAGACAACGTCAGTACAGATCAATATCTGTTCCTTCAATCTGCATTTCTCGTACCTCTGATGCACTTTACGTGTACGGACATGGTGTTTTAATTATACATATCGGAATTCCTATAGTGTCTACTTTCCCGTAAAAATCCGTAGGTGAAAGTCAAAATCTCATCAAAATTCCTTCTAATCAGGTAACAGTTTTGAGATGCTTGACCTAAGAAAATGTTGCTTATAGTGTGAGGAACTGTGATTATGTGCTTTTATTCTTTTTTCATTTTTACATTAAGCAAGAGGCTCGCTGTAACTGTAAAGAGCATCTACTGAAGATAAGAAAGACTAATATTGTCTGTTGACTGTTGAGATATTTACATTTGGAAGAAGGTCGTTTGAATAATGCTAAAATCCTCATAACTGAGCGAAAATGTTAAATATGCATGACAACTACAAAAATAGGTAGGTAGAAGGAACACTAACTGAACTGCATTAATGTCGTCTGGAGATTGTCTGGATGTCTATGTTAGGAAGATCATTTGAGCATGCTAAAAACCGCATAATGGGTGGCGAAAACAATAAAAATGCAACTTCCACAAATGTACTGTACATTGGCTGAGAAACACTCCCAGTTGTATCTAGATATTATAAATCATTTCTTAGGGTCCGAGAGTCCCGTAGAGAAAAAAAAAAAAGTAACAAGGATTCATGAGGTAATACGTAGATTGAAAATGATTCACAGAAAATGAATTTTGCCAATTCAGGGTTTTAAGCCAACAGATTTCACGACGTGAAAACAACTTATATGGTTTTATTTATATGTGCATCACTAGCGCTTAAAAGGGTCATCTTGAGCCTAGTGATCAAATACAAAATATGGAATATTATCGCAGAATGCCTGTTCGTACGATATCAAGATCCAAATTTACCAATGTAAGAACACTGCGAAAGGCAATAAACAGTTTACAATCAAATCGCTGATTTATTGATAATCATACATTCATTATTAGGAAGATCTAAGTACAGCTCCGTTCAGAAGTTCGTACTACACCCAGAGTGGAAGGCGCTAGTCTCGGCCCTTCCTTCCCGGACGACAGGTTACAGCTTCGGACCTCCCACGAGCAACCAGACTTTGGCTAGTATCAAAGCAGTGTCATTCGCTCACCGACTGTTATATGAAGAGAATTTTATTTTCATACAGATTTGTCACTCTTACTGCTGATTACATGTTGGAAGTATGTTTATACTCGCCTGCCTAAAAAAAATATAATACAATAATACCCGCAGAAAAGCACATAACAGAATATTAGAAGGTCGGCTATGAATCAATGTGATTATGCGAGTTAGTGAGTTATCGCATATCTTAATCCCTAGACACGGGCAGTTTTTCGGCTAACCATCTTAGCTTAGTAATTATGAACAGTTCTATCGTTTCAAGGAAAATCCAAGCAGCCAAAAATAATGTGTATGCAGTCAAGATATTCAAACATTTACGAAGTATCTGAACAGCTAAAATTCATGTTCATACTCAAAAGTAGATGAAGACGATTGGTGGAGTCTAAGGAATAATGGAAATCATATGTTTTAAGATGAAGTAGCTAACATGATGTTTCCTCTACGTAACCGTCGGTCTCTCTCACTCTCTCTTTGTCTGTCTGTCTGTCTGTCTGTCTGTCTGTCTGTCTCTCTCTCTCTCTCTCTCTCTCTCTCTCTCTCTCTCTCTCTCTCTCTCTCTCTCTCTCTCTCTCTCTCTCTCTGTGGGGTGTGAGAGGGGGGGGGGTTCCACTGAGGTGTTTTGGCTATCCTCTGCTCAAAGGTGAAATCAGCACCATCATGTGCCCCATCAAGTTGATATAAATCGGCGAGACGAGAAATTAGTGCTCAGAGGTCAAATTTTTCGCGCTCCATCAGGGCAACAGCGCATCAACTTGACCTCACTACAAAAACGTGATGAAGTGGATAAAGAGATGGGAGGAGAGTGCCAACCTTCATGACCAACGTGTCAAAAGTCTTTTGTATTACTGTAATGTTATGTTAATAATGAATAATTGTAAACAATAGCTCCCCATTATATGCCATTGCTAATAGAAACTAAAACTAGTTTTCGGCCCCTGTGGAAGATGTCAGTGAAAACAGCTTCATACAGTGGACTGGCGTAGTAAGGGGGTGGGAGCGGGGTTGCAACCTTCTCGAGTATCAGTTTTTGGGAGAGTGGCAAATTACATCCTGAGTATATAGTCAACGTTCTCATTTTACTTTTTGACGTGGTATGGATGACTAATGTAAAGCATATGCAACAGGTGTAAAAACAGTAATAATCATTATGCATTATTTTCATGGCCAAATATCCCCTACACTACATCCACAATTATTAGTGGCTGCCAGAGCCAGCGGGCGGGGCCACGCACGGTGGCCGATGTTCACTTCGCCTCTTCTGTTGCTTTTCTTACGTCCACACACCTCACACCCGAATATTCATTATGCCTAGTAAAGTCGTGATTTACATGTTCCGGGATACTTTCCCAGACGTTTGCTGACCCTTGTCTTCACATAATATCAGACCTCGGTTCAGTGATGCATTTTCCACACAGTGTGTGGGGGGGGGGGGATGTGGGAGTGGGTGTGGAAGTGTGGGAGTATAGGGGTGTGGGGGTGTAGGTCTATGGGTGTGGGGGTATGGGTGAGGGTGTCGGGGTGTGGGTATGGGTGTGGATATGGGTGTGGGTTTGTGGGTGTGGGTATGGGTGTGTATGTGTATGTATTTGTCTGGGTGTGAGTGTGTCTGGGGATGTGTTTGGGTGATGGTGTGTTTGGGTGTGGGTGTGGGTGTGTAATCACTTGAAACTCTTTTATGGCATAAGGGCGAAAATTATGGAGTAATGGCACTGGAAATGGGACAGTTTTGGAATGTGTGTGGCGTGCGTAAAGTGGGTTAAATAATGAATAATAGGAACTGAGAAACTGATGGCATGAGGAAGCTTATTCATAACATAAACGGTTGTTGTGGTTATGAAGAGAGAATGGAGAATAATAGGAACTGAGAAATTGTTTGTGTGAGGAGGCTTATTGATAACATATACAGTTGGTGTGGTCATGAAGAGAGAATGGAGAATAATAGGAACTGAGAAATTGTTGGTGTGAAGAGGCTCATTGATAACATATAATGGTATACAGTTGGTGTCATGAAGAGAATGGAGAATAATAGGAACTGAAAAATTGTTGGTGTGAGGAGGCTTCTTGATAACATATAATGATATACAGTTGGTGTGGTCATGAAGAGAGAATGGATCTTGATAAGGTGGTGAAAAAGTAGAGTTTGAAAGTCGGCGGAGGTTTGGATGTTGTAGTTGTTGTTGTTGCAAACCCAGGTTCATCTCGTTGCGATCCCAGTGAAAATCAGAAGCTTCTACCCGTCGTTTTCAAAAGTCTTTGGTTGAGGTTATATTGAAAGACTGTGTTGCAATAGTGATGTGCATGTGGTGAATGAATGTGTTGTGGTGTGGGGGGCTGCCTTGCAGTATGGGCAAAGTAACTTGTTTGTGAGTTGTATTTTGTGTCGGAACCGTAGCAGGGAACAGTGGTGACCACATCGCAGTACTGTACTGTTTTCTTTTATTTATTTTTTACTTTTTTAAACGAAGATGCACTTGACATGTTGATGATGACTGGCTAAAATGCGACATGTCCGAGTAACATGGCTGTATTTCAAATAACTACTAAGTAATGTGACATTACCTGGTAATTATTTTTGAAATACAAGGATGTTATTCGGACATGTCTGCCCAGCCGATCATCACCAACCTGTCAGAGTGCATCTTCGCCTTAATAAAAAAGAAATGAGTATGGGTGTCTTCGTGTCTTTCTGGGTAGGGTTGATGAGGAGTGTATGTCTGGTGGTGGTTCACAGCGAAGGATGCTGTTTGACTGAAGGGTTTGGATGGCTGTGGTGGCTAATGGCTGTGTTTATGCACTGTATGTCTGTGATTTGTAGTGTTGGGTGATCTGTGATTTGTATTAGTGGGTGGAGAAGGGGGTATGTTGCCGAAATACTCTGTGTAGTGTTGGGCAGTTGTTCGTTTATTTTTGGATGGCGGTGATTCAACATGAAATTGCAAGGTGAGATGGGTACGGAGCTACAGCAATTAACTGTCTCACGTATTGATATGATCTTTGGAAATAATTTTGCATCTTGATGAAAGTGATCTATAATATTGATTTTGATGCATACTGTACTTATTCTTTAGGCTTTGTTCGTCTCCTTAACTCTGCTGACTCCCTTCGCCCTCTCTCTCTCTCTCTCTCTCTCTCTCTCTCTCTCTCTCTCTCTCTCTCTCTCTTCAGGGATGGCCCGACCGGGATGGGGGGGTCACCCCCCCCCCAGTGTGTGTTCTGAGTTGGTCAAAGAATTACTGAGTTGGTCAAAAATCGAGGTCATTTAGCAGGCTTAAGCTTTTAAAAACATAGGCCTATATGCGAAACCGAACCAAAGAAAAAACGTTACATTATCTGATGGTTCTAGCTTGTAGAAAGGACCTAACTGATCAGTTGGATCTTCAAAAAGACCATAGATTGGTGGAAGCTCATGAAAACATGAATAAAATCTAAAAGCCATTATCATTACACAATCTGTACATACAGGTTGTTACTGGTGAATCCATATTAATCCATTATCCACATTCACTTGACAGTTGGCTCAACATTCGTTTTTCAACTTTTTCCTTATTTGACTTACGAAGTGTGCATTTGTGTACAATGTGTATGATATTTTTTTTAAATAATCAGTTTAAGCATCTTGTATCTCTCACTGTATGACTGAAAATCAATGAACAGTAGTGCAATTTTGAATTAAGTTGTGTCTATATGCACCAGAAATCCAGAATGAAAGTTTGTTTAAATTTGTCACCAGTAAATAAATTACTGTCCAGGAAATACTGTAAGTCTGTTACAATAAAAATTACTTTCTCATAAATTTGGTTTGTTTTCATCTATTTAGTTGGTTAAACCGTAATGACTTTGCGCCAAACGGATCAAATTGGTCAAAATTGTCCTTACCCTCCCCCCCCCAATCAGATACTCCTCGGGCCATCTCTGTCTCTCTCTTTCTCCCTCTATACACACACACACACACACACAGTTCCTCTGAATTCTCTGCTTGTATCTCTCCCCCATTACGACTGAAACGAGGCACTAGCCTTGCCCCATCCTCTCACCCGCTCTGTGATGCATCTGTTAACTACTAATCTGTCTTCTTTCTTGTATACGACTAGTTAATTGTTGAAATGTCTTAGGGTGTCTTTTTCCAGTGCATAGTGCCACATTATTTCAAACGCTGTGCGTCCAGGCATCTCAATGTTTAAGTTTCTTTGGAAGGAATTGACGGGGTTTTGATTTATGATGGTCAAACAAATCAGTCCTAGTCATTCTAAGAACGAGACTTCAGTTCCCATCTCTTGATGTTGCTGTTGTTGTTATTGTTGTTGTTGTTGTTGTGTAAACCTGGTCTGTCTGGCCAAGGAGAGCCTTGAACCACGGTCAAGCAATCGCCTCTGCAGGGCTGTCCCGTGCAGTGATTGGGTGAAACTAGGATATCAGACCTTGAGCTGCATTTAGTCTCGCTACGCTACTGTCTTTATAGGCAGCAGATTGTTTAGTACAACTGTTGCCCTTGTAACCAATATTTTCATATCATACAATATAATTCAGCGCAAATATACATACTCGTAATGTTTTCCTAAACTAGACTTACTAATAGCGAATACTTTCATGTTTGAAAGGACGGGAGCCCCTCCAAGAACCATCCAGGCTGAAGATGCTGCTATTGTCGCAGCAGCAGGGGCAACGC
This sequence comes from Coenobita brevimanus, assembly GCF_032717465.1. Lineage (NCBI taxonomy): Eukaryota > Metazoa > Arthropoda > Malacostraca > Decapoda > Coenobitidae > Coenobita > Coenobita brevimanus. Next base: position 31,685,520 of record NC_136967.1, read on the forward strand.
GTCTTACGATCGCGGTGGCCATAAGGAACAGTCTTCAGTGAGATGTGTCCGCGCTGACTGTCAGGCGAAGGCTGCATGACGCTGGTATACACTATAGAATTACAGCAATGATGGAAAGCCTGATACAACAACACAGAGAGGGAAAAGTTAGCCTTTGCTCATACGCTACTTTCAGAACCTGAACTTTTGGTCGCGAGTCATCTTCACGGATGAGAAGTGTTTCTCCTCCACCTCCCATGGTAGGTTTCACTGCTGGAGAAGAAACAACACCAGGTATATGATATTACCATTTTTATTACTGATAAAATTCCGCACTGTTATTGCCCCCCCTCAAGAAGGCTCCGTCTTCGTTGCAGTCATCTGTTTTCTGTTCACATCACTGTTACAATAATTAACCGGTATTCAGACTTTCACCTACGGAATAGGTCAATCAGAAACTGTCTTCCGCAGTCTGCATACCCCTCCGTCCTTGATTTCCAGTCTTTTAAAGGCAATATGACCAGGCATCTAAAATAATCAGGATCCCTTATTTTGATCTTATTCTGTTCATATTGTATTGGAAAAAGATATGATTCCTTCCACTTTTTGCCTCTGTTTTCTTTGTATAAAGACATTAGTGCCGCGAAAAACTGTGATCAGTTCTAAATAATATAAGGTTAGGGGGCATGTCATCAACTAGTATTCTGTCTAATGGCTGCAACAATACAAAATATATATATATATATATATATATATATATATATATATATATATATATATATATATATATATATATATATTTCGCATGCAGATACGTATTAAGGGTCAGACATTTGTGAGGAGGCACGATCGGGTCACGTTACCTGTAACATCTGGGGATACCTGACTCTACTGGCGCTTGGTGACATGTTCAGCATCGAGGGGAGGCGCTTTACTGCTGACCAGTATGAACATATCCTGGAGGAACGTTCCCAGCCATCTTTACGCGCAAAGGGTTTCCCGTTCGAAGATGGACCTGTAATGTCCATGCATGACCGGTGCCCCATCCACACCGCACGTGTAGTACGGCAAGTGGTTTCAGACAAGACATACTTCACCTCTCAGACTGGCCCGCCAAAGGCCAATATAAATGTAACAAACATGTTTGGGCTGACATGATTAATACCTGGCAGCCAGGAGACGAGGACAAGAAATGATCTCTCAACCACGTAAATGCCCAGTGGGAACTTTGCCGGCGCAAATACTTCATCCGTGGCCTTGTAAGCTCCATGCCTGATAGGTTGTAAGCAGTGATTGAGAAAGGGAGGCTGGATCCGATATTAATGTGAAAGTTAGGCATCAGTTATCGTTATATTAAGGATATGTATGCATATATATATATATATATATATATATATATATATATATATATATATATATATATATATATATATATATATATATATATATATATATATATATATATATATATATATATATATATATATATATATATATATATATATATATAATAGATACAGTAGAGAGATATAATAGATACAGTAGATAGCTATAATAGATACAATAGACAGATATAATATAGATAGATAGATAGATATAAAAATATAGATATAGATATGATACAGATAGTTAGATATGATACAGAGACAGATATAGAAAATATTCCATACTTCATATTTGATCACTAGGGTCAAGATTCTACTGCAAAGCCCAGGTGATGCACATAAAAATAAAATTAGATTTATCTCTAAATTTCCAAGTTGTTCTCACGACACAAATGAAAGGAAATCGCCGAATTCTCTTCCTGTGAATCAATTTTACCCTACGTATTACGTCATTTAAACTTGTTACTTTTTTTTCGCCACGGAATTTTCTGGCCCTCAGAAATGATTTATGATATTTAGATACAACTGGGAGTGTTTCAAAAGCCAATTTAGAATACATCTGTGGAAGTTGCATTGTTAGTATTTTTGCTCCCAATCATACGGTTTTAAGCATTATTTCAATGATCCTCTTTAAAACGTAAGGATACAATCTCCAGATGATATTAATGTACTTCATTGTTCCTTAAACATGCCAATTTTGTAGCTGCCATGTATATTTTAAGTTTTCGTCCTCAGTTATGAGGATTTTATCATCATTCATAAAAAACTTCCTCCTACCGTAAAAATCCCGTCAACAGACAACGTCAGTACAGATCAATATCTGTTCCTTCAATCTGCATTTCTCGTACCTCTGATGCACTTTACGTGTACGGACATGGTGTTTAATTATACATATCGGAATTCCAATATTGTATACTATCCAGTAAAAATCCGTAAATGAAACTCAAAATCTCATCAAAATTCCTTCTAATAAGGTAAAAATTTAGAAATGCTTGACCTAATAAAATGTAGCTTATAGTGTGAGGGAAACTGTGATTATGTGCTTTTATTCTTTTTTCATTTTTACATTAAGCAAAGAGGCCTCGCTGTAACTGTAAAGAGCATCTACTGAAGATAAGAAAGACTAATATTGTCTGTTGACTGTTGAGATATTTACATTTGGAAGAAGGTCGTTTGAATAATGCTAAAAAAATCCTCATAACTGAGCGAAAATGTTATATATGCATGAGAAATAAAAAAATAGGTAGGTAGTAGGAAAACTAACTGAACTGCTTTAATGTCGTCTGGAGATTGTCTGGATGTCTATGTTAGGAAGATCTTTTGTGCATGCTAAAAACCGCATATTGGGTGGCGAAAACAATAAAAATGCAACTTCCACAAATGTACTGTACATTGGCTGAGAAACACTTTTTCCCAGTTGTATCTAGATATATAAATCATTTCTTAGGGTCCGAGAATCCCGTAGAGAAAAAAAGTAACAAGGATTCATGAGGTAATACGTAGATTGAAATGATTCACAGAAAATGAATTTTGCCAATTCAGGGTTTTAAGCCAACAGATTTCACGACGTGAAAACAACTTATATGGTTTTATTTATATGTGCATCACTAGCGCTTAAAAGGGTCATCTTGAGCCTAGTGATCAAATACAAAATATGGAATATTATCGCAGAATGCCTGTTCGTACGATATCAAGATCCAAATTTACCAATGTAAGAACACTGCGAAAGGCAATAAACAGTTTACAATCAAATCGCTGATTTATTGATAATCATACATTCATTATTAGGAAGATCTAAATACAGCTCCGTTCAGAAGTTCGTACTACACCCAGAGTGGAAGGCGCTAGTCTCGGCCCCTCCTTCCCGGACGACAGGTTACAGCTTCGGACCTCCCACGAGCAACCAGACTTTGGCTAGTATCAAAGCAGTGTCATTCGCTCACCGACTGTTAAATGAAATGAGAATTTTATTTTCATACAGATAACAGTCACTCTTACTGCTGATTACATGATGGAAGTATGTTTATACTCGCCTGCCTAAAAAAATATAATACAATAATACCCGCAGAAAAGCACATAACAGAATATTAGAAGGTCGGATATGAATCAATGTGATTATGCGAGTTAGTGAGTTATCGCATATCTTAATCCCTAGACACGGGCAGTTTTTCGGCTAACCATCTTAGCTTAGTAATTATGAACAGTTCTATCGTTTCAAGGAAAATCCAAGCAGCCAAAAATAATGTGTATGCAGTCAAGATATTCAAACATTTACGAAGTATCTGAACAGCTAAAATTCATGTTCATACTCAAAAGTAGATGAAGACGATTGGTGGAGTCTAAGGAATAATGGAAATCATATGTTTTAAGATGAAGTAGCTAACATGATGTTTCCTCTACGTAACCGTCGGTCTCTCTCACTCTCTCTTTGTCTGTCTGTCTGTCTGTCTGTCTGTCTGTCTGTCTCTCTCTCTCTCTCTCTCTCTCTCTCTCTCTCTCTCTCTCTCTCTCTCTCTCTCTCTCTCTCTCTCTCTCTCTCTCTGTGGGGTGTGAGAGGGGGGGGGGTTCCACTGAGGTGTTTTGGCTATCCTCTGCTCAAAGGTGAAATCAGCACCATCACGTGCCCCATCAAGTTGATATAAATCGGCGAGACGAGAAATTAGTGCTCAGAGGTCAAATTTTTCGCGCTACGTGATGATGGCTTTTCCATCAGGGCAACAGCGCATCAACTTGACCTCACTACAAAAACGTGATGAAGTGGATAAAGAGATGGGAGGAGAGTGCCAACCTTCATGACCAACGTGTCAAAAGTCTTTTGTATTACTGTAATGTTATGTTAATAATGAATAATTGTAAACAATAGCTCCCCATTATATGCCATTGCTAATAGAAACTAAAACTAGTTTTCGGCCCCTGTGGAAGATGTCAGTGAAAACAGCTTCATACAGTGGACTGGCGTAGTAAGGGGGTGGGAGCGGGGTTGCAACCTTCTCGAGTATCAGTTTTTGGGAGAGTGGCAAATTACATCCTGAGTATATAGTCAACGTTCTCATTTTACTTTTTGACGTGGTATGGATGACTAATGTAAAGCATATGCAACAGGTGTAAAAACAGTAATAATCATTATGCATTATTTTCATGGCCAAATATCCCCTACACTACATCCACAATTATTAGTGGCTGCCAGAGCCAGCGGGCGGGGCCACGCACGGTGGCCGATGTTCACTTCGGCCTCTTCTGTTGCTTTTTCTTACGTCCACACACCCTCACACCCGAATATTCATTATGCCTCAGTAAAGTCGTGATTTACATGTTCCGGGATACTTTCCCAGACGTTTGCTGACCCTTGTCTTCACATAATATCAGACCTCGGTTCAGTGATGCATTTTCCACACAGTGTGTGGGGGGGGGGGGATGTGGGAGTGGGTGTGGAAGTGTGGGAGTATAGGGGTGTGGGGGTGTAGGTCTATGGGTGTGGGGGTATGGGTGAGGGTGTCGGGGTGTGGGTATGGGTGTGGATATGGGTGTGGGTTTGTGGGTGTGGGTATGGGTGTGTATGTGTATGTATTTGTCTGGGTGTGAGTGTGTCTGGGGATGTGTTTGGGTGATGGTGTGTTTGGGTGTGGGTGTGGGTGTGTAATCACTTGAAACTCTTTTATGGCATAAGGGCGAAAATTATGGAGTAATGGCACTGGAAATGGGACAGTTTTGGAATGTGTGTGGCGTGCGTAAAGTGGGTTAAATAATGAATAATAGGAACTGAGAAACTGATGGCATGAGGAAGCTTATTCATAACATAAACGGTTGTTGTGGTTATGAAGAGAGAATGGAGAATAATAGGAACTGAGAAATTGTTTGTGTGAGGATGCTTATTGATAACATATACAGTTGGTGTGGTCATGAAGAGAGAATGGAGAATAATAGGAACTGAGAAATTGTTGGTGTGAAGAGGCTCATTGATAACATATAATGGTATACAGTTGGTGTCATGAAGAGAATGGAGAATAATAGGAACTGAAAAATTGTTGGTGTGAGGAGGCTTCTTGATAACATATAATGATATACAGTTGGTGTGGTCATGAAGAGAGAATGGATCTTGATAAGGTGGTGAAAAAGTAGTTTGAAGAGTTTAGTCGGCGGAGGTTTGGATGTTGTAGTTGTTGTTGTTGCAAACCCAGGTTCATCTCGTTGCGATCCCAGTGAAAATCAGAAGCTTCTACCCGTCGTTTTCAAAAGTCTTTGGTTGAGGTTATATTGAAAGACTGTGTTGCAATAGTGATGTGCATGTGGTGAATGAATGTGTTGTGGTGTGGGGGGCTGCCTTGCAGTATGGGCAAAGTAACTTGTTTGTGAGTTGTATTTTGTGTCGGAACCGTAGCAGGGAACAGTGGTGACCACATCGCAGTACTGTACTGTTTTCTTTTATTTATTTTTTACTTTTTTAAACGAAGATGCACTTGACATGTTGATGATGACTGGCTGAATGCGACATGTCCGAGTAACATGGCTGTATTTCAAATAACTACTAAGTAATGTGACATTACCTGGTAATTATTTGAAATACAAGGATGTTATTCGGACATGTTGCATTCAGCCGATCATCACCAACCTGTCAAGTGCATCTTCGCCTTAATTAAAAAAGAAATGAGTATAGGTGTCTTCGTGTCTTTCTGGGTAGGGTTGATGAGGAGTGTATGTCTGGTGGTGGTTCACGAAGGATGCTGTTTGACTGAAGGGTTTGGATGGCTGTGGTGGCTAATGGCTGTGTTTATGCACTGTATGTCTGTGATTTGTAGTGTTGGGTGATCTGTGATTTGTATTAGTGGGTGGAGAAGGGGGTATGTTGCCGAAATACTCTGTGTAGTGTTGGGCAGTTGTTCGTTTATTTTTGGATGGCGGTGATGCAACATGAAATTGCAAGGGTGAGATGGGTACGGAGCTACAGCAATTAACTGTCTCACGTATTGATATGATCTTTGGAAATAATTTTGCATCTTGATGAAAGTGATCTATAATATTGATTTTGATGCATACTGTACTTATTCTTTAGGCTTTGTTCGTCTCCTTAACTCTGCTGACTCCCTTCGCCCTCTCTCTCTCTCTCTCTCTCTCTCTCTCTCTCTCTCTCTCTCTCTCTCTCTCTCTCTCTCTCTCTTCAGGGATGGCCCGACCGGGATGGGGGGGTCACCCCCCCCCCAGTGTGTGTTCTGAGTTGGTCAAAGAATTACTGAGTTGGTCAAAAATCGAGGTCATTTAGCAGGCTTAAGCTTTTAAAAACATAGGCCTATATGCGAAACCGAACCAAAGAAAAAACGTTACATTATCTGATGGTTCTAGCTTGTGAAAGGACCTAACTGATCAGTTGGATCTTCAAAAAGACCATAGATTGGTGGAAGCTCATGAAAACATGAATAAAAATCTAAAAGCCATTATCATTACACAATCTGTACATACAGGTTGTTACTGGTGAATCCATATTAATCCATTATCCACATTCACTTGAAGTTGGCTCAACATTCGTTTTTCAACTTTTTCCTTATTTGACTTACGAAGTGTGCTTTGTGTATGTGTATGATATTTTTTTTTAAATAATCAGTTTAAGCATCTTGTATCTCTCACTGTATGACTGAAAATCAATGAACAGTAGTGCAATTTTGAATTAAGTTGTGTCTATATGCACCAGAAATCCAGAATGAAAGTTTGTTTAAATTTGTCACCAGTAAATAAATTACTGTCCAGGAAATACTGTAAGTCTGTTACAATAAAAATTACTTTCTCATAAATTTGGTTTGTTTTCATCTATTTAGTTGGTCAAACCGTAACGCCAAACGGATCAAATTGGTCAAAATTGTCCTTACCCTCCCCCCCCCAATCAGATACTCCTCGGGCCATCTCTGTCTCTCTCTTTCTCCCTCTATACACACACACACACACACAGTTCCTCTGAATTCTCTGCTTGTATCTCTCCCCCATTACGACTGAAACGAGGCACTAGCCTTGCCCCATCCTCTCACCCGCTCTGTGATGCATCTGTTAACTACTAATCTGTCTTCTTTCTTGTATACGACTAGTTAATTGTTGAAATGTCTTAGGGTGTCTTTTTCCAGTGCATAGTGCCACATTATTTCAAACGCTGTGCGTCCAGGCATCTCAATGTTTAAGTTTCTTTGGAAGGAATTGACGGGGTTTTGATTTATGATGGTCAAACAAATCAGTCCTAGTCATTCTAAGAACGAGACTTCAGTTCCCATCTCTTGATGTTGCTGTTGTTGTTATTGTTGTTGTTGTTGTTGTGTAAACCTGGTCTGTCTGGCCAAGGAGAGCCTTGAACCACGGTCAAGCAATCGCCTCTGCAGGGCTGTCCCGTGCAGTGATTGGGTGAAACTAGGATATCAGACCTTGAGCTGCATTTAGTCTCGCTACGCTACTGTCTTTATAGGCAGCAGATTGTTTAGTACAACTGTTGCCCTTGTAACAATATTTTCATATCATACAATATAATTCAGCGCAAATATACATACTCGTAATGTTTTCCTAAACTAGACTTACTAATAGCGAATACTTTCATGTTTGAAAGGACGGGAGCCCCTCCAAGAACCATCCAGGCTGAAGATGCTGCTATTGTCGCAGCAGCAGGGGCAACGCGTCTTACGATCGCGGTGGCCATAAGGGACAGTCTTCAGTGAGATGTGTCCGCGCTGACTGTCAGGCGAAGGCTGCATGACGCTGGTATACACTATAGAATTACAGCAATGATGGAAAGCCTGATACAACAACACAGAGAGGGGAGGTTAGCCTTTGCTCAACGCTACTTTCAGAACCTAGACTTTTGGTCGCGAGTCATCTTCACGGATGAGAAGTGTTTCTCCTCCACCTCCCATGGTAGGTTTCACTGCTGGAGAAGAAACAACACCAGGTATATGATATTACCATTTTTATTACTGATAAAATTCCGCACTGTTATTGCCCCCCCTCAAGGCTCCGTCTTCGTTGCAGTCATCTGTTTTCTGTTCACATCACTGTTACAATAATTAACCGGTATTCAGACTTTCACCTACGGAATAGGTCAATTATGAAACTGTCTTCCGCAGTCTGCATACCCCTCCGTCCTTGATTTCCAGTCTTTTAAAGGCAATATGACCAGGCATCTAAAATAATCAGGATCCCTTATTTTGATCTTATTCTGTTCATATTGTATTGGAAAAAGATATGATTCCTTCCACTCTTTGCCTCTGTTTTCTTTGTATAAAGACATTAGTGCCGCGAAAAACTGTGATCAGTTCTAAATAATATAAGGTTAGGGGGGCATGTCATCAACTAGTATTCTGTCTAATGGCTGCAACAATATATATATATATATATATATATATATATATATATATATATATATATATATATATATATATATATATATATATATATATATATATATATATATATATATATATATATATATATATATATATATATATATATATATATATATATATATATATATATATATATATATATATTTCGCATGCAGATACGAGAGGGTCGACATTTGTGAGGAGGCACGATCGGGTCACGTTACCTGTAACATCTGGGGATACCTGACTCTACTTGGCCTTGGTGACATGTTCAGCATCGAGGGGCGTTTTACTGCTGACCAGTATGAACATATCCTGGAGGAACGTTCCCAGCCATCTTTACGCGCAAAGGGTTTCCCGTTCGAAGATGGACCTGTAATGTCCATGCATGACCGGTGCCCCATCCACACCGCACGTGTAGTACGGCAGTGGTTTCAGACAAGACATACTTCACCTCTCAGACTGGCCCGCCAAAGGGGCCAATATAAATGTAACAAACATGTTTGGGCTGACATGATTAATACCTGGCAGCCAGGAGACGAGAGGACAAGAAATGATCTCCTCAACCACGTTAATGCCCAGTGGGAACTTTGCCGGCGCAAATACTTCATCCGTGGCCTTGTAAGCTCCATGCCTGATAGGTTGCAAGCAGTGATTGAGAAAGGGGGAGGCTGGATCCGATATTAATGTGAAAAGTTAGGCATCAGTTATCGTTATATTAAGGATATGTATGCATATATATATATATATATATATATATATATATATATATATATATATATATATATATATATATATATATATATATATATATATATATATATATATATATATATATATATATATATATATATATATATATAATAGATACAGTAGAGAGATATAATAGATACAGTAGATAGCTATAATAGATACAATAGACAGATATAATATAGATAGATAGATAGATATAAAAATATAGATATAGATATGATACAGATAGTTAGATATGATACAGAGACAGATATAGATATAATACAGATTTTATATATATATATATATATATATATATATATATATATATATATATATATATATATATATATATATATATTCTGTTGACTAAAAAATAGAAATAAAAATAAAATTGTCTATTTTTGTCTGAAAACCTCCGTATAATTATGCTTATATATTATCCACCTCCTACTACATGCAAGATTACTCACAGGTAACAAATATAATGTGTTCCTTGGCCTTCCCACACAAACAGGACGGATGAAGTAAACTATTGCAATGTCTTTCCTCCATAATTATGCAATTTGTTAATGCGTCGGTGGTGTTGGACGGTGGTCGCTGCGGCGGCGGTGTTGGTGGGTTGTGGGTGTTGGTGGGTGGCGGCGGTGGTGATGGGTGGTGGCGTCGGCGGCGTTCGTGGTGGTGGCTGGTTGTGGTGGGTGGCAAGTGGCAGAGACTGTGGTGGTGGTGGCTGTTGTTGTTATTGTTGATGTTCTTATGTGTTTGTGTTTGTGTGTGCGTGTGTTTGTGTGTGTGTTTGTTTGTGCGTGTATGTGTGTTTGTGTGTTTGTGTGTGTGTATGTGTGTTTCAGTGGGAGAATAGTCAGCTCACAAATCACATATTGATTCATATCAGACTTCTTCATTTCCCTCTTTTTGTGTATTGTAACTTGTTATTTGTATACATATTTTCATCACAACCGCATAATGTCCACGTATTTCCTTCACTAATATGCAATAATACTTGCCAGTATCTGTATAAATATCCTTTTCATCTCAAATTTCGCATTCGTCGTGTGACTGAAACTGTTCCGGTACTTGCTGCTCTGTCTGTGGTGGCGAGAGGTTCGGCGTATTAACATGTCGTCCAGAAAGAGTGGACCGAGGCTTGTGCCTTCCACTTTGGGTGTAGTACGAACTTCTGAACGGAGCTGTACATAGCCGTACTGAGATATACAATTTATAAACATTATTTGGTTCCTCATATGCGCTGATTTATTGTTCATGATGGCTCTAAAAAATCAGGTTGAAATCAATTAGATTATTAAATTCCGATGAGTCTATTGGCTTCTTTTTAGGCTTAACTTCACTGAGTATTGGCTGTGAGGGTAGATCAAAACTATTTAACTGGAGTGATGGCTGTATGAAGGTATTTTCGGCGGAATCATCATATATCCAAATCCTAAAATGTGCTCAAAATTGATTGGGAAACACACCCTAATATTACCAAAACTCAGAAGAAACATCTGAGGGTTAAAAAAAAAAAAAAAATCACTCAGTAAACATATCACATGGTATCGATTGACAAGAAAAGAAATCTGACACATGTTCTTAAGAACAATAAGTTTCAATAGATGTTGGGGTCACCTAAAGAAGCGAGGAACTTCAAATGAGTATTCTCTACTACCAGTAGAGGATGCAATTTATAATTACAGAGAGCCTCCTGACTGAATGTTAAAAAAATAAACAAATAAAAGTTATTGCAGATAATAAAGGTTCGCGTTCCACGACAATTAACATTTCTTTACATAAAATATCACAAAACTGTTACCTCATGAGAAAGAATATTGATGAGATTTTGACTTTACTTATGAATTTCTACGAGAAAGTAAACACATTATCGCTATTACCATTTTTGTCTTTATACCTCATCTCCGTGGAAGTAAAGTGCATGACAACTATAAAAAATGCGGGTTGTAGGAATACTCATTGAACTATACTTGTGTCGTCTGTTGATTTTTGGGATATTAACGTTAGGAAGACGGTCGTTTGAGTGACGCTAAAAACAGCATAACTGACAGTGAAAACTAATTATTCATGACAGCTACGAAAAAAATCAAGTTGAAGGAATACTGACTGAACTGCATTAATGTCGTCTGGATATTTTTTGGATTTTTACGTTGGGAAGAGGATCATATGAATAATGCTAAAAACTGCATAATTAGGGGGAAAAACACTAAAATGCTACTTCCACAACTGTGCTCCAAATCGGCTGGGAAACACTCCCAGTTGTATCTTAATTCCGTAAATCATTTCTAAGGGTCAGAGAATTCCGTGGAGAAAAAGAAATCAGTAACATGGCTAAATGAAGTATTTCGTAGGATGAAATTGATTTAAAGGAAGAGAATTTTGTCATTTGAGGATTTTAAGCCCAAAGAGTTTCCTTTCATTCGTAACGTGAAAACTGTTTAAAATTTGATGTTATTTTTATGTGCGTCACTAGGGCTAAAAAAAATGGCATCTTGAGCCGAGTGATCAAATATAAAATATGGAATATTTTTCCCGTTTGTCGGTTCGTGCGATATCACGATCTAGATTTACCAACGTAAGACTACTCCGAAAGGCACTGGAGAATTTAAAAGAAAATCGAATATTTATTATCATATGCATTATTAGAAAAAACTAAATACATTGCCGTACTAACATATACAGTTCATTAACAAAAGATGCTTCCTCATATATGTAGATTTATTGTTTATGATGAGTCAAAAAATCAGGTTGAAGTACCGTCGACCTGAATATTATGACTTCCACGTTGAGATTAATTGGATTTTTGATTTTCGATGAGTCTATTGGCTTACTTTTAGGCTTGATTTCACGGATAAAAGGTAGGACAAAAGGTGATTTAGTAATGGATAAGAGCTTTCTCTTTGGGGTTACTTCAAGACGTTTTCACTGGACTGATGCTTGTATGAACGTACTTTTGACGAAATCTTTAAATATGCAACTTTCACAAATGTACTCAAAATTCACTGGGAAACACATGTTAGGACTCCATATTATAAATACAAATCATGATAGATAGATAGATAAATAGATAGACAGAGCTCCAGGCAAGCCTGGGAAAGGGAAATGATCTTGCAAGTTAACTGAGGAAATGTTGACAATACACAGGAAGTAGCAAGTCAGTGGATGATATAGGTAGTGTGTCAGCGAGATTGCATACGAAGAAAGCCTAGTGACCATACACACACATACACACATACTCACACACAGGTTTCTAGAACTTTCCAACCACAGTGTAACATACGTGACACGACCCCTGCTACACCAGAATTTAGGAAGCAGAGCTCAGAAGGAGGCTAGCATTAGAACCGACAGGTAGTGGAGAGAGTGAACAAGAAGAAGGGTCCAACTAGACTTAGTGTATTCAGTCTCTGTAATACATACACTGCTCAACTTAAGATTTTTCTCTGAAGATAATAAACCAAGATAAACTCCCTGTATTCATCTCTAATTCCTACTACAAGAATCGAGAGTAAACACATTCTATTCTTCCCAAAACTCAGAAAACATCTGTGGATTAAAAAAAAAAAAATCATTTTCAGGAAAAATATAACAAGAAATCGATTGACACATAAAGAAAGGTGACATATAAGGTTCTTACGAACAGTAAGTTTCGATTGATGTTTGGGTCATTGAAAAAAGCGAGAAACTTCAAATGATCGTCCTTTCTTATCTTCAGTAGATGCTCTTTACAATTACAGCGAGCCTCCTTGCTTAATGTAAAAATGAGAAAAGAATAAATGCACAAAATGAAAGTTCCTGTTACACTGTAAGCCACATTTCCTTACGTGAAATATCTCAAAACTGTTACCTGATGAGAGGGAATATTATAAGATTTTGACATTCACCCATGAATTTTAACGAAAGAAAATACACAATCGCAATACCGATATATATAAATACCATTTATAACTTTATACCTCACCTCCGTAGACGTAAAGTGCATGAGAGGTACGAAAAATGCAGATTGAGGGAACCCTTATTGAACTGTACTAATGTTGTCTGTTCTGTTGAGATATTTACGTTAGGAAGAAGGTCGTTTGAATGATGCTAAAATCCTCATAACTGAGCGAAAATGTTAAACATGCATGACAGCTACAAAAATAGGCCATTGTTTGGATGTTTACGTGAGGAAGATCATTTGAGTAATGCTAAAAACCACATAATTGGGGTCGAAAACACTAAAATGCTACTTCCAACACTGTGCTCCAAATCGGTTGGGAAACACTCCCAGTTGTATCTAAATTCCATAAATCATTTCTAAGGGTCAGAGAATTAAGTGGAGAAAAGAAAAAATAAGTTACATGGCTAAATGAAGTAATTCGTAGGATGAAATTGATTCACAGGAAGAGAATTCTGTCATTTGAGGATTTTAAGCCCAAAAAGTTTCCTTTCATTCGTGACGTGAAAACTGCTTAGAAATTTGATGTCATTTTTATGTGCATCACTAGGGCAAAAAAATGGCACCTTCAGCAGAGTGATGAAATATAAAATATGGAATATTTTGCCCGTATGTCGGTTCGTGCGATATCATGATCTACATTTACCAACGAAAGACTATTCCCAAAGGCAATGAAGAGTTTAAAAGAAATCGATTATTTATCATATGCATTTTTAGAAAAACTAAATACATTGCCGTACTAACATATACAGTTTATTAACAATAGATGATTCCTCATATATGTAGATTTATTGTTTATGATATCTTAAAAAATCGGGTTGAAGTACCGTCGACCTGAATATTATGACTTCCACGTTGAGATTTTGGTTTTTAATTTTCGATTAGTCTATTGGCTTACTTTTAGGCTTGATTTCACGGATAAAAGGTAGGACAAAAGGTGATTTAGTAATGGATGAGAGCTTTCACTTTGGGGGTACTTTAAAAAGTTTTCATTGGAGTGATGCTTGTATGAACGTATTTTTTACGAAATCTTTAAATATACAACTTCCACAAATGTACTCAAAATTCATTTGGAAAAATTCTATTCTTCCCAAAACTCAGAAGACACATCTGAGGGAAAAAAAAAAAAAATCACTTTCTGTAAACATATAACATGGTATCTATTGAAACGCAAAGAACAATAAGTTCCAACTGATGTTTGGGTCACCTAAAGAAGCGAGGAACTTCAAATGACTATTCTCTATTATCTGCAGAGGATGCACTTTAAAATTACAGCCAGGCTTCTGACTGAATGTAAAAAAAATAAAAAAAAAAGGCAATTGCACATAATGAATGTTCGTGTTACACCAAAAGCCACATTTCCTTAGCTAAAACATCTCAAAACTGTTACATCACGAGAATGAATATCACTCAGGAAACATATAACAAGAAATCGATTGAACCTTAAAGAAACCTGAAATATAAGGTTCTTAAGAACAGTGTTTCGATTGATGTTTTCGTCACCGAAACAAGCGAGAAACTTCAAATGAGTGTTCTTTTTTTATTTTCAGTAGATGCATTTCTCTATTACAGCGACCCTACTGACTGAATGTAAAAATGAAAAAGAATAAATGCACATAATGGAATTTCCTATTACACTATAAGCCACATTTCCTTTGGTGAAAAAAATCACAACTGTTACCTGAAGAGACGGAATATTGATAAGATTTTGACATTCACCTGTGAATTTTAATGAGAAAGTAAATACACAAGCGCAATACCGATATATAAAATTATTACCATTTAAAACCTTATACCTCATATCCGTAAACGTAAAGTGCATGAGTTACGATAATGCAGATTGAAGGAACCCTTATTGAGCTGTAATGAAGTTGTCTGTTGACTGTTGGGATTTTTACGTTAGGAAGAAGATCGTTTGAATGATGCTAAAATCCTCATAACTGAGAGAGATGTTAAATATGCATGGCAGCTACAGAAATACGCAGATTGAAGGAACACTGAACAGCATAAATATCGTCTGAAGATTGTTTGAATGTTTACGTTAGGAAGATCATTTGAGTAATGCTAAAAACCGCATAACTGGTGGCGAAAAACTAAAAATGCAACTTCCACAAATGTACTGTACATTGGCTAGGAAACACTCCCAGTTGTATCTAAATATAAATCATTTCTGAGGGTCCGAGAGTTCGGTGGAGGAAAAAAAAGTAATAAGGCTAAACGAGGTAATATGTAGGATGAAAATGATTCACAGGAAATGAATTTTGAAAATTCAGGGTTTTAAGCCTAAAGATTTTCCTTTCATTCCCTACGTGAGAACAACTTAGAATTGTGGTGTTATTTATATGTGCATCACTAGCGCTGGATATTAGTATCTTAAGCCTAGTGATCAAATAAAAAATATGGAATATTTTCGCCGAATGACGGTTCGTACGGTATCATGATCCATATTTACCAATTCCACTACGAAAGGCAATAAATAATTTACAATCAAATCGCTGATTTATTGATAGTCATACATTCATTATTAGGAAGAACTAAGTATATAATCGTACTGAGATATACAATTTATAAACATTACTCGGTTCCTCATATACTCAGACTTATTATTCATGATTGGTCGAAAAAAATCAGGTTGCAGTATCGACCACCTGAACTATTGTGTCTTCCAAGTTGAGATTAATAGGATTATTAATTTCCGATGAGTTTATTGGCGTCTTTTTAGTCTTGACTTCACGGATAAAAGGTAGGACCAAAGGTGAATTAGTTACGGCTGATAGTATTGGCTGTGAGGGTAGTTCAAAACTACTTCACTGGAGTGAAGGCTAAATGAATATAATTTCGGCGAAATCACTATATATCCAAATCAAAAAATGTGCTCAAAATGATTGGGAAACACACCCTAATATTACCAAAACTCAGAAGACACATCTGAGGGTAAAAGAAAAAAAAGAAAATCTGTTAACATATAACATGGTGTCGATTGATACGTATAGAAACCTGACATATGTAGTTCTTAAGAACAATAAGTTTCAATTCATGTTTGGGTCACCTAAAGAAGCGAGGAACTTCAAATGAGTGTTCTTTATTATCTGCAGAGGATGCACTTTAAAATTGCAGGACGTCTCCTGGCTGAATGTAAAAAAAAAAAAAAAAAGTAATTCACATTAAGAAGGTTCGAGTTCCACCAAAAGCAACATTTCCTTACGTAAAACATCTCATAACCGTTACCTCGTGAGAAGGAATATTGATGATATTTTGACCACCTATGAATTTCTACGAGATAGTAAACACACTCTCGCTAGTACCGATATATATAATTTATTACCATTTATAACTTTATGCTTTATCTCCTTAGACGTAACGTGCATGACAGCTACAAGAAATGAGGGTTGATGGAATACTGATTGAACTATACTTGTTTCGTCTCTGGATTGTTCTGATATTTACGTTAGGAAGACGGTCGTTTGAGTGACTCTAAAAACCGCATAACTGAGTGAAAACGATAAATATGCATGACAGCTACGAAAAAAGGCAAGTTGAACTGCATTAATGTCGTCTGGAGATTGCTTGGATTTCTACGCTAGGAAGAGGATCATTTCAATAATGCTAAAAACCGCATAATTCGGGGCGAAAACACTAAAAATGCTACTTCCACAACTATACTTCAAGTCGGCTGCGAAACACTCCAAGTTGTATCTAAATTGCATAAATAATTTCTAAGGGTCAGAGAATTCCGTGGAGAAATAAAAATTAAGCAAGAAGGCTAAAAGAAGTAATACGTAGGATGAAATTGATTCACAGGAAGAGAATTCTGCCATTTGAGGATTTTAAGCACAAAGAGTTTGCTTTGATTCGTGACGTGAAAACTTCTTAGAATATTTGATGTTATTTTTATGTGCATCACTAGGGCTATAAGATGGCATCTTGACCAGAGTGATCATATATAAAATATGGAATATTTTCACCGTATGGCGGTTCGTGCGATATCATGATCATATTTACCAAGGTAAGACGACTCCGAAAGGCAATGAAGATTTTAAAAGAAAATCGTTTATTTATTACCATATGCATTATTAAGAAAAACTAAATACAATGCCGTACTAACGTATAAGGTTCATTAATAACATGAGTCCTCATATATGTAGATTTATTTATTATTATGGGTCTTTAAAAATCAGGTTGAATATGATCGACCTGAATATTGTATCTTCCACGTTGAGATTTATTAGATTTTTAATTTCCGATGAGTCTATTGGCTTCTTTTTAAGCTTGATTTCACGGGTAAAAGGTAGGACCAAAGATGAATTAGTAATGGCCTAGAGCATTCACTTTGGGGGTACTTCAAAACTGTTTCACTGTAGTGATTCTTGTATGAACGTATTTTTGGAGAAATCCTTAAATATCCAACGTCAACAAATGTACTCAAAATGCATTGGGAAACACATTCTATTCTTACCAAAACTCAGATGACGCATCTGAGGGTAAAAAGAAAAAAAAAAAGCACTTTCAGGAAACATATAACTAGAAATCGATTGATATGTAAAGAAAGCTGACATATAAGGTTCTCAGGAACAGAAATTTTCGATTGGTGTTTTGGTCATTGAAACAAGCGAGAAAATTCAAATGAATATTCTTTCTTATCTTCAGTAGATGCACTTTACAGTTACAGCGAGCCTTCTAACTGAATGTAAAAACGAAAAAAGAATAAATGCACATAATGAAAAGTCCTGTTACACTATAAGCCTCAATTCCTTAGGTGAAACATCTCAAAACTGTTACCTTATGAGAAGAAATATTTATAAGATTTTGACATTCGCATAAATTTTTACGAGAAAATAAATAATCGCAATACGAAAAATGCAGGTTGAAGTAACCGTTACTGAACTGTACTGATGTTGTCGGTTGACTGTTGGGCTATTTATGTCAGGAAGAAGGTCGTTTGTATGATGCTAAAAGCCTCATAACTGAGGGCGAAAATGTTAAATATGCATGACAGCTACAAAAATAGGCAGGCTGAAGGAACACTGAACTAAATTAATGTCGTCTGGAGATTTCTTTGGATGTTTACGTTAGGAAGAAGATCATTTGAGTAATGCTAAAAACCGTAGAATTGGGAGCGAAAACACTAAAAATGCAACTTCCACAAATGTACTGTACATTGGCTGGGAAAAACTCCCAGTTGTATCTAAATATCATAAATCATTTCTGAGGGTCCGAGAGTTCGATGGAGAAAAAAAAGGTAACAAGGCTAAATAAGGTAATACGTAGGATGAAAATGATTCACAGGAAATGAATTTTGCCAATTCAGGGTTTTAAGCCCGAAGATTTTCCTTTCATTGGTGACGTGAAAACAGCTAACAAATTTGGCACGCTCTACATGTATGCGTAGTGATGCTATTTCCCTAGTTTTAAGTATCTCACTCAGATTTAAAGCCTTTCCTGTACCATTCTCTTTCTTCCTTGTGAAGGGTGGCATGTGTAACTTTACACCACGCTGCAATAAAAGGTCACCGATATTGAAACCCCTGTCTACCATTATAGCATCTCCTGGCTCAAGTTTATCTAATATTTCCTTTTCTGCTTTGTACCTGTCAGATGTATTGCCTCCATATGAGTTTGATACAGTCCTCTAGGAGTTATCCCTATCATTACTTTCACAGTGTTATGGTGTTTGTGTTGTTAATATTTATTGTAAAGGGCTGAACAATTCCTTGGTTTTACATGATGGAACTCTGTGCAATCAAGGATGACTCGAGCATCTGCATATTTAGCAGGATAGCTCTTGGGCAACTTTCTCTTAACCTTTTCAGCTGAAGGCCTTGTTATCCAGTTTTCAAGTATTTGATACAAAACATTTATCCAAGTGTTGAATATGCAAGTAACTGAAGTCCGTGATACTCCAAACAAATCTCGCAAAACGCTCATTGTCATTCCTTGTCTTATGTAAACAGGTGTTATAAGATATTCACTAAATGGTCTATTACTTTAGTTCGGCCACCTGAATCTGTCTTCAAATTTTTGTCACTTGCAGATTTTTGTCCTTTCCAATAACAATTTTTTTTTTTTTTATGACATATATGGCCATTAAAACTCCCTTGGATACAATCTTACATTTTTATCATCATTAATAATCATGTCCCTGGTCATGGCTCGCCGGTTCATCAGTGCGTGTCCAGCGTATGCCTCCTGAAAAATAAAGATTCGTCTTTGTACCAAAATCTAGAATAAGCTGTGCAATGTTGGTATCTATCTTCTAGAATGGATCTATATTTGTATGTCTGTACAGAGAAGAATGACTGAAATGGTTCAAAAGTTAAGACAATTAACATGCAGGGACAAATTAAAACACATCAATTTGTATTTCTTAGAATGGGAGGTGAATGCAAGAGTTTTAGGTGGTCTGAGTCTGGTAAATGTTGATGGTGGAGATTGGAATCTGAAGCAGCTGTTGTTTGCAGATGATACTGCACTGGTGACCGATTCAGAGGAGAGATTGAGACAGTTGGTAGAGGAGTTTGGAAGGGTGTGTGAAAGGAGGAATTTGAAAGTAAATGAGAATAAGAGTAAAGTGATGAAGTGTACGAGGTTGATAGATGGTAGGGGGATGAATATAGTTTTGAATGGTGAGTTGCTTGAGGAGGTAGATTGTTTTAAATATCTAGGGTCACATGTTGCTGTGGATGGAAGAATAGATGCAGAAGTGAAGTTTAGAATAAATGAAGTAGGAAAGGTGCTGGGAGGAATGAAAAAAGTGTTTAAATGTCGTTCGCTTAGAATGGATGTAAAGAGAAGGCTGTATGAGGGTGTTGTGGTACCGACTGCATTATATGGGGCTGAAACATGGAATATGGGTGTAGCAGAGAGGAAAAGTTTGAATGTAATGGAGATGAGGTGTCTGAGGAGTATGTGTGGAGTGACGCGTATGGATCGGGTGCGAAATGATGAAGTGCGAAGGAGAACTGGAGTTGTTCGGGAGATGGCTGGTAGAGTTGAGCAGAGGGTGTTGCGATGGTTTGGGCATATGGAGAGAATGGATAATGAGCGATTGGTGAAAAAGATAACTAGATCTGATGTGAGAGGTGTAAGGCTGAGAGGAAGACCACGAATAGGATGGATGGATAGTGTGAAGAGAGCGCTGGATGCGAGAGGGATGTCTGTTGAGCAAGGAAGAGTGGCTGTGCGTGACAGAAATAAATGGAGAGAAATTGTGAATAAATAAGTGATGACGCAGCCCTGAGGGGATATTCTCCCGCATTTGGTCTGATCAGCTAGTCAGGTCAGGTGCGGGTAAGGGGATGGGTATGTTATGATGTGGCAGGGGTAAACCAGTTCTGCTGTCGGGCCCTGCTGCGGATGTCACTGATTGCATTGCGCAGTTGACCCTTGTGCGGTGTGGTGCGGTGAGGATCTGTCCGTTCTCCCCTTTGGGGCTAAGATGTGAATGAATGTGTTTAAATGGATGAGTAAATGGAGAGTGTGTCGTCCTGTCTCGGCTACCTCCCTTTCCTTGGGGGAAGCAGCCTAGGTATATAGATAGATAGATAGAGATAGAATGAAGAAGGGTGCAGATACCTGACCGATGTTTTTAAATGGGTAAAAGAGTTAACAAACGAGATGTAGGTTAGATTTTTGCAATAAATCAGCAGGCTAGGGCGTACAGCAATGAGTTGCCATTAGATAAATGCAGATTTAAGAGAGGGACAGGCAATAGATGATTCTCAATTAGATTAGTAAATGAGTGGAACAGACTAACCAGTCAGGAAGTATGCACCAACACAATACAATGCTTTAAAAGTTATTGAGGTAAACTTATGGATGAGGATGAGAGAAGGAATTAGGTGAATAGACGCTGCCTTGTGTAAGCCAACGGGCCATATGCAGACTCCTTTGGTTCTTATGTTCTGAAATACAAGAGGCATTTTCATAGGAGATCACCTCCATGTGTACTGAACTTAGTGGTTTAGATTTAAGTAAGAATTATCATACCACTAATCATAGCAACTTGTGGTGCAGCATCCACTGGTTCTGCTGGTACAGTGCTAGCAGTGTTTGATGTACTGTAGGAATGGTCTTCATGAGATCCGGCAAATGGCATGGTTTCATATCCATCTGGAATTAAAATATATACAAGAAGATCAATGGCAGGGCAAAACAGTCACACAAAGGCCTGCCTAGCTATGTTGCCATGACATAATTAAGTTGTACCCTATTCCACTTGTGTGACCCAGCAATACATGAAGAGGAAGGAACCAATTAGGCCTTTTTTTTTTTAGCACCCAAATTTGGAAATTGTTACAAAGCCCAGTAGTAGGGGGCACTGTGAAGAAGCAGAAAGAATATACATGTAATGAAAAACAAAGTCCATGCTGGCAGAGTAGCACAAATTACCAAGAAAATTTTCCTTCCAAAATCACTGGCTGGCATTTAGTAAACACTTACTAGAAAATTTATGAAATCAGACCTAGTTATAAAAGTCCATGTTTGTGAGACTGTACACTGCACATAATGGTAAACATACATTTTATTTGAGGCAGTAGAAGAACCTTACCAATTCCATTCATATCCCTCTAATTCTTTTTTTTTTTTTTTCAGAGGTGTTAAACCACCTTTTCCTGCTGAAAAACTTTCCACTCTTCTTAACGTACTGAAAGGTGGACTTCTACTCTTGCGCAGTATTCTACTTTGGGTAAGTTGAAGAATCGTACATCTTGGTTTGTAGTTGAAGAGGAGGAAGTAGCTTGAGCATCTGAGCCAGGTACACTATCAGCACTAGGGTCTGATTCTCTCTTATAAATACACTTCCTAGGACGCTTATTCTTCCCCCACTGATTGTATGCAAACAGTTCTGGACCAGGATGGCTTGGTGATGGTCCCTGGGAGTAGTTTATAAAATGTTTGGAACATATTGCATGATATTTAGTTGCTCTCCAGTTGGGGCCCCTTTTACATATCGTCTCCCAAAGTCTTCTATGAACTGGGTTCTTCTTTCTTGGAAAAATGCACCATCCTTTGACATCTTCGTCCTTTTCCCGTGAGGAGGAAGCACAGTCCTCAACGGCACACATATATGCCGGCATTGTATGACAAACACTTTTAAAGTTTTGCCGGGGCACGTTAACCACTGGTAACTGGTGTGTTGTTTTGACTTTTGTACGGTATTTTGGAGCCACCGGCATCGTCGGATATCGGTCGGCGGTCTCGTCTCTGCACGATTTCGGCTTTATATATTGTACACTTTTCATTTGAAAACTTTGCAGATTTTTTTCAGCATTTAGGAGATGAAGCATTGTTCTTTTAGAAAACAATTATATGGTTTTCAAACCGAAGGTGGGTCTAGAAACTTGTAAATATGAGATGAATGCTGTCACACCCAGTGTGCATTCACGGTTTATATACTCACGTTCTCCTGCATTTATCGCACTAAAGCATACCTTGGAAATTAGTATAACTACTAAAGAATAATATCATGAAGAGCTTACGTACGGTTTATCAATATCTATCACGGGAAAGATTTTTGAAGATTGCGACTTCTGTGGTCTCTGCATGAGCAGCCCGACTTCCATATTGAACTAGCTGGCGATTAATGGCAACTCTTGAGTTAGTGACGGTGGGAATTCTGCCAATTCAGGGTTTTAAGCCCAAAGATTTTCCTTTAATTCGTGACGTGAAAACAACTTAGAAATATGGTGTTATTTATATATGCATCACTAGCGCTTGAGAGTAGCATCTTGAGCCTAGTGATCTATCTGTCTATCTATCTATACCCCAACGCCCTAATCCCGCAAAGGGTAGCCGCAGACAAAACGCCTCCAAGTCGCTCTGTCACCCACCATTTGACTACCCTTCCCCCAACTCACCCCCCCTCCCTCATATACCTCTCTACTCCATCCCTCCACCTCATCCTCGGTCTACCTCTCCCTCTCCCTCCCTCCACCTCACCTACATACACCCTCTTAGTCAGTTTTTCATTCTCCATTCTCTTCACATGTCCAAACCACCTCAGTGTATTTCTCCTAACCTCAACCACACCCACGTCCACCCCACAGCGTTCCTTCACTTCTTCATTCGTCAACCTGTCCACGTCACTCCACATGCTCCTCTCAAGTAACTCATTTCCACTGCTCTCACTCTTGACTTGTTCCCCTCTTGCAAGGTCCATACCTCGCTTCCATACGTCAGGGTAGGGATCACAATACTGTCATGCAGTGACTTCTTAACTTCCATACTCACCTCCCTATTTCTCATCACTGCTTTCAGTGTACCAACAACCTTCCTTCCCTGCTGTACCCTTTCACGTACTTCATCCCCCAAAGTTCCATGCTTACTCATCACTACCCAAGTACTTGAATGCACTCACATTCTCCATATCCTCACCATCCAACCTCACTGCACACTCTGTGACTTCATTCCTCTCAAACACCATAATTTTACTTTTGTTTACATTAACTTTCAGATTCCTCCTACACACTGTCCCAAATTCATTCACCAAACCTTGCAACTCCCATTCATCTTCACTCAACAGTGAAGCTTCCAAATCTCACCTTCATTCATTAGAGCCACCCCCACATCCACTGCCCTACCCTGCACCTCCTTTACAACCCCATCCATGTATATATTAAACAGTCATGGAGACATCACAACCCTGTTTCAGTTCCACATTGAGATAAAAGAACTCAGCTCACCATCCACTCGCACCGTAGCCCTAGCTCCCTCGTACATACTCTTCACAGCACTCAACAATTTCCCCTCCACTCCATATACTCTTAATACCTTCCACATATCTTGTCTATCTATTCTGTCATAAGCTTTCTCCAAGTCCATGAAGGCAGCATACACTTTCCTTGCCTTCTCTAGATACTTCTCCACTAAACATCTTAGAACAAATATCTGATCTACACACCCTTTTCCCTTCCTAAATCCCCCTTGTTCTTCTCCAACTAGCTCCTCTGTCATATGCCTAACCCTATCAATGAGTATTCTACCATATATTTTTCCAGTCACATTAAGTAAGCAAATACCCCTATGGTTACCACATACTTCTATCTCCCTTTTTCCTTTCTATAAAGGAACAATTATCCCTCTTCCCAAGCCAATCTACACAACTTCCATATCCACTTCACAACAATCTCACCCCTATACATAAGCATTTCACAACACACTCCATCAATTCCTGGGGCCTTTCTCAACTTAATCTTCATCGCTTCCACTACTTCCGCCTAGTGATCAAATACAAAATATGGAATATTTTCTCCGAATGCCGGTTCGCGCGATATTATGATCCATAAACAACAGCGAAAGGCAATAAATAGTTTACAATCAAATCGCTGATTTATTGATAATCATACATTCATTATGAGGATGTACTGAGATATACAATTTATAAGCATTACTTGGTTCCTCATATACGCAGATTTATTATTCATGATGGGTCTAAAAAAATCAGGTTGCAGTATCGGCGACGAGGACTATTGTCTTCCAAGTTGAGATCAATTGGATTATTAAATTGCAATGAGTCTATTGGCTTCTTTTTAGGCTTGACTTCACGGATAAAAGGTAGTAATAAAGGTGAATTAGTTACGGGTAGATCAAAACTATTTCAATGGAGTGATAGCTGTATGAACGTATTTTCGGCGAAATCATTACAATATATATCCAGATCCTAAAATGTGCTCAAAATTGACTGGGAAACACACCCTAATATTACCAAAACTCAGAAGACACATCTGAGGGTTAAAAAAAAAAAAAAAAAATCCTGTAAACGTATAACATGGTATCTATTGACGCGTAAAGATAGCTACCATATGAAGTCTTTAAGAACAATAAGTTTCAATTGATATCTGGGTCACCTAAAGGAGCAAGGAACTTCAAATGAGTATTCTATATTATCTGCAGAGATTGCACTTTAAAATTACAGCGAGCCTCCTAACCAAATTTAAAAAAAAAAAAAAAAAAAAAAAATAGAGTAATTGCACATAATGAAGGTTAGAGTTCCACCACAAGCAACATTTTCTTAGGTAAAACTTCTAAAAACTGTTACCTCATGAGAAAGAATATTGATGCGATTTTGACCACCTATGAATTTCTACGAGAAAGTAAAAACACTATCGCTATACCGATATATATATTTAATAATTTACAACTTTATACCTCATCGTGGACGTAAAGTGCATGACAGCTACAAAAAATGCGTGTTGAAGGAATACTGATTGAACTATACTTATGTCTTCTGTTGACTGTTGGGATATTTACGTTAGGAAGACGGTCGTTTGTCACTCTAAAAACCACATAACTGAGAGCGTGAACGCTATATTTTCATGACAGCTACGAAAAAAGGCAAGATGAAGGAACACTGAACTCCATTAATGTAACCTTGAGATTGCTTAGATTTTTACGTTAGGATGAGGATCACTTGAAAAATGCTAAAAACCGAATAATAAGGGGCGAAAACACTAAATATGCAACTTCCACAACTGTTCTCCAAATATGCTGGGAAACACTCCCAGCTGTATTTGCATAAATCATTTCTATGGGTCAGAGAATTCCGTGGAGAAAAAAAAAAATCAGTAACAAGGCTAAAAGAAATAATACGTAGGATGAAGTTGATTCACAGGAAGAGAATTCTTCGATTTGAGGATTTTAAGGCCAAAGAGTATCCTGTCATTCGTGACGTGAAAACTGCTTAGAAATTTGATGTTATTTTTATGTGCATCAGTA
The DNA here is from genome assembly GCF_032717465.1 of Coenobita brevimanus. Lineage (NCBI taxonomy): Eukaryota > Metazoa > Arthropoda > Malacostraca > Decapoda > Coenobitidae > Coenobita > Coenobita brevimanus. Next base: position 31,711,628 of record NC_136967.1, read on the forward strand.
GGGCTATAAAATGGCACCTTGTGCCGAGTGATCAAATATAAAATATGGGATATTTTCCCCGTATGCCGGTTCGTGCGATATCATGATGTATATTTAGGAACGTAAGACGACTCCGAGAGGCAATGAAGAGTTTAAAGGAAAATCGATTATAGAAAAACTAAATACATTGCCTTACTAACATATACAGTTCATTAACAATAGATGATTCCTCATAAATGTTGATTTATTGTTTATGATGGGTCTTAAAATATCAGGTTAAAGTATCGTCGACCAGGATGTTGTGTCTTCCACGATGATTAATTGGATTTTTAATTTCCGTGAGTCTATTGGCTTCTTTTTAGGCTTGATTTCATGGACAAAAGGTGAATTAGTAATGGCTTAGAGCATTCGTTTTGGGGGTACTTCAAAACTATTTCACTGCAGTGATGCCTGTATGAACGTATTTTTGGCGAAATCCTTAAATATGCAACTTCCACAAAAGAACTCAAAATTAATCTGTAAACACATTCTATTCTTAACAAAACTCAGAACATAAATCTGACTAAATAAAAAAAGAACACACAGGAAATATATAACAAGAAATTGATTGACACGGACAGAAATCTGACGTATAAGGTTCTTCAGAATAGTAAGTGTCGAATGATTTTTGGGTCACCGAAAGAAGCGAGAAACTTCAAATGACTTCTTTTTTATCATTAGATGCACTTTACAATTACAGCGAGCCTCCTGACTGAATATAAAAATGAAAAAAGAATAATTTCAAATAATGAAGGTTCCTGTTACATTCTAAACAATATTTCCATAGGTGAAACATCTCAGAACTGTTCCCCGAAGAGAAGGAATATTGATAAGATTTTGACTTTCACCTGTGAATTTTTGAGAAAATCAATACAAAATCGCAATACCGATATATATAATTAATTACAATTTATAACTTTATACCTCATCTCCGTAGACGTAAAGTGCATGACAGCGACAGAAAATGCAGGTTGAAGGAATACTGATTGAATTGTACTTGTGTCGTCTGTTGATTGTTGGGATCTTTACGTTAGGAAGAAAGTCGTTGGGGTCACGCTAAAAACCGCATAACTTAGAGTGAAAACGCTAAATATGCATTACAGCTACGATAAAAGGCAAGATGAAGGAGCACTCTCTGAACTGCATTAATGTCGTCCGGAGATTGCTTGGATCTGTACGTTAGGAAGAATTCTATTTGAATAATGCTAAAAACCGAATAATTGGGGGCGAAAACACTAAAAATGCAACTTCCACAACTGTACTTCAATTCGGCTGGGAAACACTCCCAGTTGTATATAAACTACATTAATAATTACTAAGGGTCATAGAATTCCGTGGAGAAAAAAAATCAGTAACAAGTCTAAAAGAAGTAATACGTAGGATGAAATCGATTCACAGAAAGAGAATTTTGCCATGTGTGTATTTTAAGCCGAAAGAGTTTCCTTTCATCCGTGACGTTAAAACTGCTTAGAAATATGATGTTATTTTTATGTGCATCACTAGGGCTTTAAAGTGCCATCGTGAGCCGAGTGAACAAATATAAAATATGGAATATTTTCCCCGTATGCCGGTTCGTGCGATATCATGATCCATATTTAACAAGGTAAGATGACTCCGAAAGGCAATGACGAGTTTAAAAGAAAATCGCATATTTTTTACCATATGTATTATAAATAACTAAATACATTGCCGTACTAACATATACGGTTCATTAACAATAGATGATTCCTCATAAATGTTGATTTATTGTTTATGATGGGTTTTAAAAAATCAAGTTGAAGCATCGTCGATCTGAATATTGTTTCTTCCACGTTGAGATTAATTGGATTTTTAATTTCCGATGAGTCTATTGGCTTCTTGTAAGGCTTAATTTCACGGTACTGACTGGTACTTCAAAACTATTTCACTGGAATGATGCTTGTATGAACGAATTTTTGGCGAAATCCTTAAATATGCACCTTCCACAAAAGAACTCAAAATTGATCGAGAAACACATTCTATTCTTAATAAAACTCAGAAAATAAATCTGGCGGTAAATAAAAAAAATAAAAAAAAGAAACATATAACAAGAAGTTGATTGATACGGAATGAAAGCTGTTCTTACGAACAGTGTGTCGATTGATTTTTGTGTCACCGAAACAAGCGAGAAACCTCAAATGACTGTTCTTTTATATCATCATTAGATGCACTTTACAGTTACAGCGATCCTCCTGACTGAATGTAAAAATGAAAATAGAATAAATGCAAATAATGAAGGTTCCTGTTACACTCTAAGCAACATTTCCATAGGTGAAACATCTCAAAACTTTTACCTGATGAGAAGGAATATTCATATTTCACCTGTGAATTTTTGAGAAAAATACAAAATCGCAATACCGATATATGTAATTAATTACCATTTATAACTTTATACCCCATCTCCGTGGACGTAAAATGCATGAGAGGTACGAATAATGGTGGTTGAAGGATCTCTTATTGAACTGTACTGATGTTGTGTGTTCACTGTTGGGACATTTACGTTAGGAAGAAGGTCGTTTCAATAACGCTAAAATTCTCAAAATTGATGGCGAACATGTTAAATATCCATGACAGCTACAAAAATAGGCAGGTTGAAGGAACACTGAATTGCATGAATGTCGTCTGGAAATTGTTTGGATCTTTACGTTAGGGAGAGGATCATTTGAGTAATGCTAAAAACCGCATAATTGGGGGCGAAAACACTAAAAATGCAGCTTCCACAAATGTCCTGTACATTGGCTGGGAATCACTCCCAGTTCTATCTGAATATCATAAATTATTTCTGAGGGTCCAGAGTTCCGTGGAGGAAACAAGGTAATACGAAGGATGAAAATGATTAACAGGAAATTAATTCTGCCAGTTGTGCCCAAAGATTTTCCTTTCATTCGAGACGTGAAAACAGCTTAAAAATTTGGTGATATTTTTATGTGCATCACTAGAGTTTGAAAGAGGCATCTTGAGCCTGGTGATCAAGTACAAAATATAGAATATTTTCACCGAATGCCACTTCGTGTGATATCATAATCCATATTTATGAAGGCAAAACCACTGCGAAATAGCTGAGTTATTGATAATCATATATTCATTATTAGGAAGAACTAAGTACATAGCCGTAATGAGATATACAATTTATAGATATCACTCGGTTCCTCATATATGCTGATTTACTATTGATGATAGGTCTAAAAGAATCAGATTTATGTATCGACGACCTGAAATATTATGTCTTCCAAGTTGAGATTAATTGGATTATTAAATAGGTTTAACTTCACTGATAAAGGGTAGTACCAAAGGTGAATTAGTTACGGCTGATAGCATTGGCTGTGAGGGTAGTTCAAAACTATTTTACTGGAGTGGTGGCTCTATGAACGTGTTTTTTGTGAAATCGTTATATAAAAAAATCCAAAATTATGCTAAAAATTGATCGGGAGAAACACCTTAATATTGCCAAAACTCAGGACACATCTGAGGGTAAGAAAAAAAAAAATCACCTTCAGTATACATATAACATTGTATCGATTGAAACGTAAAGAAAACTCACATATGAAGTCCTTAAGAACAATAAGTTTCAATTGATGTTTGGGTGACCTAAAGAAGCGAGGAACTTCAAATTACTATTCTCTATTATCTGCAGAGGATGCACTTTAAAATTACAGAGAGCCTTCTGACTGAAAGTAAAAAATAAAAAAAATAGAAATTGCACATAAAGAAGGTTCGTGTTCCACGAAAAGCATTTCCTTAAGTAAAACATCTCAAAACTGTTACCTCATGAGAAGGAATATTGATTATATTTTGACTTCACATACGAATTTCTACGAGAAAATAAAAACACTATCGCTCTGCCAATATATATATAATTAATAACCATTTATAAATTTATATCATCTCCGTAGACGTAAAGTGCATAGCAGCTACAGAGAATGCGGGATGAAGGAATAATGATTGAACTGTACTTGTCATCTGTTGATTGTTGGGATATTTACGTAAGGAAGATGGTCGTTTAAGTGAAGCGAGAAATCGCATAACTGAGCGAAAACGCTAAATATGCATGAGAGCCACGAAAAAAGGCAAATTCAATTAACACTGATCTGTATTAATGTCGTCTGAAGATTGCTTGGATCTTTACGTTCGGAAGAGGATCATTAGAATAATCCTAAAAACCGCATAATTGAGGGCGAAAGCACTAAAAATGCAACTTCCACATCTGTACTCCAAATCTGCTGAGAAACACTCCCAGTTGTATTTAAATTGCATAAATCATTTCTAAGGGTCAGAAAATTCCGTAACAAAAAAAAAACAGTAACAAGGCTAAAAGAAGTAATACGTAGGATGAAATTGATTCAAAGGAAGATAATTCTACCATTGGAGGATTTTAAACCCAACGAGTTTCCATTCATTCTTGACGTGAAAACAGCCTAAAAATTTCGTGATATTTTTATGTGCATCACTAGAGCTTGAAAGAGGCATCTTGAGCCTCGTGATCAAGTACAAAATATGGAATATTTTCACCGAATGCCAGTTCGTGTGATATCATGATTCATATTTATCATGGCAAAACCACTGCGATAGGCAATAAAAAGTTTAAAATAAAATCGCTGATTTATTGATAATCATATATTCATTATTAGGAAGAACTCAGTACGTACTGATATATACAATTTATAAACATCACTCGGTTCCTTATATACGCAGATTTATTTTTCATGATAGGTCTAAAACAATGAGATTCAAGTATCGACGACCTGATATATTTTGTCTTCCAAGTTGAGATTAATTGGATTATTAAATTCCGATGAGTCTATTTGCTTCTTTTTAGGTTTGACTTCACTGATAAAAGGAAGTACCAAAGTTGAATTAGTTACGGCTGATAGCATTGGCTGTGAGGGTAGTTCAAAACTATTTCACAGGAGTGATCACTGCAAGAACGTTTTTTTGGCGAAATCATTATATATCGAAATCCAAAAATGTGCTAAAAATTGATCGGAAGAAACACCTTAATATTGCCAAAACTTCAGAAGACACATCTGAGTAAGAAAAAAAAATCACTTTCAGTATACATATAACATGGTATCGATTGAAACGTAAAGAAAGCTTACATATGAAGTCCTTAAGAACAAAAAGATTCAATTGATGTTTGGGTCACCTAAAGAAGCGAGGAACTTCAAATGACTATTCTCTATTATCTGCAGGAGATGACCTTTAAAATTACAGAGAGCCTTCTGACAATGTAAAACAAAACAAAAAATAGAACTTGCACATAAAGAAGGTTCGTGTTCCACCAAAAGCAACATTTCCTTTGGTGAAACTTCTCAAAACTGTTACCTCATAAGAAGAAATATTGATGAGATTTTGACCACCTATGAATTTCTACGAGGAAGTAAACACACTATCTCTATACCGATATATATAATTAATTACCATTTATAACTATAAGTCATCTCCATAGACGTAAAGTGCATGACAGCGACAGAATATGCGGGTTGAAGGAATACTGATTGAACTGTACTTGTCATCTGTTGATTGTTGGGATATTTACGTTAGGAAGAAGTGACGCTAAAAACCGCATAATTAAGAACGAAAGGGCTAAATATGCATGACAGCCACGAAAAAAGGCAAGTTAAAGGAACACTGACTGAACTGCATTAAGGTCGTCTGAAGATTCCTGGACCTTTACTTTAGGAAGAGGATCAACTGAATAATACTAAAAACAGCATAATTGGGGGAGAAAACACTAAAATTGCAACTTCCACATCTGTACTCCGAATCGGCTAGGAAACACTCCCACTTGTATCTAAATTGCATAAATCATTTCTAGGGGTCAGAGAATTCCGTGGAGAAAAAAAATCATAACAAAGCTAAAAGAAGAACTACGTAGGATGAAACTGATTCAAAGGAAGAGAATTCAGCCATTTTAGGATTTTAAACCCAACGAGTTTCCTTTCATTCGTGACGTGAAAACTGCTTAGAAATTTGATGCTTATTCTATGTGCATCACTAGGGCTTTAAAGTGGCATCTTGAGCCGAGTGATCACATATAAAATATGGAATTTTTTCCCCGTATGCCGGTTCGTGGGATATCATGATGTGTATTTAAGAAGGTAAGACGACTCCGAAAGGCAATGAAGAGTTTAAAAGAAAATCGCTTATTTATTACCATATGCATTATTAAAACAAACTAAATACATTTCCGTACTAACATATACAGTTCATTAACAATAGATAATTCCTCATAAATGTTGATTTATTGTTTATGAAGGGTCTTAAAAAATCAGGTTGATGTATCGTCGACCTGAATATTGTGTCTTCCACGTTGAGATTAATTGGATTTTTAATTTCCGATGAGTCTATTGGATTCTTTTTAGGCTTCATTTGACGGATGAAAGGTAGGACCAAAGGTGAATTAGTAATGGCTAAGAACATTCACTTTGGGGGTATTTCAAAAGTATTTCACTGGAGTGATTCTTGTAAGAACGTATTTTTGGCGAAATCCTTAAATATGCAACTTCCACAAAAGAACTCAAAATTAATTGGGAAACACATTCTATTCCAAACAAAACAGAAAATAAATCTGGCGGTAAATAAAAAAGAACACTTTCAGGAAACATATAACAAGAAATTGATTGACACGGAAAGAAAGCTGACATATAAGGTTCTTAAGAACAGTAAATGTCGATTGATTTTTTGGTCACCGAAATAAGCGAGAAATTTGAAATAACTGTTCTTTTTTATCTTCAGTAGATGCACTTCACACTTACAGCGAGCCTCCTGCCTGAATATAAAAATGGAAAAAGAATAAATGCGTATAATGAAAGTTTATCTTACACAATAAGCTACATTTCCTTACGTTTAATGATGACTATGAATATTGATAAGATTTTTACTTTAACTTTGAATTTTTTTGAGAAAATAAATAGAAAATCGCAATACCGATATATGAAATTAATTACCATTTATAACTTTATACCTCATCTCCGTAGACGTAAAGTGCATTAGACGTACGAATAATGCAGATTGAAGGAAATTATTACTGATGTGTGTTGACTGTTGGGATATTTACGTTAGGAAGAAGGTCGTTTCAATGACTTTAAAATTCTCATAATTGAAGGCGAACATGTTAAATATGCATAACAGCTACAAAAATAGGCAGGTTGAAAGAACACTGACTGAACTGCATTAATATCGTCCATAAATCATTTGGATCTTTACGTTATGACGAGGATCATATGAACAATGCTAAAAACCGCATAAACACTAAAAATGCAGCTTCCACAAATGTCCTGTACATTGGCTGGGAAACACTCCCAGTTGTATCTAAATATCATAAATCATTTCTGAGGGTCCAGAGGTCGGTGGAGGAAAAAAAAAAAAAAAGTAACAAGTGAAGTAGGATGAAAATGATTCACAGGAAATTAAATCTGCCATTTTAGAGTTTTAAGCCCAAAGACTTTCCTTTCATTCTGTTATGCTGAGTGTTTTTAGGCCGACTCCTCGTACCAAAAACACTAGCTACTGAGCGGGGTCCTCTTTCCGGACCGGAAGTAAAGCACCAACAAAGGAACAGGACATAAAAACTAGGCAGTCCACCATTAACACATCTATTACCTTAATTCTAACACCGTGACAATATTACCTAGAATGATATTATGGGCAGAGGATACAGATATACAAAGTTACGTTAATATAACACGGGATGTTCACACACACACTATAACTATACTTTACAATGGGTTAAGGGTCCATAAGTGAATGAGACTAACTTGCATTAAAGTCCAAAAGGTCTTAGTGTACTGGGGCAATCGAGATGTCTGGGCTTGATGAGCCGGGGAGGGATTATTACTATGAAAGAACAAGGGGAGCAGATCACTATAATTCACTGTTGGGCTCGGCGCGGCAACTCTCGCCCGCGCGTATACTGACAAGGGGGGGGACTCCTCTAGACTGGACTTGGGAATAGCACTAGTTGTACGAGTCCAGAACTTATAGTCTTTTCCAAGGGAAGGTATTTACGGACACTTTTTGGTGTAATCCCGCTGGTTCACTTTGTCACTGGATCACTATCTCTGTCTCACTATAGGAAAGGGAAAGTCACTATTCTTGCCCGAGTTTCTGGGGCGATATCACTCTGTCACTATAAGGGGACCTCCGGGGGCTCTACCCGTGGCGGGAATCACCGTACCCGCTGAGGGGAGACTCGACCCGGGTCCGATGTTGCAGGGAGACCCTCTTGCCTGGGGTCTCGACCTGTTGTAGGTCCTCACTCTGGTCACGGTGCAGGGAGACCCTCTTGCCTGGGGTCTCGACCTGTTGTAGGCCCTCCTCTGGTCATGGTGAAGGGAGGCCTGTCTATGTTGGCCCTAGGGACTGGGGCCAAACAGGTGTAGCAGACGGGCCTGACGTCGTAGGGTCTGCGGCAGGGGGAGGTCAGCGTCGACGGGCTGCTGGGCTCGCCTGGGGGTCCAAGGGCTGCGGAGGTCTGCTGGGGGACGCGCCGTCAGGTGTGGGCTGCGGCCTCGTCTCCTGCTGGTACCTGTGGAAGACAAGAATTTCCCGGGGGTGGGAGGTAGGTCCCAACTGGGACCGGGCCTCTGTTCGGGTGACACTTTCGGGGCAACTCTCCCGGGTGGTGTCCCGCTACTCCTGCAGGAGTTAGCTGACTTTAGAGGACACACGGAGGCCGTGGTCTCTCTTGCACTTAGGGTGGGTAGCACAGAGGCGACTCTCTCTCTTGTCTTCACAACTGCCGTGGCACCAAGTTGATCGGTCCTGGGACCCACTTGTGGCTTTGTGTGAGGGTCTCTTACCCTTGGTGTGGCTAGGGGTGTTGGCCCCCTATAGTCCACTATTGGGCCTCCTGCCCTGTTTGTTATAGAGGGTTCTTCTCCCTCGTCAAAGGACCTCCTGTCCTGGTTGTGGCAGAGGGTATTACGCCCTCGTGGCTCACGGTGGCAGAGGATACAAGCCCCTCGTGGCTCACCAGGGTTGTTGCGGCAGAGGATGGTACTTCCCTGTGGCTCGGGGTGGCAGTAGGAGTAAACACCTCGTGGCTCACCTAGGGACCTCCTGTCCCGTTGGGGTGAAGCTGTGGTCGTCACCACAAAACTACTAGGGACTGATATTGTATCAGTCCCACCCCACTGCTGTCGATGGTTAACCCGCCGTGTAACTTGTTGCGGGTCTAGGCTCACCTGGTGTTGAGGTAGTTGCGGGAAGAAGGGGCACAGGTCAGTGGTGATTGGATGACCCTCTTGTCCCGGGTCACTAACCTGACCATTATCTCTTCCTCGGGTGGTGGGGTGGTGGTGGCCCGGTGGTGGTGTGGGGGGTGGCGGGGTGGAAGGTCCGGTCGCGGGCATTTTACCACCGTCGCTCGTGAAAAAGTCACGACCCCGTGACTGCAGGTGGTAGGTGATGGTGGTTGGTGTCCTGTTGACTGGGGTGAGGTGCTGCAGGAGGTTGATCCAGTGGTTGGTCATTCTGGTCGGTTCGTGGGCTGGGTTGATGAACAGTCGGATGGAGGATGGGTGGTTTGTGCGGCGTAGGCGGTGAAGAAGCTGGGGCGTCTGTCGGATTCTGATGGGCGGCTGGCCGTGAGATAGCCACTGGACGCGGGTGATTTTCATGCTGGTGGTTGGTGCTTGGTGGGGCGGCTGTAGCTGAATGCTGGCTATGGTTGGCGGGTCGGTGCTTTTATGGGGGATGGGTCGGTGGGTAGGGGATTTGACTTTGGGGAATTGGGACTTGGGGTTTTTCCATCGTGCTTGGTGGAGAGGGAGAGTGTTGGGGGAGGTGTTTGGGGTAGGGGGTTTTTGTGATGGTGTGTGGTGGGTTGGCTGGTTACTGTGGGGTGGTGTAGGTGTATATCTGGGTGGTGGTCGTGAAAGGTGGCCTGATCTAGTAGTGGTGGTGGTGAGGGTGGGTGTGGGTGGTGAGGGTGGCTGAGCACGTGGTGGTGGTGAGGGTGTACGGGTGTTGGGAGGTGAGGTGGGTGGCCTGGTTGTGTGGCGAGTATAGTGAGCATGGTCGCTGGGTAGGGCGGGCACGTTTGCTTGGGTGGTTCTGGGCGTGGTGCGGGCACAGTTGGGCGAAGGTGGAGGAGTATGATTTGAGGAGGTAGTGGTTTGGGTTGGTGGAGAGGCAGGGGATGGAGGGGGTGTGGTGTGAGGGGTGGTGCGGGAATGGGTGGTGGAGTGTGGTGTGGGCGTTGTTGAGTATGTGGTGGTGCCAGGTGGTGGTGGTGGTGTAGGCGGCAGTTGAGGTGAGTCAGGATCCGGGGTGGTGAGGGGTGGTGTGGTTGTAGGTGAGGTGCTGGGTGGGGGTGGTGGTGAGGGTGGTGGTTGAGGTGGGTCAAGATCTGGGGTGGTGGGGGGTGGTGAGGTGGTAGGTGAGGTACTGGGTGGGGGTGAGAAGTAGAAGGCGTGTGAGTGTGGGGGGTAATTCCCGGAAGCGTCGTCATGGCCAGGTGGTCGGGCAGAGGTGCTGGGCATGTGGGTGCGGGGGTGGTTATTGTTGGGTGGGTGAAAAGGTCGCACGTGGCAGTTGCGATACGTGCGCTGCTGGCCGTGTTGATTGATGATGACAATACAGGCTGGGGACTTGAGTTATGGTGAAGGGTCCGATGAATCGTGGTGCAATTTTGTTAGGGGTAGGGAGTTGGGCGACGACGACGGATTGGCCTGTTTTGTAGGGGTTGGTGTGGTTGGTATCGGGTGTAAGGTCTTGTTGTGCTTGTAGGTGGTGGAGGCGGCGTTTGAGATGGTGGAGAGGGTCGGTGGGGGAGGGTGGGGAGAGTGGCTGGAGGTGGTGGCGGAGTGGGAGGAGGAGCGGGGTTTCCCCGAATATTCGCTCGTGTGGTGTTATGCCGTCTTCTCGCGGGCATGTGTTCAAGCCCCATTGAACTATTTTGACGTGGGAAGGCCAGTCTTCATTTCATGTTTGTGTGATGCGAGCGCGGACTTGATTGAGGAGGGAGCGATGGCTTCTTTCACAGATGCTGTTGCCTTGTGGCCAGTAGGGGGATCAGTGGGAGATGTGGAATCCGAATATTTTAGCTAATTCCTCCCAAACCTTTCCGGTGAATTCTGGTGCATTGTCGGAATGTAATGCCTGGGGAATGCCAAAGTATGGAAATACGTGGCAAGTCAGAGCATCAGCGACAGATACTGTACTGTGGTCTTTAGCAGGACAAGCTATGATGAATTTTGAATAGACGTCCACGAAGGTGATTATATATTTATATCCTGCTTTGGGGGTGAGTGGTCCGACGACGTCAAGGGATAGCAGTTGCCAGGGTTTTGTTGCCGTTAGTTTTCCGGATGGGCCTGGTGTGCGGGTGATATCCTTTCCTAACGCACAGGCTCGGCAGGATTGCACGATGGTTTTGGCGATGGTGGTGGGGTTCGGTGTCCAGTATATGTCGTTGAACACTTGGGTGAGTTTCTTGGTGCCCAAGTGGATTCTGTTGTCGGCATGGAGGTGGAGCATGGTGTCATGGGCGGCTGTGGGGCTCAGGATTATGTGGCCGTTAGGGTCAAACAAGTGTTCGCCATGCAGGTGGAGCTTGCTGAAAATATTCGGCGGAATCCAGGTAGGGCGTTGGTTGTCTTGCCACATCTTAATCAGGTCGGGTTCTGGTGAGATGGCATTGATGGGTAGTCTTGATAGGGCGTCGGCGTTCGTGTGGAGTTTGCCTGGACGATACGATATTTCAAAATCGTATTCTTCTAAGGTTTCGCGCCATCTAGTGAGCTGGGCGTTCGTGGTGTTGGACTGGCGCAACCATTGTAGGGATTGGTGATCCGTGATGATGATCACATGGGTGCCTGATATGTATGAGCGAAAGTACTCAAGTGACCATATTATCCCTAGGCATTCACGTTTGGTGGCTGAGTAATTCTTTTCCGCCGAGTTCAGGGTGCGGCTGGCACAGGCGATGATGTGTTCGCGGCCGTCCTGTACTTGTGCAAGGACTGCCCCTATTGCATGGAGTGAGACGTCTGTGTACAGGCGGAATGGTAGGTTGTAGTCCGGGAAGGCGACGACTGGGGCGGAGGTGAGTTTGGCTTTGAGGGTGGTGAATGCGATGTGCTGGGGTTCAGTCCAGGCGAACGGTTCTCCCTTTTTTGTAGGATCGTGCAAGGGTTTTGCGCTGTTCGCGAAGCCTTTCACGAAGCGCCGATAATAGGAGGTTAGTCCTAGGAAGGCCCTGGTTTCGTGCACGTCGCGGGGTGGTGGAATGTCGGCAATTGCACGTAGCTTGTCGGGGTCGGGGGAGATGCCCTCTGCGTTGATCAGGTGTCCGAGAAAGGAGACTGATCTTTCAGCTAGCACATTTTTGGTTGGTTTTAGCTTATATCCGGCCTGTCGTATGCGCTGGAATACCTGTTTGAGGCGGTGGAGATGGTCGGCCCAGGTATGGCTGAAAACAATTACATCATCCAGGTAGGCTAAGCAGGTTTCCCAGGTGAGTTCGCTCAGCACAGATTCCATCAGGCGGGAGAATGTCGCAGGGGCATTGTAGAGTCCGAAGGGAAGGACGTTGAATTCGTAGTGCTTCCCGTTTGATGTAGAAAAGGCGGTTTTGTGTTTGTCATCAGGGTGAACTGGAACCTGCCAATAGCCTGATTGCAGGTCTAAGGTAGAGAACCAGGTAGATCCATGTAGTGAATCTAGGGAGTCGTCGATCCTGGGTAGTGGCGTAGCATCTTTGATGGTAACGTCATTTACTTTACGGTAATCAACGCAAAACCGCATGGTTCCGTCCTTTTTTCGCACGAGTACTACAGGTGATGACCATGGGCTGGTGGAGTTTGATATGACACCGGCATCTAGCATTTCTTGAACCTGCCGGTCTTCTTCTGCCTGTTGTTTAGGATTTTTTCTGCGAGATGGTTGGCGAATGGGAGGTCCTGTAGTGTGAGTTTCGTGGCTTAGGTAGGTGGTATGGCCGAGATCAGTTGGGCCGACGGAGAATAAGTCCTGAAAGTCCAGGAGTAGTTGGTGAAGGCTGTTTGACTGGGCAGGGGAGAGATGTGGTGGTATGTTGGGGAGGGTGGGGTGATTGGGGAGTGGTGTTGAACATGGTTCTGCCTCTTCTGTGTCACCGATGATGAGGCCTCGAGGCAGGGTTAAAGGTGTTGTGGCGAGATTGGCAATACGTATTTGGTGGGCGTTGGGAGGGAGGAAAGTGGGGGAGACTAGGCAGGATGCTAGGGGTCCGGTGGGGATGGATGGTGAAAAGAGGACTGATGTGCCTGAGGGTCTGGTGAGTGTAACCCATGCTTCGTGGTGAGGTGGAATGGTAATGGTGGAAGCAACAGTGGCAGGGAATGAGGGAGTCTGGGGTAGCAAAGGTGGAGTGGGGGATGGGGTTGGAGGGGGATGAAGTGAGGCATTTAGCGAGGTCAGGGTGGGGTTACATGTACAGGTGGGTTGGGGAGGGTGAGTGTTGTAGGGTGGTGTGTGTGTGGGCGGTGTGGGGGTGATGGTGTTGTTTTTTCTTCTTTTCTTGTCGGTGGATGCTTGGTTAGGGTGGGCTGGACCGAAGTGGAGGCGACGTTGATAGCAATCAGTGGTCGCATGGAGTTTCTGAAGCAGGTCCAGGCCAAGATATCCATCATATTGGCTACATGAGGAGTCAAAAATGATGAATGGGTGGTCGGTGGAGACTCGTTGGTGAGTGGTAGTTTGTAAGGCCCTGGTTTCCCCACGGATGGGTAGGGGGCCATCGCCTGCGTCTACGAGGTTGGCTGAAGTGGGGAGGAGTGGGCCGAATGCTGATATGTGGCGGGAGTAAAAATGGGAGTAGAGGCAAGACCTGGCTGCTCCCGTATCCACCAGTAATCTTGCCTTGACCCCGTTCAGCCATATCTTGTTGTAGACTGGGGGCCTGTAGCTATGTGAGGTGGCCCCCGCCACCGTGGGTAGGTGCGGGGGCGGGCCTAAAAAATCCATCTGCTGAGGATGGGGGTAGTCGTCGTGCTCGTCGTCGTCCGGTCCTTGGTAGAGCAGTGGCGGTTTGTCGTCCTCCTGGGCGTCGTCGTCAAGGGAGGAAACTTTCCTACAGGTTTGTTGGGGATTCTTGCGCCGATTCGCCTTGAGTTGCTCTCTTATGTCATGAAGGGGGCAGGTGCGGCTGCAAGCCGTGAACTCCCAAGGGTTTATACTAATTAAGTTACCTTGTTCCCTGGGGTTGTGGCGCTTCCTTTGCGGATAAGCCCTGGGTACTGTGGGAGGCGGGTCTGCAGGCGATTGGTTAGGCGGCGGCTTGGGTTTTGGTGGGGGGTTGTGGTTTGTGGGGAACTTTGTCACTGCATGAAGCGGTTGTGGTGTGGGACAGGCGGCGAGGAGACGTTTGACGAGCTGTAGGTCTTGATCCATATTTCCTGATGGATCATAAATGGAGAAGTGTTCCCTGACTATGCTCGGGAGGATCCTCAGCAGGGCGTTGAAGGTATGGGTATCCCGAGTAGTTATTCCTGCTTCGGGATAAGCGGCGGTGACGAGGCGCCGAACCTGGATGAAAGTATCATCCAGGTTACCGTCATAGGTGAGGGCGTCGAGTTGTGAGAGTGCGACAACTCTGCTCATGCAAGGCATAAAAGCCTGTTTCACTATCTGAGTGAACTGGTCCCATGACAGTTCTGGGACTATTTTGGGTGCGACATTTGTGATAATTTTTCCCAGATTCGGTTGTGTGACTGCAATTTTCTCCTTATCTGAGTCAAACCCTATGTCTAAAAGGGGTTTGATCATGTCCAAATAAACATCCATGTCACATTGGTCTGGGTTGAATTTTGGTAATTGAATGTGCGGTTTAGCTGCCATTGTGCAAGTTTCCTTTTATGTTCCTCCGTGCGTTACTCGGATCCAGAACCACCGCTTGCCACCAGTGTTATGCTGAGTGTTTTTAGGCCGACTCCTCGTACTAAAAACACTAGCTACTGAGCGGGGTCCTCTTTCCGGACCGGAAGTAATGCACTAACAAAGGAACAGGACATAAAAACTAGGCAGTCCACCTTTAACACATCTATTACCTTAATTCTAACACCTTGACAATATTACATAGAATGATATTATGGGCAGAGGATACAGATATACAAAGTTACGTTAGTATAACACGGGATGTTCACACACACACTATAACTATACTTTACAATGGGTTAAGGGTCCATAAGTGAATGAGACTAACTTGCATTAAAGTCCAAAAGGTCTTAGTGTACTGGGGCAATCGAGATGTCTGGGCTTGATGAGCCGGGGAGGGATTATTACTATGAAAGAACAAGGGGAGCAGATCACTATAATTCACTGTTGGGCTCGGCGCGGCAACTCTCGCCCCGCGCGTACACTGACAAGGGGGGGGGGGACTCCTCTAGACTGGACTTGGGAATAGCACTAGTTGTACGAGTCCAGAACTTATAGTCTTTTCCAAGGGAAAGTATTTACAGACACTTTTTGGTGTAATCCCGCTGGTTCACTTTGTCACTGGATCACTATCTCTGTCTCACTATAGGAAAGGGAAAGTCACTATTCTTGCCCGAGTTTCTGGGGCGATATCACTCTGTCACTATAAGGGGACCTCCAGGGGCTCTACCCGTGGCGGGAATCACCGTACCCGCTGAGGGGAGACTCGACCCGGGTCCGATGTTGCAGGGAGACCCTCTTGCCTGGGGTCTCGACCTGTTGTAGGTCCTCACTCTGGTCACGGTGCAGGGAGACCCTCTTGCCTGGGGTCTCGACCTGTTGTAGGCCCTCCTCTGGTCATGGTGAAGGGAGGCCTGTCTATGTTGGCCCTAGGGACTGGGGCCAAACAGGTGTAGCAGACGGGCCTGACGTCGTAGGGTCTGCGGCAGGGGGAGGTCAGCGTCGACGGGCTGCTGGGCTCGCCTGGGGGTCCGAGGGCTGCGGAGGTCTGCTGGGGGACGCGCCGTCAGGTGTGGGCTGCGGCCTCGTCTCCTGCTGGTACCTGTGGAAGACAAGAATTTCCCGGGGGTGGGAGGTAGGTCCCGACTGGGACCGGGCCTCTGTTCGGGTGACACTTTTGGGGCAACTCTCCCGGGTGGTGTCCCGCTACTCCTGTAGGAGTTAGCTGACTTTAGAGGACACACGGAGGCCATGGTCTCTCTTGCACTTAGGGTGGGTAGCACAGAGGCGACTCTCTCTCTTGTCTTCACAACTGCCGTGGCACCAGGTTGATCGGTCCTGGGACCCACTTGTGGCTTTGTGTGAGGGTCTCTTACCCTTGGTGTGGCTAGGGGTGTTGGCCCCGTATAGTCCACTATTGGGCCTCCTGCCCTGTTTGTTATAGAGGGTTCTTCTCCCTCGTCAAAGGACCTCCTGTCCTGGTTGTGGCAGAGGGTATTACGCCCTCGTGGCTCACGGTGGCAGAGGATACAAGCCCCTCGTGGCTCACCAGGGTTGTTGCGGCAGAGGATGGTACTTCCCTGTGGCTCGCGGTGGCAGTAGGTGTAAACACCTCGTGGCTCACCTAGGGACCTCCTGTCCCGTTGGGGTGAAACTGTGGTCGTCACCACAAAACTACTAGGGACTGATATTGTATCAGTCCCACCCCACTGCTGTCGATGGTTAACCCGCCGTGTAACTTGTTGCGGGTCTAGGCTCACCTGGTGTTGAGGTAGTTGCGGGAAGAAGGGGCACAGGTCAGTGGTGGTTGGATGACCCTCTTGTCCCGGGTCACTAACCTGACCGTTATCTCCTCCTCGGGTGGTGGGGTGGTGGTGGCCCGGTGGTGGTGTGGGGGGTGGCGGGGCGGAAGGTCCGGTCGCGGGCATTTTACATTCGAGACGTGAAAACAGCTTAAAAATTTGGTAATATTGTTATGTGCATCACTAGAGCTTGAAAGAGGCATCTTGAGCCTCGTGATCAAGTACAAAATATGGAATATTTTCACCGAATGCCAGTTCGTTTGATATCATGATCCATATTTATCAAGGCAAAACCACTGCGATTGGCAATAAAAAGTTTAAAATAAAATCGCTGATTTATTGATAATCATATATTCATTATGAGGAAGAACTAAGTACGTACTGATATATACAATTTATGAACATCACTCGGTTCCTCATATACGCAGATTTATTATTCATGATGGGTCTAAAACAATCAGATTCAAGTATCGACGACCTGATACATATTGTCTTCCAAGTTGAGATTAATTGGATTATTAAATTCCGATGAGTCTATTTGCTTCTATTTAGGTCTGACTTCACTGATAAAAGGTAGGACCAAAGTTGAGTGAGTTACGACTGATAGAAATGGCTGTGAGGTTATTTCAGAACTATTTCACAAGAGTGATGACTGCAAGAACGTGTTTTTGGCAAAATTATTATATATGGAAATCCAAAAATGTGCTAAAAATTTATCGGGAGAAACACCCTAATATTGCCAAAACTCAGAAGACACATCTGAGGGTAAGAAGAAAAAAAATCACTTTCAGTATACATATAACATGGTATCGATTGAAACGTAAAGAAAGCTTACATATGAAGTCCTTGAGAACAATAAAATATAATTGATGTTTGGGTCACCTAAAGAAGCGAGGAACTTCAAATGTCTATTCTCTATTATCTCCAGGATATGATCTTTAAAAATACAGAGAGCCTTCTGACAATGTAAAAAAAAAAAATAAATAAATAGAAAATGCACATAAAGAAGGTTCGTGATCCACCAAAAGCATCATTTCCTTAGGTAAAACATCTCAAAACTATTGCCTCATGAGAAGGAATATTGATGAGATTTTGACTTCACCTATGAATTTCTACGAGAAAGTAAACACACTATCGCTCTACCGATATATATAATTACCATTTATAAATTTATACCTCATCTCCGTAGAAGTAAAGTGCATGACAGCTGAAGAAAATGCAGGTTGAAGGAATACTGATTAAACTGTATGTAATGCCGTGTTTTTAAGGCGACTTCTCGTCGTAAAAACACTATAAGCGGGGTCCTCTTTCTAGACCGGAAGTAAAGCGCTAAAAAGGAACAGGACATAAAAACCAGGCAGTATACCGTATCACATCTATGACCTAGGTCCTACTCATAACAGTACACATAGAATGATATTTAGGATACAGAGACACAGAGATACAGAATTAACACTTGGCTTCACAGAATGATGATATGCATTATCATTATTACACAGGGAGATTGCGGGTATTCTTTAATAGGGTTATTATGTCACTTGGAGGTAATATATAAAGGGGGTTGTTCACTTTAGGTTCTTTAATGGGATTCTTATGTCACTTGGGGGTAATATATAAATGGGGTTGTTCACTTTAAGAATACCGAGATTGAAGTCTGGTTCAGGGATATTACTATAAAAGAGGTAGGGTGCGGATAGCGACACTCGACACTGTCACCTGGTCACGGAGACACGTACACTTATCTTTCGACTCGCCCGTGCTCCTACCTATAGACTCACAGAAAACTCCCTGGTTCCTTGATATGGGGAGGGACTAAAACAATTCACAAAATGCACTTTCTGCCCTGATAGCACTAGATTCTAGTGGGCCACTGTTTACTATATTCTCTTGTGTAGTCACTGTCACTGTTCTCCTGGTTACTGTCAGTCACTGTTTCCCCTTGTTTCCTGGGTATAGTCACTATCATTGTTGCACTTTAGGATACAGGGAGGCTCTCCCGTCTGGGGGCCTCGACCTGAGAGGCGGCCCTCGTGTTAGGGCCGCGCCGATGGGGTGCAGGGAGGCCCTGTGGTCTGGGGGCCTCGACCTGATAGGTGGCCCTCAGGACTGGGGCCGAACAACCGGAGCAGTCGGGCCTGTTTCCTCCGACTCCGGGGAGTGAGGGAGCCTGGATCGCCTTCGTCGTGGGTTGTGGAGTCGGGCCTGGGCGTCCTGGGACTGCGGGTACCAAGAGGGAGAGGCGCCGTCAGGACTGGACTGCGGCAGCGTCTCCTATGGGGCTCCGGCAGGAACAAGGAACTCCCGGGTGTGGGTGGTAGGTCCGATATCGGGCCTTGGCACCACTCTAATGTCTCATCCGGGGCTATATTCCCGGATGGCGACGAAGGGCTCCCCGAAGGGAAAGAGGCTAGAGGAGGACTCACGTTGCCCGTGGTCTTTCGAGTGTCCGGAGACCTGAGCTGGGGATCTCCTTCCCCTATTGCACACCTTGGCTGCAGCCGTGAACTTGCCCAGCGTACGGGGTACACCTATAGGGTGATCGGTGTCGCCCTTTTGCCGTGGCAAGGTACCGCCGGCGTGGTGTTCCTCCAGTAGTAGGAGACAAGCCGGAGGGAGGGGCACAGAGGCCGCACTCTCTCCAATACGGACTGATCCTACCTGCAGGGAATTCTCTACCCTGGTACGTGCCCCGGCCGGAGCCGAGTGTCTGTCCGTACGGAAGACAACTACCGGGCGAACTGGTTCGCCCGTCCGTTGCTGCTGGGTACCGACCCCGGGACGCCGCTTCCGTAATAGGGTAGTACTACACGTACGGCAGCAGGGGCTCCTTACCTTGGTCCGTATTCTGGCCGTAGCCGAAGAACAGCAGGAGAGGGATGCACTAGGGCAACTCTCTCTCCCTGGTGTGTTAAGGCCGGAGCCTGGGGTCGCCTTCTCCTTTGCACACTCTGTTAGGCAGTAGCCCAGGTCTGTCAATCTCTCTTTATTTAGGCCGTAGCCTTGGGCCTCCTGCCCTAGAGGGTGTAACAAGACCGTCAATACGGTGTTACCTGGGACTGATTTGGCTTCAGTCCACCCCTGTTCTGATGATCACTACCCCGCCCGCACAGTAGTTCGGTTCCCCTGATCACCTGGGGTTGGGGAACTTGCGGGGAATAGGGGCTCAGGGCCGTGATGCCCTGATGACCCTCTTGCCCGGGAATACTAACCTCACCAGTGTGTCCTCCTGGGGTGGTGGTGGGGTGGCGGCTCAGTGGTGGTGTGGGGGGTGGTGAGGTGGGAGGTCCTGCGGCGGGCACGGCGGGCATTTTACCACCCTCCGCGTCGTTGAAGTCACGGCCCCGTGACTGGAGGTGGTAGGTGGTAGAGGTGGCTGTCTGGTAGGCCAGGGTAAGGTGTTGGGTGAGACTGACCCAGTAAGTGGTGAACTGGTTGGGCTCCTGATGGGGGTTGAGCGTGAAGTGGAGGGGGGACGGATGGTTGGTCCGGCGTAGGAGGTGTAGCAGGTGGTCGGTGCCCTTGATTCTGGCTGGTGGGCGGTTGTATGGGTGCCAGCGGACTTTCGTCACCTTCATCTCGGGGAATGGTGCCTGGTGGAGAGATGAAATTTGAATGCTGGA
This sequence comes from Coenobita brevimanus, assembly GCF_032717465.1. Classification (NCBI taxonomy): domain Eukaryota; kingdom Metazoa; phylum Arthropoda; class Malacostraca; order Decapoda; family Coenobitidae; genus Coenobita; species Coenobita brevimanus. Next base: position 31,731,945 of record NC_136967.1, read on the forward strand.
GAGTGATGGGACGTTGGTGGTTTTATTGGGGCTAATTTGGTGGGAGGAGCGTCGTCCTTTGGGGAATTGGGAATTGGGAAAGTTCCAACGTGCTTGGTGGAGGGGTAGGGTTATGGGGGAGGTGTTTGGGCAGGTATGTGGAGAGGGTGGGTTTTGGGGTGGGTGTGCGATGGGTGGAGGTGTCGGTGTGTATCTTGCGGGTGGGCGTGAGAGGCGTCCTGATCTGGTGGTGGTAGTGGTTATGGTGGGTGTGGGTGGCGAGGCTGGTTGTGTGTGTGGTGGTGGTGAGGGTGTGCGGGGGTTAGGGGGGGGAATGGTTGGGGGTGCGGTGTGGCGCGTATAATGGGAGTGGTCATGAGGAAGGGTGGTGGTGGGTGTGGAGGTGGTGGGGTGGCGAGTGGCGTGGTTTTCGGGGGGGGGGGCGGTTGTGGTGATGTGGGTGGCATGGGTGAAGTGGGTTGGGAGGTGGTGGGTGGATGGGTGTTAGGTGTGTGAATTTCAGATTGTGAGGTAGTCGTGGTTTCAGCCTGTGGTAGTGGTGTGTCGGGGGGTGGGCTGGTTGCTGGTGAGTTTGAGGAAGGGGGTGAGAAGGAGTAGGAGTCTGGGGGGTGATTCTGAGAAAGGTCGGGGTGGACAGGTGTGCGGGCAGTGGTGCAGGTAGGCTTAGTGCGGGGATGGGCGGTGTCGGGTGGGTGGAAGGGGCGCACGTGGCGATTTCTGTATGTGCGGTGTTGTCCTTGTTGATCTACAGTGACTTGGTATGGGTTGGGTACTCGCACAATTTTGTAAGGTCCGTTGAATCGGGGGGAGGACTTGGGTGGGGTAGGCAGGTTTGCGACGACAACAGACTGGCCAGGTGTGTATGGGTTGGAGTGGGCTGCGTCAGGTGCTAAGTCTTGTTGTGAATGCAGATGGTGGAGGCGGCGTTTGAGGTGGTGGAGAGGGTCGGTGGTGGAGGGTGGGGTGGGTGGCTGTAGGTGGTGGCGGAGTGGTAGGAGTAGGGGCGATTCTCCAAAAACTCTCTCGTGTGGAGTTATTGCATCTTCTCGTGGGCACGTATTTAAACCCCATTGTATGATCTTGAGGTGTGCAGGCCAGTCTTCGTTCCCCATTTGCATAATGCGTGTGCGGACCTGATTCATAAGGGAGCGATGGCTTCTCTCGCAGATGCTGTTGCCCTGGGGCCAGTAGGGGGATGAGTGAGAGATGTTGTATCCGAATATGCTAGCTAGTTCTTCCCAGATTTTTCCCGTAAATTCTGGAGCATTATCCGAATGAAGAGCCCGTGGGATCCCAAAATAAGGGAATACATGTCGGGTGAGGGCATCGGCAACTGATAGTGCGGTGTGATCCTTGGCGGGGCATGCGATGATAAACTTAGAATATACATCCACGAAGGTAATTATGTACTTGTAGCCTGCTTTTGGTGTGAGAGGGCCGACGATGTCTAAGGAGAGTAGTTGCTACGGATTTTGTGCTGTTAACTTTCCTGTAGGGCCTGGTGTTCGGGTGATGTCCTTTCCAAGGGCGCACGCTCGGCATGATTGTATGATCTTTGCGATGGTGGATGGGTTTGGGGTCAAGTACATATCGTTAAAGACTTGCAGCAGCTTATTTGTTCCCAGGTGGATGCCGTTGTCGGCATGGAGGTGGAGCATGGTGTCATGGGCAGTGGCGGTACCTTGCCACGGCGAAAGGGCGACATCGATCACCCTATAGGTGTACCCCGTAAGCCGGGCAAGTTCACGGCCACAGCCAAGGTGTGCAATAGGGGAAGGAGATCCCCGGCTCAGGTCTCCAGACACACTCGAGAGAACACGGGTAGCGTGAGTCCTCCTCTAGCCTCTTTCCCTTCGGGGAGCCCTTCGTCGCCATCCGGGAATATAGTCCCGGATGAGACACTAGAGTGGTGGCAAGGCCCGATATCGGACCTACCGCCCACACCTGGGAGTTCATTGTCCCTGCCGGAGCCCCGCAGGAGACGCTGCCGCAGTCCAGTCCTGACGGCGCCTCTCACCCTGGGCACCCGCAGTCCCAGGACGCCCAGGCCCACCTCTGCAGTCCACGACGAAGGCGATCCAGGCTCCCTCACTCCCCGGAGTCGGAGGAGACAGGCCCGACTGCTCCGGTTGTTCGGCCCCAGTCCTGAGGGCCGCTGATCAGGTCGAGGCCCCCAGACCACAGGGCCTCCCTGCACCCCACCGGCGCGTCCCTAGTACGAGGGCCGCCTCTCAGGTCGAGGCCCCCAGACCACAGGGCCTCCCTGATCCTAAGTGCAACAGTGAACTACTAAACCCAGGAAACAAGGGGAAAGACAGTGACAGTGACAGTGACCAAGAGAGCAGTGATAGTGCTTACACAGAAAATATATTAAACAGTGGCCCACTAGAAACTAGTGCCATCAGGGCAGGAAGTGTATTCTGTCAATTGATTTAGTCCCTCCCCGCATCAAGGAACCAGGGAGTTTTCTGTGAATCCAGAGGTAGGTGCGCGGGCGAATTGAAAGTTAAGTGTACGTGTCTCCGTGACCAGGTGACAGTGTCGAGTGTCGCTATCCGCATCCTACCTCTATTATAGTAATATCCTCGAAACAGACTCTCAATCTCAGTATTCTTAAAGTGAACAACCCCATTTTTATATTACCCTTCAGTGACATAAGAATCCCATGCAATAATATAAAGTGAATAACCCCATTTGCATATTTACCTGCCAAGTGACATTAAAGAATACCCGCGATCTCCCTGTGTAATAGTGATAATATATATGATCATTCTGTGAAGCCAAGTGTAATCCTGTATCTCTGTTTCTCTATATACTAAGTATCATTGTATGTACACTGTTATGAGTAGGACCTAGGTAATAGATGTGATACGGTATACTGCCTGGTTTTTATGTCCTGTTCCTTTGTTAATGCTTTACATCCGGTCTAGAAAGAGGACCCCGCTTCAGTAGCTAGTGTTTTTACGACGAGAAGTCGCCTTAACCCTTTAACCGCGGGTGTCATTCCAGAATGACGGCGACAAAACTGGACCAAACCGCGGGTGGCATTCTGGAATGATCGTGAATATTTTGAACACCGCGCGTTTTCCCGGCGCGCAAATATTCTCACGCAAGAGTAGCTGTCGAGTTCTTTCACGCCAGCCATCCCACACCTCCCTCCTCCAACCCCGAGGGGCCCCCCCCCACCCCTGCCCTGACCCGCGTCAGTCAGTATCTGTCCAGCTCTGAGCGTGATAATGGCGCTCCGTCCCGACTCATCGTCGCTCGCTTCCTCCTCTACAATGATTAGTGCTAGTGTTCCCTCTACCTCTACACCGGTAAAGGAACTGCCGACGGCGAGGCAGAAGGGGTTGAGCACTCCTGAAATTAGAACTGAGCTGGACAAAACTGTAAGTACTACTCTTGATTGTGGTAGTGAAAGTGACACACTCACAGCAAGCAGTGATGATTTGGCAGTGATTGGTGGTGAACCATTTTCAATTGATAGTGACAGTGATGAAAGTGATCATGTTGATTCCCCCCCACCACCCCCAACTTACTCTGGGAAAGGAAAGGCTCCTATGGGCAAATCTGGTATTGCACGTGGGAAGGGAGTGAAGCGCAGGCTCACGTCTCCCACACCAGGCCCTAGTAAGCATTTCCCATCAATTTCCCGTTCCCCTAGCCCTATTGCCCTCACATCATCATCATCATCATCTGTCGTGCCCTCTCCTCAGTCTACATCATCTGAGGAGTACGAATTACCAAAGCCTGCAAAGCGAGGGAAGGCAGGCCGTGCAGGCCGTGCAGGCAGGCCTAGAACAAAGGGGATGCGTGGCAGTTGGAGGGCAAAGCTGGGCGATAAGCGAGGCGATAAGCAAGGTGATAAGCGGGGTAGAAAGGGTCAAGTTTCACCACGCACCAGGTCAGAAACCCCCCTGCCTGCCCCCTCGCTTAGTTCCCTCACCCGCGCCACCCCCCCACTCACCGCCCCCGCACTCACCCCCCTCCCCGTTGCCTCCTGCCTCACCCACCTCCCGCTTGCCTCCTGCCTCACCTCCTGCTCACCCATTGCCTCTACATCAGCTCCTTCTCACGGGGAAACGAGTGGAATGCAACCTGCCCCTGCCACTGAACCACGCACAGGGCAAGTGGATGCATTTGTTTAGTCTGACGGTGGAGATTTCCAGCCACACAATCCACCGTTTGATATGACAAATGCTGGAATACAGCCTGCCTTCCCATGCAACGCAGGTGATGAGTTTGTTGATTACTTCCTGGCCTTCCTTGATGATGAAATTGTGCAGCATGTCAGCGATGAGACCAATAGGTATGCAACTCAGTGTGCAGCAGAAGGGCTGGGACCTATTGGCTCACCAAAGCAAGTGTCGTGGTTGCCTGTCGGGATCAGAGAGCTGTATGTTTTTTTTGCACTCATGTTTTTGATGCCCCATATAAAGAGACATGAGTTGGAGGAGTACTGGCTCGTGGATGACATAACTACTATCCCCATATTCGGGAAGTATATGTCACGGGATCGGTTCCGACAGCTGCTTGGATACCTGCACGTCGCTGACAATGACAACCCGTCCCAAACTGACCCTTTGTGGAAAGTGAGGGATTTTCTCAACAGGATTAGGGATCGATTTATGCGATTTTTCAGGCCTATGCAGAAAGTCGTCATAGACGAGTCCCTGGTATTGTTCAGAGGACGTCTCAAATTCATGCAGTACATCCCCAGCAAACGCCACCGCTTTGGGATAAAGTTCTTTGTGCTGTGTGACTGTGAGACGGGGTATATACTGGATTTTGTCATTTACTCGGCTAGCACAATGGATGTGAACAGGAAAGACCCCCTTGGCTTCTCTGGCTCCGTTGTAAAAGTGCTGATGGAGAGGTATTTTGGTGGTAATCATGTGCTGTACACAGACAATTATTACACAGCACCGAAACTCTCCAAATACCTTGCTGAACACGGCATTGGCACTGTTGGCACTGTACGGAGCTATAGGAAAGAGTGGCCTAGTTTCCCCGAAGCATCATCATCATCCAGGGGAGATGTTCACCTGAAGAAGTCAGACAAGCTTCTTGCGATCAGGTGGCATGACAAGAAGGTCGTCAATATGATCAGCACCATCCACAAGGGGGAAATGAAGAGAACTGGGAAGGTCAGCTACAGGACGGGAGAGCCAATCATGAAGCCTGAAGCCGTCATTGATTATAATGTAAATATGAGACTCGTTGATAAGTCTGATATGATGATTGGCGAAATAGACTGTCTCAGGAGAAACACCCGATGGTACAGGAAGGCTTGCCTGCACATGCTCGATATGTGCATGCTCAGTGCCTTCATTCTTTACAAGACACAAGTCGGGGGCATAAGGCAACCATCACTGAGACAGTTTTCCAAGACTGTCGTGCAGCAGCTACTTGAACGATTTGGTCAGGTGACGGCATTGATCCCGAGGCGACACTCTGACACACAACCTGACCGTCTTGAGTGCCGCAATTACATGAGCCGGCACCAGCTTGTGAAATTGCCTCCTAAAGCAGGCGGCAGGTTGTCACAGGGCCGCTGCAGAGTATGTTCAACCACCACACGAAGGCCTACGACGAGAAAAATGAGCACACACCAGTGCCTTGAATGCCAAGTCGCTCTATGTGTAACTCCGTACTTTGCCGAGTACCACTCTCTGAGTAAATACTGAAAGTGACAGTGATATATAGTGATGCGACAGTGACGTGCTTTGCCAATAATTGTATAATGGATAATGTAGTAATAAGGGATATTTTGCCTAGAAAATAAAGGAAATATTGGCCAGTATAATAAGTGATATTGTAATAAGAGAATCTGCGGCACTTGTGGAATTCTGCGGCACTTATGTAATTCTGTGATGCGCCAGTGACGCAATAGAGTAATAAGTGCGTTGTAAATATAATGTACATTGCCCATATTATATGTAAAATAATATTAGAAGTTAGAAAGAATGAAAAGATCGCAGGAAACGTCAGTGAGCGGGTGCCGCCGCAGTGAAGTGAGGCGCAGCCGCAGTGAAGAGCGGGCGCAGCCGCAGGGAAGTGCCTTTTACCTACCTCAGTGAACACAGAGTGGGTGTTTATCGTATGTACAGTGTTCATATATGTTTATATTACTATTATGAGAGAGTGGTTGGCATTTGGTACTGGTGTGTGGGGCGTAAAATAGTTATTTCACACCCCTCACTTCTAACGGCTCTCCCCGTCCTGTGAAAGTCAACGAAGTCATGAAACCTACATCAATGGAAAGCTGAAGGTTTGTACTTTCTAATGGTACCTTATTTTTTTTCTCTAGCTTTATTCTGTGCAGAGTTATTAAGGTTTAAAGGTTTGTTTACATTTGGCTGAAACCCCCGCGGGAGAGGACAGTCAGACCAAAACAATACCCGCGGTTAAGGGGTTAAAAACACAGCATTACATGAATAATGATAAAAACCGCATAATTGGGGCGAAAACACTATAAATGCAATTTCCACAATTGTACTCCAAATCGGCTGGGAAACATTCAAAGCTGTACCTAAATTACATAAATCATTTCTAAGGGTCAGAGGATTTCGTTGGAGGAAAAAAAAAAGCAGTAACAAGGCTAAAAGAAGTAATACGTAGGATGAAACTGATTCACAGGAAGAGAATTCTGCCAGTTGAGGATTTTAAGCCCAAATAGTTTTCTTTCATTCGTGACGTGAAAACTGCTTAGAAATTTGATGTTATTTTTATGTGCATCACTACGGTTTTAAAGTGGCATCTTGAGCCCAGTGATCAATTATAAAATATGGAATATTTTCCACGTATGCCGGTTCGTGCGATATCATGATCTATATTTAACAAGGTAAGACGACTCCAAAAGGCAATGAAGAGTTTAAAAGAAAATCGCATATTTAATACGATATGCAGTATTATAAAAAACTAAATTGTAATGCTGTGTTTTTAAGGCGACTTCTCGTCGCTGTCCAGGCCATCACCCCATCATTAGGGAAAGTGGTGGCTCTATCCAAATTGGATAGCTTTGCATATGACGGGGATTTAGATAATACCCTGTTGCAGGCAAGACGCCTGGTTACTGCTGCCTACCCGGAGGCAGATGAGGAAACCAGGGACCAGCTTACATTCAATACTCTGCTCCGAGTACTCCCAAGTGTTGTGAAGCAACACTTTACTATCCATGACCCAACAGGAGACATGGATAGAGATATACAGCTGATACGGCGCCTCCTGACCGCCTGCCCTTCTCCACAACAAATTAATGTTGTCAAGAAATTCCCCACCCGACCCCCGGCTCCCCCAGCCACACCGCGTCCGCCCCTGCCCCACACCAGCCCGACCCCGACGCCTAGCCCACCCAGGGCGCACCCCTCCCGTCAGCGCCCCGCCCCGCGAGAAAACCCAAACCTAATTCTGATCAACCCGTGGGAATTCACAGTCTGCAATTCCTGCTGCCCCCTTCACGACATACGGGACCAGTTGAAAGCTGCTCGCCGCAGAAACACAACCGAGGCCCCAGGGGACGAGCTGGCGCCCGTGGACGAACCCCCTCCAGGAGAACTAGAGCAGGAACAGGAGCACGAGAGCCCTAGCCAGCTGGATTTTTAGGCCCGCCCCCGCACCAACCCACGGTGGCAGGGGCCATCACCCCTAATGTATCGTCCCCCAGTATACCACAAGATGAAAATAAATGGCGTGAAGGCCAGACTACTAGTTGATACGGGAGCAGCCAGATCCTGCCTTTACAGCCATTATTTCTCCCGCTACAAATCACGGTTTGGCCCACTCCGCCCCACTACCACTCACCTTGTGGACGCGGGGGATGGCCCCCTGCCCATCCGTGGGGAGACTCGGGCCCTACGGGTCGACACCCACCAGCCAGTGTCCACCCAACACCCATTCATCATTATTGATTCCTCCTGCCGGAGTTATGACGGGTATTTAGGGCTAGACTTACTTCAAAAACTTGGAGCCACGATCGACTGTCGCCACCGACAACTCCAGTTCCGCCCCCCACCCCGTTCCACTCCAGTTGTTTGCACATGCACGCCGCGGCCCCGGCCGGAGGACTCACCCTTCCCCCCCCAGCGCCCCCTCTCTTCTCCCCTCCCTTCTTCGCCTCCCTCCCCCCCTCCCCCCGCACTGCCCCACCCCACTCTTGCCCCCTCCTTCCCCGCCACCATCTCCACCGCCGTTACCATCCCCTCACACCACGAGGCATGGGTGCCCCTGAACAGGCCCTCGGGCCCATCCGTTTTGTTCTCCCCCCTCCTCCCCTCCGGACCCCTTTCTGCCTGCCTTGTTTCCCCTACCTTCCTCCCTCCCCACCGCACCGCCATTCGCATCGCCAATCTCGCCCCGTCCCCTCTCACCCTCCCCAAAGGGCTTATCATCGGAGAGATGGAAGAAGCCGAGCCCTGCGCCCTGTCCCCCTCCCACCACCACCCCCCCCTTCCCCCCATCCCTGACCATCTCTCCGACCAACAGTCAGATGCCCTACGCCGTGTCCTCCTGGAGTTCCAGGATTTGTTTGCGACAGGACCCACAGATATAGGACATACTACGTACCTGTCTCACGAGATCCATACGACAGGCCCACCAATACGACAACCTTCCCGACGTAAAAAACCCCGACAGAGAGAAGAGGAGGACCGCCAGGTGCGCGAGATGGAAGAGGCAGGTGTTATCTCCCCCTCCACCAGCCAGTGGTCCTCCCCCATCGTTCTAGTAAAAAAGAAAGACGGCACGATGCGGTTTTGCATCGACTACCGCCGCGTGAACGACGTCACAATTAAGGATGCCACCCCCCTCCTCCACATTGACGATTCCCTAGACTCCCTCTACGGGGCATCTTGGTTTTCTACCCTCGACCTCTAGTCTGGATACTGGCAGGTCCCCGTCCACCCGGATCATTGAGGCAAGACGGCCTTTTCCACCAGTAATGGCCGACATTACGAATTTAATGTCCTGCCATTCGGTCTCTGCAACGCCCCTGCCACTTTCTCCAGACTGATGGAAGCTGTCTTGAGCGGCCTCACTTGGGAGATATGTTTAGCCTATCTTGATGACGTCATTGTTTTTAGCCGGACCTGGGCCGACCACTTGCAGCGCCTCCGTCGAGTTTTCACCCGAATTCACCAGGCAGGCCTCAAGCTACATCCATCCAAATGTGTCCTGGCCGCGAAAACTGTCTCGTTCCTGGGCCATACGATTTCCCAAGCGGGAATTTCCCCAGATCACGACAAGCTTCGTGCCGTAGCGGACATACCACCTCCGCAGGATGTCCACGGCGTCCGTGCCTTCCTGGGACTCACGTCCTACTACCGCCGCTTCGTGAAGGGGTTTGCACAGATCGCTAAGCCTCTTCACGACCTGACACGGAAAGGGGAATCTTTCCTCTGGACCGAGGACCGAGGAGCTGCTTTTCAACAGCTAAAAGACAAGCTTGTCTCGGCCCCCATCGTGGCCTTCCCCGACTATGCCCTCCCTTTTCGCCTCTACACGGACGTCTCCCTTAACGCGATTGGCGCCGTTCTAGCCCAGGTACAGGCCGGTCGGAAACACATTATCGCATGCACTAGCCGCACACTGAACCCGGCCGAGAAAAATTATGCCGCCGCCAAGCGAGAATGCCTCGGCATAATCTGGGCCCTCCAATATTTTAGGGCTTATCTTTCCGGGACCCAAGTCACGATAATAACCGACCACCAATCACTCCAGTGGCTGCGACAATCGGACTCCCAGAACGTCCAAATCGTCCGATGGCATGACACCCTAGAGGAGTTTCAGTATGAGATTTCATACAGACCCGGAAAGCTCCACACCAACGCAGATGCCCTCTCCCGCCTTCCCATCCACGCGGTTCAACCAGACCCTGACCTGCTGAAACTCTGGCACCACAAGGAACGGCCCCCCTGGATCCCAGCTCACCTGTTTCCCAAGCTGTGCCGACAGGGCGACCACCTTTTAACCCCGTCCGGGCACATTCTCTTGGCCCCCTATGCGGCACGCGACACCCTGCGCCAGTTACACGCCCACAACGGCATCCATTTGGGCACCAAAAAATTGCTACAGGTGTTCAATGACATCTACTGGGCCCCGAACCCCTCCACCCTCGCCAAGGAAATTATTCAGACTTGCCGCGCCTGCGCGCTTGGGAAATACATTACCCGGACCGCCGGGCCATCTGGCCATATCACCGCCCACAAGCCCTGGCAACTCCTGGCGGTCGACGTAGTAGGACCTCTTCCCCCCAAATCTGGATATAAATACGTGATCACTTTTGTCGACACGTATTCTAAATTCGTAGTAGCCTGCCCTGCCAAGGAACATCACGCCGTTGCTGTCGCCGATGCCTAACTCCGACACGTGTTCCCCTACTTTGGCATTCCCCAAGCCATCCATTCCGATAATGCCCCCGAGTTCTCTGGAAAAGTCTGGGAAGAACTGGCCAGGATTTTTGGATACAAAATCTCCCACTCCTCACCATACTGGCCCCAAGGGAACGCAGTGTGTGAACGCAGCCATCGTACCCTGGTCAATCAGCTACGCACCAGAATCGAGGCTACGAAAGACAATGATTGGCTGGCACACGCGAAAATCGTCCAGTGGGGCATGAATTCGTGCCCCTGGGAAGACGGAGTTTCCCCCCAAGAAAGGATCTTTGGCGAAACCCCCCTCCTACTACCTCTACGCCATCATCTGCAACCGCCCACTTCCGTTCCCACCACAGACCCGCTGCACTTGCTAATAGGGGGAATATACCACCTACAGAGGAATTTAGACCTTGAACCCAACACAGCCATCAACCCCTTCAAACCGGGCGACACAGTCGTCGTCGCCCAACTCCCCACCCCCCACAAGCTCGCCCCCCGTTTCACGGGCCCCCACACCATCACCAAAATCCCCAACCCTTACCAGGTGGTCGTGGACTACCACAGCACTCCCTGTACCCTCCACAACCGGCACGTGCGCCCCTTCCGCACGCCCACCTCCCCTGCCCCAACCCCACACCCCCAGCCCCCTCCGGCCCCCGCCCCACCATCTACAGCCGCATATGAATGCTACGTCTCCTCCTCACCCTCCCACTCCGCCCCCCCTACCACCTCCACCTCCCCCGCCCCCGGCACCTCACCTGACACCTCCCCCACCACCCCCCCTCACCCTCGCCCCATCCTTCCACGGCTTCCCCCTCAATCCCCACTCCCACATCTCCCGCCCACGCCACCACTCCCTCCCCCCAACCCACTACCACCCCCCCTCTACTACCCCCCCTCCATACACCCACTCAGCCCACTCCGTGCCCCACTGCGCACCCAAACCCAAAACAACGTGCCCACCCCAGCCGCCCACTCCCACCTCTTCCGCCCACACCACCACACCCTCGCCACAACCCCCTTCCACCCCCCTCCCCCCACCCACCATCCGTAAGCCCACTCCACCAATACCACGTTCCACCACTCCCACGGCGAGCAAAACAACACGCCCACCTCCAACGCCCACTTCTCCCCCCACCCCAACCCTCAAGACCACCACCACCTGCTCAGGCCGCCTCTCACGCTCACCCGCCCAATTCTCACACACCCCTACACCACCCACCTCTCCATGACTTCACACCATCAAGCTACACCAGGCCCAAATCCCATCTACCTGTACTCCCCAGAGACTCAACGCCGCATTATCACGACACAAAACCCGGCCTCCAACCACACTATCCAGCATTCAGCCTCCAACCACACTGACAGCCACACCAAGCAACATGAGGATCAAGCGGGCCATATGGGCCCCTACCCTTACCAGGAACCACCGACTCCGCGGGCCACACCACCTGTTAAATATCCTCCAGTCGACCACCACCCCCTCCGCCCTCTTCCTCACTTATGATCCAGCACAGGAGGAAAATTCCTACATTGTCGCCTGGCAGAAAACACTCTGACACCTCCAGCCCGTCTACACCACCCCCAACACACTAGCGTTCCACCTCCAGTCACAGGGACGTGACTTTTTACAAGAACAGGGTGGTGAAATGCATGGCTTTAACAGTACTCCCGAGGAAACTCCTGGAGAATACCATAGTATCCCCGACGACAGGGCGAACCAGGAACAACAGAGTTCACCCACAAGCATGCCGACACCCCCACAGGGACCCCACGGGGTAGCCGCCACCAGCCACCACCACTCCGGGCAACAACGACGCATGTCAGCCCGGGCCGTGCGCCCCTGTGACATTCAGCCACCATGCCGCCGCCACCATAGGCGAAAGACACTACCTTCACGTGGCAGAATCACTGAGTTAGCTAGGGGTGGAGTTAGAACTAATACTCCAGACAGCGCCCCTCTGGTAGAGACGATCTATGGTCGCTCCCAAAGTGTTTCGGTAGAGATGATCAATGGTCGCTCCCGCAGTGTTCAGGTAGAGATGATCAATGGTTGCTCCCTTAGGGTTCCGGTTGAGACGATCAGTGGTCGCTCCCACAGTGTCCAGGTAGAGATGATCAATGGTCGCTCCCTTAGTGTTCCGGTAGAGATGATCAATGGTCGCTCCCACAGTGTCCAAGTTGAGACGATCAATGGTCGCTCCCTTAGTGTTCCGGTAGAGGCGATCAATGGTCGCTCCCACAGTGTCCAGGTTGAGACGATCAATGTTCGCTCCCTTAGGGTTCCGGTAGAGACGATCAATGGTTGCTCCCACAGTGTCCAGGTAGAGACGATCAATGGTCGCTCCCACAGTGTCCAGGTAGAGACAATCAATGGTCGCTCCCTTAGTGTTCCGGTAGAGACGATCAATGGTCGCTCCCACAGTGTCCAGGTTGAGACGATCAATGGTCGCTCCCACAGTGTCCAGGTTGAGACGATCAATGTTCGCTCCCTTAGGGTTCCGGTAGAGACGATCAATGGTCGCTCCCACAGTGTCCAGGTTGAGACGATCAATGGTCGCTCCCACAGTGTCCAGGTTGAGACGATCAATGTTCGCTCCCTTAGGGTTCCGGTAGAGACGATCAATGGTCGCTCCCACAGTGTCCAGGTAGAGACGATCAATGGTCGCTCCCACAGTGTCCAGGTAGAGACAATCAATGGTCGCTCCCTTAGTGTTCCGGTAGAGACGATCAATGGTCGCTCCCACAGTGTCCAGGTTGAGACGATCAATGGTCGCTCCCACAGTGTCCAGGTAGACGATCAATGGTCGCTCCCACAGTGTTCGGGTAGAGACGATCAATGGTCGCTCCCCCAGTGTCCAGGTAGAGACGATCTATGGTCGCTCCCAGGGCGTGTCTAGGAGAGGGACGTCTCCACGACCGGAGATCGAACTCCAGGTATCCTGTCCCAGAACATCCCGGACAGACCTCCCTGCCTCCCCCGGTCTCTGTTCTTTACGCCTGGCCCTTGAGCAGACACACCTGTTGGGCCCAAGAGACAGTCGCTGCCACAGTCCTCCCCTGACGGCGCCTCTAGACATTGGAGACCGCAGCCCGTCGCCTCTCTCGGCCCTCCCCAGGACACCCGGGCGAGACCTCTCCACGCCCCCACGACGCCGGGACCTGACACAGAGGTTCCGGGACCTATTCGGCCCTAGTCCCGAGGGCCTTACGCCGGAGCCCAGTCTGGAAGCCACCGGGAGACCCTGACACGAGAGGACGCCCTTGCGAGCCGCCCCGTGCCCTCTCGGCTCGCCCCGTCTTGACGGTGCCCCCAGTCCAGCCGGATCACCGATGTCATGCCCCTGTTTTCTTCCCTGAGAAAATACGGGTGATAATGTAACAATAATGAATTAGGTTAAGTGTGACTCTCTCTCTCCTAGAACAAGTATTGTGTAGTGAATTTATGTGATGTATATCGGAGTAAATCAGATCACAATGAGAAGTTAGAGGTCGAAAATGTGGACTAAGATCTGAGTGAAAATATGTGCGAGTGCCACCCCGGATATTTATAAAGACATATCCCCATTGCTGGAAGAAAGACTGTGAGGAAGAAATATCATTAATGTTCTATTGGCTAGCCGCGAAGTAATATTGTGAAAGTAGTATTAAGAGTATTTCGCCTTTGTTCCGCGTTGTGTAGCGAGATTCTATGTACTATACCTGGAGGACCTCTCTGACAGATGTGTAATTAGTAAGCCTGTGCCTAAAGAGACATACCCCCATTCCAAAGAGAAAATATCAAGAAAGGAAGTATTAATCATATTCCCTCCCTCCTCACGCTACCCCTAAAGCCCTCTCTATTACTCGCTCACGCTCTTAAAACTAAAGTAAGTGTCAATCAAGAATCAAAGTTATTTGCCAAAGTACCTTCACTAGCAGAAACCGTATAAACTCCCCTGCTAATATCTGTCGTCTTCCAATATTACTATAGCTTTCTCCTCGCCGTTTTAAGTCACTCTCCGCGCCTCCCCTATCTCCTCCTAGTGAGCCACAACCCCCTCCCCCCCCCTCCGCGCTCTGCGCGCACCCGTATTTACTGCACTCCTAATACTCTAGAATTGTTGTGTTGTCATTAGTATCTAGAAAGCAAGTATCCTGCGAGATACTCATATCTTAGATAAGGTTTTATATTGCTCTATATTGTGTTGTAATATCTGCTGAAATGTCCTGTGTCTGACTGTGGTAATATATGTGTATGGTGTTGCCGAAAGTTTTTATGTCCTGCCTCTCTTTATTGCACTAGCTCCGGTCTCGAAAGAGGACCCCGCTCCACGTTGGGTGAAATAGGAACGAGAAGTCGAGCCTAATTCTACCCAGCATTACAACTATAAAAGAGGTAGGGTGCAGATAGCGACACTCGACACTGTCACCTTGTCACGGAGACACGTACAATTAGCTTTTGACTCGCCAACGCCCTTACCTCGAGATTCACAGAAAACTCCCTGGTTCCTTAGTATGAGGAGGGACTAAGATAACTCACAAAGTTCACTTTCTGCCCTGGTAGCACTAAGTTCTGATGGGCCACTGTTTACTATGGTTTCTTGCGGAGTCACTGTCACTGTTTTCCTCTGTTTCCTGGGTATAGTCACTATTAGTTACACTTTAGGGTACAGGGAGGCTCTCCCGTCTGGGGGCCTCAACCTGAGAGGCGGCCCTTGTCTTAGGGCCGCGCCAGTGGGGTGCAGGGAGGCCTTTTGGTCTAGGGGCCTCGACCTGATAGGTGGCCCTCAGGACTGGGGCCGAACAGCCGGAGCAATCGGATCTGTTTCTTCCGACTCCGGGGAGTGAGGGAGCCCGAATCACCTTCGTAGTAGGTTGTGGAGTCGAGCCTGGGCGTCCTGGGGCTGCGGGCACCAAGAGGGAGGGGCGCCGTCAGGACTGGACTGCGGCAGCGTCTCCTACGGGGCTCCAGCAGGAACAAGGAACTCCCGGGTGTTGGCGGTAAGCCCGATATCGGGCCTTGCCACCACTCTAGTGTCTCCTCCGGGGCTATATTCCCGGATGGTGACGAAGGGCTCCTCGAAGGGAAAGAGGCTGGAGGAGGACTCACGTTGCCCGTGGTCTCTCGGGTGTGTCTGGAGGCCGGAGCCGGGGGTCTCTTTCCCCTATTACACACTTTGGCTGTAGCCGTGAACTTGCCCGGCGTATGAGGGACACCTATAGGGTGATCGGGGTCGCCCTTTCGCCGCGGCTTGGGACCGCCGCCGTGGTGTTGCTCCCGTAGTAGGAGACAATCCGGAGGGAGGGGCGCAGAGGCCACACTCTCTCCAATACGGATTGAATCTACCTTCAGGGAATTCTCTACCCTGGTACGTGCCCCGGCTGGAGCCGAGTGTCTACCCGTACGAAAGACAACTACCGAGCGAACTGGGTCGCCCGCACGCTGCGGCTTGGGACCATCCACGGGGTGTTGCTTCCGAAATAGGGAAGTGCTACACATACAGTAGCAGGGGCTCTTTACCCTGATCCGTATTCTGGCCGTAGCCAAGAGCCGATCACCTCCCACAGGAACATCTGCCGGGCAACCGGGGTCGCCCGCACGCTGTGGCTTGGGACCGTTCACGGGATGTTGCTCCTGAAGGGGAGAACAGCAGGAGAGGGATGCACTGAGGCAACTCTCTCTCCCTGGTGTGTTAAGGCCGGGGCCTGGGGTCGCCTTCCCCTTTACACACTCTATTAGGCCGTAGCCTAGGGTCGTCTTTCTCTCTTTACTTCTTATTAGGCCGTAGCCTTGGGCCTCTTGCCCTTGGGCCTCCTGCCCTAGAGGGTGTAACAAAGCCGTCAATACGGTGTTACCTGGGACTGAATTTATTTCAGTCCCACCCCTATTCTGTCGATCACTGCTCCGCCCGCACAGTAGTTCACTTCCCCTGATCACCTGGGGTTGGGGCACTTGCGGGGAATAGGGACCCAGGGCCGTGATGCCCTGATGACCCTCTTGCCCGGGGTCACTAACCTCACCGGTGTGTCCTCCTGGGGTGGTGGTGGGGTGGCGGCTCGGTGGTGGTGTGGGGGGTGGTGAGGTGGGAGGTCCTGCGGCGGGCACGGCGGGCATTTTACCACCCTCCGCGTTGTTGAAGTCACGGCCCCATGACGGGAGGTGGTAGGTGGTGGAGGTGGATGTCTGGTGGGCTGAGGTAAGGTGTTGGGTGAGGCTGACCCAGTGAGTGGTGAATGTGTTGGGTTCCTGATGGGGGTTGAGCGTGAGGTGGAGGGAGGACGGATGGTTGGTCCGGCATAGGAGGCGTAGCAGGTGGTAGGTGCCCCTGATTCTGGCTGGTGGGCGGTTGTATGGCTTCCAATGGACTTTCGTCACCTTCATCTCGGGAAATGGTGCCTGGTGGAGAGATGAAATTTGAATGCTGGAGAGTGACGGGAGGTTGGTGGTTTTATTGGGACTAATTCGGTGGGAGGAGCGTCGTCCTTTGGGGAATTGGGAATTGGGAAAGTTCCAACGTGCTTGGTGGAGGGGGAGGGTTATGGGGGAGGTGTTTGGGCAGGTATGTGGAGAGGGTGGGTTTTGGGGTGGGTGTGCGATGGGTGGAGGTGTTGGGGTGTATCTTGCGGGTGGGCGTGAGAGGCGTCCTGATCTGGTGGTGGTAGTGGTGATGGTGGGTGTGGGTGGCGATGGTGGTTGTGTGGGTGGTGGTGGTGAGGGTGTGCGGGGGTTAGGTGGGGGGATGGTTGGGGGCGCGGTGTGGCGCGTATAATGAGAGTGGTCATGAGGGAGGGTGGTGGCGGGTGTCGAGGTGGTGGGGTGGTGAGTGGTGTGGTTTTCAGGGGGGGTGGGCGGTTGTGGTGATGTGGGTGGCATGGGCGAAGTGGGTTGGGAGGTGATGGGTGGATGGGTGTTAGGTGGGTGAATTACGGGTTGTGCGGTAGTGGTGGTTTCTGCTTGTGGTGGTGGTGTGTTGGGGGGTGGGCTGGTTGCTGGTGAGTTTGAGGAAGGGGGTGAGAAGGAGTAGGAGTAGGAGTCTGGGGGGTGATTCTGAGAAAGGTTGGGGTGGACAGGTGTGTGGGCAGGGGTGCAGGTAGGCTTAGCACGGGGGTGGGCAGTGTCGGGTGGGTGGAAGGGGCGCACGTGGCGATTTCTGTATGTGCGGTGTTGTCCTTGTTGATCTATAATGACTTGGTGTGGGTTGGGTACTCGCACAATTTTGTAAGGTCCATTGAATCGGGGGGAGGTTTTGGGTGGGGTAGGTAGGTTTACGACGACTACGGACTGGCCAGGTGTGTATGGGTTGGAGTGGGTTACATTGGGTGCTAGGTCTTGTTGTGAATGCAGATGGTGGAAGCGGCGTTTGAGGTGGTGGAGAGGGTCGGTGGTGGAGGGTGGGGTGGGTGGCTGTAGGTGGTGGCGGAGTGGTAGGAGTAGGGGCGATTCCCCGAAAATTCTTTCATGTGGAGTTATTCCGTCTTCTCGTGGGCATGTATTTAAGCCCCATTGGATGATCTTGACGTGGGCAGGCCAGTCTTCGTTTCCTGTTTGCATAATGCGTGTGCGGATCTGGTTCATAAGGGAGCGATGGCTTCTCTCACAGATGCTGTTGCCCTGGGGCCAGTAGGGGGATGAGTGGGAGATGTGGTATCCGAATATGCTAGCTAGTTCTTCCCAGACTTTTCCCGTAAATTCTGGAGCATTATCAGAATGCAGAGCCTGTGGAATACCAAAATAAAGGAATATATGTCGGGTGAGGGCATCGGCAACTGATACTGCACTGTGATCTTTGGCGGGGCATGCGATGATAAACTTTGAATATACATCCACGAAGGTGATTATGTACTTGTAGCCTGCTTTGGGTGTGAGAGGGCCGACGATGTCTAAGGAGAGTAGTTGCCATGGTTTTTGTGCTGTTAATTTTCCTGTAGGGCCTGGTGTTCGGGTGATGTCCTTTCCTAAGGCACATGCTCGACATGATTGTATGATCTTCTTTGCGATGGTGGATGGGTTCGGGGTCCAGTACATATCGTTGAAGACATGTAGCAGTTTCTTTGTTCCCAGGTGGATGCCGTTATGGGCATGGAGGTAGAGCATGGTGTCGTGGGCAGTGGCGGGGCTTAGGACGATGTGTCCATTTGGGTCGAAGAGGTGTTCGCCGTGTGGGTGGAGTTTAGCGAATGTGTTCGGTGGGATCCAGGTAGGGCGTTGTTTGTCATGCCACATTTGGACCAGGTCTGGTTCTGTCGAGATGGCGTTGATTGGAAGACGGGACAGGGCATCGGCGTTTGTGTGGAGTTTGCCTGGTCAGTATGCGATTTCGAAATCATACTCTTCGAGTGTCTCTCGCCAGCGTATCAGTTGGGCATTGGTGGTGTTTGATTGCCGTAGCCATTGCAGGGATTGGTGATCTGTAATGACTATCACATGGGTGCCTGAGATGTAGGAATGGAAGTATTCTAGGGACCAGATGATCCCTAGGCACTCACGTTTGGTGGCCGCGTAGTTCTGTTCTGCAGGATTCAGGGTGCGGCTGGCACAAGCGATGATGTGCTCCCTCCCATTTTGTACTTGTGCAAGGACAGCCCCTATGGCGATGAGCGATACGTCAGTATACAGGCCGAATGGGAGGTTGTAGTCTGGGAAAGCGACTACTGGGGCAGAGGTTAATTTGGATTTGAGGGTGGTAAATGCTGTTTTCCTTGGTTCGGTCCACACCAAAGGCTCGCCCTTTTTTGTTAGATCATGTAGGGGTTTGGCGATATCAGCAAATCCTTTAACGAACCGCCTATAGTATGATGTTAAACCCAAGGAAGGCTCTGGTTTCATGTACGTCGCGAGGCAGGGGGATGTCGGCGATGGCACATAGTTTATCTGGGTCTGGTGAAATGCCTTCAGCGTTAATTAGGTGTCCCAGGAAAGAAACTGATCTCTCGGCCAAGATGCACTTTGTTGGTTTTAATTTTAGCCCTGCTTGGCGTATGCGGTGAAACACTTGTTTGAGGCGGTGGAGGTGTTCGGCCCAGGTACGACTGAAGATGATGACGTCGTCGAGATACGCCAAACAAGTCTCCCAGGTTAGTCCACTGAGGACTGATTCCATCAGACGGGAGAATGTGGCAGGGGCGTTGCAGAGTCCAAAAGGAAGAACGCTGAATTCATAATGCTTCCCGTTTGATGTTGAGAAGGCGGTTTTGTGTTTGTCGTCGGGGTGTACGGGGACTTGCCAATAGCCCGATTGTAGGTCTAGGGTGGAGAACCATGTCGAGCCATGTAAGGAGTCCAGTGAGTCGTCTATCCGGGGTAGGGGAGTTGCATCTTTGACTGTGACGTCGTTGACTCGGCGGTAGTCTATGCAAAAGCTCATTGTCCCATCTTTTTTTCTTACGAGTACCACTGGTGAGGACCATGGGCTAGTGGAGTTGGAGATCACGCTGGCATCTAGCATGTCCTGGACCTGCAGGTCTTCTTCTGCCCATAGCTTTGGATTCTTTCGTCGTGATGGTTGGCGAATTGGAGGTCCGGTCGTGTGTATCTCATGGCTGAGATAGGTGGTATGGCCAAGGTCGGTTGGGCCGGAGAATAGGTCCTGAAAGTCCAGGAGTTGTCGGAGGATGTTGGTTTGGCCAGGGGATAGGTGTGATGGTAGGTCGGGGAGAGTGGGATGGTCCGGGGGTGGTGCTTGGCATGGTTCGGCTTCTTCTGTGTCACCCATGATAAGTCCTCTTGGTAGGGTTAGTGGGGTTGTGGCGAGGTTGGCGATACGGATTTCGTGGGCATGTGGGGGAAGGAAGGTGGGGCTTACTAAACAGGAAGAGAGTGGTCCGGTGGGGATGGATGGTGAGAAGAGGACAGAGGTATGTGAAGGTTTGTTTAGTTTTACCCAAGCTTCGTGGTTGGGTGGAATGGTGATTGAGGAGGCGATAGTGGCAGGAAAAGATGGGGAGGGGTCCAGATGATGTGTGGTGGGTGGTGGTGATGGGGGTGGATGGGGTGAGGCAGTGTGAGAGGTTGGGTTGGGGTCAGGTGTATGAGTGATTTGGGACAGGTGAGTGTTTGATGGTAGTGTGTGTTTGTGTGGTGCATGAGGGGTGGTGTTCCTGTGTTTTCTTCGATGTTTTTTTTTTTTTCTTTCTTGTTGATTGATGCTTGATTGGGATGGGCTGGACTGAAGTGGAGGCGGCGTTGATGGCAGTCAGTGGTGGCATGGAGTTTCTGGAGGAGGTCCAGCCCGAGATATCCATCATATTGATCGCATGTCGAGTCGAATATGATGAATGGGTGGCTAGTGGATATTTGTTGGTGGGTGTGGGTTTGAAGGGCCCGTGTTTCCCCACGGATAGGCAGGGGGCCGTCCCCTGCGTCGACGAGGTTGGCTGAGGTGGGGAAAAGAGGGCCAAATGCAGCGATGTGGCGGGAGTAGAAGTGGGAGTAGAGGCACGATCTGGCTGCTCCCGTATCCACCAGTAGTCGTGCCTTGACCCGGTTCAGCCAAATCTTGTTGTAGACTGGGGGTCTGTAGTTCTGTGAGGTGGCCCCCGCCACCGTGGGGAGATGCAGGGGCGGGCCTAAAAATCCATCTGTTGCGGAGTGGTGTCGTCTTGGTCGTCGTTGTCCGTTCCCGAATAGTGTGTTGGCGGTGCATCGTCTTCCGGGACGTCGTCATCTAAGAAGGAGACTTTCTTTCGCCTTTGGTGAAAGGTTCTGCGCCTGCTAGCCTTAAGCTGTTCCCTAATGTCGTGCAAGGGGCAGGTGCGACTGCAAGCTGTGAATTCCCAGAGATTTATTGTGATGAGGTTTCCTTGCTCCCTGGGGTTTGGGCGTTTCTTCTGCAGGTAAGCTCTAGGCACTGTGGGAGACGGCTCTGTAGTTGGCTGGTGAGGCGGCAGCTTAGGTTTGGATGGAGGGTTTTGTTTTGTCAGAAAACGTTTCACCGCGTGGAGTGGCTATGGTGTGGGGCGGGCGGCGAGAAGACGTCGGACGAGTTGCAGGTCGTTTTCCATGTCCCCTGAGGGGTCGTAGATTGAGAAGTGCTCCCTGACTGTGCTAGGGAGGATCCTCAATAGAGCATTAAATGTATGTATATCCCGGGCATTTGTAGGTGCCTTGGGATAGGCAGCGCTGACGAGGCGCCGAGCCTGGATGAATGTATCGTCCAGGTTCCCGTCGTAGGTGAGGGCGTCGAGTTGAGAGAGAGCGACAACTCTGCCTATTGATGGCGTAAAAGCCTGTCTCACTATTTGCGAGAATTGGTCCCATGACAGTTCTGGGACGATTTTTGGTGCGACAGTAGTGGTTATTTTACCCAGGTTAGGTAGTGTGACTGCAATCTTTTCTCTGTCTGAGTCGAACCCTATGTCTAGGAGGGGTTTGACCATATCTAAATATACTTCTATGTCGCACTGGTCCGGGTTGAACCTCGGCAATTGGATGTGTGGTTTGGCTGCCATTGTGCAAGTTTCCTTTCTTCGTTCCTCCGTGCTTTTACTCGGATACAGAACCACCGCTTGCAACCAGTGTAATGCCGTGTTTTTAAGGCTACTTCTCGTCGTAAAAACACTAGCTACTGAAGCGGGGTCCTCTTTCTAGACCGGAAGTAAAGCACTAACAAAGGAACAGGACATAAAAACCAGGCAGTATACCTTAACACATCTATTACTTAGATCCTACTCGTAACAGTAAACATAGAATGATATTTAAGATACAGGGACACAGAGATACAGAGTTAACACTCGGCTTCACAGAATAATCATACGCACTACAATAATCGCACAGGGAGATTGTGAGTGTTCTTTAATAGGGTTCTTATGTCACTTGGAGGTAATATATAAATGGGATTGTTCACTTTAAGAATACACAAGGTTGGGAGTCTGGTTTGGGGATATTACTATAAAAGAGGTAGGGTGCGGATAGCGACACTCGACACTGTCACCTTGTCCCGGAGACACGAACACTTAGCTTTTGACTCGCCCGCGCCCTTACCTCGAGATTCACAGAAAACTCCCTGGTTCCTTAATATGGGGAGGGACTAAGATAACTCACAAAGTTCACTTTCTGCCCTGGTAGCACTAAGTTCTGATGGGCCACTGTTTACTATGGTTTCTTGCGGAGTCACTGTCACTGTTTTCTTCTGTTTCCTGGGTATAGTCACTGTTAGTTACACTTTAGGGTACAGGGAGGCTCTCCCGTCTGGGGGCCTCAACCTGAGAGGTGGCCCTTGTCTTAGGGCCGCGCCGGTGGGGTGCAGGGAGACCCTTTGGTCTGGGGGCCTCGACCTGATAGGTGGCCCTCAGGACTGGGGCCGAACAGCCGGAGCAATCGGGTCTGTTTCTTCTGACTCCGGGGAGTGAGGGAGCCCGAATCACCTTCGTCGTGGGTTGTGGAGTCGAGCCTGGGCGTCCTGGAGCTGCGGGCACCAAGAGGGAGAGGCGCCGTCAGGACTGGACTGTGGCAGCGTCTCCTACGGGGCTCCGGCAGGAACAAGGAACTCCCGGGTGTGGGCGGTAAGCCCGATATCGGGCCTTGCCACCACTCTAGTGTCTCCTCCGGGGCTATATTCCCGGATGGTGACAAAGGGCTCCCCGAAGGGAAAGAGGCTGGAGGAGGACTCACGTTGCCCGTGGTCTCTCGGGTGTGTCTGGAGGCCGGAGCCGGGGGTCTCTTTCTCCTATTACACACTTTGGCTGTAGCCGTGAACTTGCCCGGCGTACGGGGGACACCTATAGGGTGATCGGGGTCGCCCTTTCGCCCTCGGCTTGGGACCGCCGGCGTGGTGTTGCTCCTGTAGTAGGAGACAAGCCGGAGGGAGGGGCGCAGAGGCCACACTCTCTCCAATACGGATTGAATCTACCTTCAGGGAATTCTCTACCCTGGTACGTGCCCCGGCCGGAGCCGAGTGTCTACCCGTACGAAAGACAACTACTGGGCGAACTGGGTAGCCCGCACGCTGCGGCTTGGGACCGTCCACGGGGTGTTGCTTCCGTAATAGGGAAGCGCTACACGTACGGTAGCAGGGGTCTTTACCCTGATCCGTATTCTGGCCGTAGCCGAGAGCCGATCACCTCCCACAGGAACATCTGCCAGGCAACCGGGGTCGCCCGCACGCTGCGGCTTGGGACCGTCCACGGGATGCTGCTCCTGAAGGGGAGAACAGCAGGAGAGGGATGCACTGAGGCAACTCTCTCTCCCTGGTGTGTTAAGGCTGGGGCCTGGGGTCGCCTTCCCCTTTACACACTCTATTAGGCCGTAGCCTAGGGTCGTCTTTCTCTCTTTACTTCTTATTAGGCCATAGCCTTGGGCCTCTTGCCCTTGGGCCTCCTGCCCTAGAGGGTGTAACAAAGCCGTCAATACGGTGTTACCTGGGACTGAATTTATTTCAGTCCCACCCCCATTCTGTCGATCACTGCTCCGCCCGCACAGTAGTTTACTTCCCCTGATCACCTGGGGTTGGGGCACTTGCGGGGAATAGGGACCCAGGGCCGTGATGCCCTGATGACCCTCTAGCCCGGGGTCAGTAACCTCACCAGTGTGTCCTCCTGGGGTGGTGGTGGGGTGGCGGCTCGGTGGTGGTGTGGGGGGTGGTGAGGTGGGAGGTCCTGCGGCGGGCACGGCGGGCATTTTATAAATACATTGCCATACTAACATATACAGTTCATTAACAAGAGATGATTCCTCATATATGTTGATAAATTGTTTATGATGGGTCTTAAAAAATCAGGTTGAAGTATCGTCGACCTGAATATTGTGTCTTCCACGTTGAGATTAATTGGATTTTTAATTTCCGATGAATCAATTGGCTTCTTTTTAGGCTTGATTTCACAGAAAATGTAGGACCAAAGACGAATTAATAATAGCTAAGAGCATTCACTTTGGGGTACTTCAAAACTATAGGCTATCACTGGAGTGATGCTTGTATGAACTTATTTTTGGCGAAATCCTTTAATATGCAACTTTCATAAATGTTTTCACAGTGCATTGGGAAGCACATACTATTCCAATCAAAACTCAGAAAACACAGATGAGGAAAAAAAGAAAAGAAAAAGATCACTTTCAGGAAACGTAAATCATGAAATCGATTGACAGGTATAGAATGCTGACATATAAGGTTCTTAAGAACAGTAAGTGTCGATTGATTTTTAGGTCACCAAAACAAACGAGAAACTTCAAATGACTGTTCTATTTTATCATCAGTAAATGTAATTTGCACTTACAGCGAGCCTCATGACTGAATGTAAAAATGGAAAAAGAATAAATGCTTATTAAAATGCGTGGCTTGAAAAACAGTGCCCCCGAAGAATACCATAGTACCCCCGACGACAGTGCAAGCCAAGAACAGCGTACTGTGCCCACAGATACGCCGACACCCCCACACGGACCCCACGGGGTGGCCGCCACCAGCCACCACCACTCCGGGCAACAGCGACACATGTCAGCCCGGGCCGTGCGCCTCTGTGACATGCAGCCACTACGCCGCCGCCACCGTAGGAGAAGGACACTACCTTCGCGTAGTGGAATTGCTGAGCCAGCTAGGGGTGGAGTTAGAAAACATACTCCAGACGGCGCCCCTCTGGTAGAGACGATCTATGGTCGCTCCCAAAGTGTTCCGGTAGAGACGATCTATGGTAGCTCCCAAGGTGTTCCGGTAGAGACGATCTATGGTCGCTCCCAAGGTGTTCTGGTAGAAACGATCTATGGTCGCTCCCAAGGTGTTCCGGTAGAGACGATCTATGGTCGCTCCCAAGGTGCTCCGGTAGAGACGATCTATGGTCGCTCCCGTCCTCGTGAGACGATCTATGGTCGCTCCGAAAGTGCTCAGGTAGAGACGATCTATGGTCGCTCCCATCCTCGTGAGATGATCTATGGTCGCTCCGAGAGTGTCGTGGTAGAGACGACCTATTGTCACTCCCCCCCTCGTGAGACGATCTACGGTCACTCCGAGGGCGTGCAGAGTAGAGAGACGTCCCCACGGCAGGAGACTGGGGCCCAGGCTTCCTGTCCCAGAGTAACCCAGACAGGCCTCCCAGCCTCCCCTGGCCTCTGTTCCCTACGCCTGGCTCTAGAGCAGACGCACCTGATGGACCCCAGTGGAAGTCGTTACCGCAGCTCTCCCCTGTCGGCGCCCCTAGACGCTGGAGACCGCAGCCCACAGTTTCTCTCGGTTCTCCCCAGAATACCCGGGTGTGATCTCTCTACGCCCCCACGACGCCGGGACCTATCACGGAGGTTCCTGGAGCTATTCGGCCCCAGTCCCGAGGGCCACACACCAGAGCCAAGTCCGGAAGCCACGGGAAGTCCAGGACGCGAGAGGACGCCCTTACAAGTTATCCCGTGCCCTCTCGTCACGCCTCGCATTGATGGTGCCCCTAACCCAGCAAGATCACCGATGAATACGTGTGATATTGTAACATGAGTGATTTAGGTTAAGTGTGATTTCCCCTAATGTAAGGATTGTGTAGTGATTTCATATAGGGAATATCGGGGTAAATCAGATCACAGTGAGAAGTTAAAGGACGAGAGTGTGGAACAAGATCTGATTGACTATACGTGTGAGTGACATCTCTGTTATACAATTAATAAGCCTATGACTATAAAGACATACCCCCATTACTGTGAAGGAATATTGTGAAAGAAAGTTGTAATGCTAGGTGAAATTAGGCTCGACTTCTCGTTCCTATTTCACGTAACGTGGAGCGGGGTCCTCTTTCGAGACCGGAGCTAGTGCAATAAAGAGAGGAAGGACACAAAAACTCTAGGCAACAACCTTTACACATATATTACCACAGTCAGACACAGGACAAATCAGCAGATATTACAGCACAATATGTAGCAATATAAAACCTTATCTAGGATATGAGTATCTCGCAGGATACTTGCTTCTCTGATACTAATGACAACACAAACAATCCTAATGTACCAGGAGTGCAGTAAATAGAGGCGCGCGCGCGGGGGCGCAGGAGGGGGTTGAGTCTTACTAGGAGTAAATAGGGGAGGTGCGGGGAGTAACTTGTGACGGCTAGGGGAAAGTTATGGTAACACTGTAAGGCGGCAGATATTAGCCGTGAAGTTTATATGGTTTCCGCTAGCCTAAATACTTTGGTGATTGATTTTATCCTTGATTTACACTTACTTGAAATATGGGAGTGAGAGCGGGTGGTAAACAAGATTTATTGGTAGCGTGGGGGAAGGAGAGAATATTATTAATACTTCCGTTCACAATATTCCTTCACAGTAATAGGGGTATGTCTTTATAGGCACAGGCTTATTAACTGTATAACAGAGATGTCACTCACACGTATAGTCAATCGGATCTTGTTCCACACTCTCGTCCTTTAACTTCTCGCTATGATCTGGTTTACCCCGATATTCACTATATAAAATCACTGCACAATACCTACATTAAGGGAACTCACACTTAACCAAAATCACTCATGTTACAATATCACACGTATTCATCAGGGGGATAGGCAGGAACATGTCATCGGTGATCCTGCTGGGCTAGGGGCACCGTCAATGCGAGGCATGCCGAGAGGGCACGGGATAACTTGCAAGGGTGTCCTCTCATGTCCTGGACTCCCTGTGGCTTACGGACTTGGCTCCGGCATGTGGCCCTCGGGACTGGGGCCGAATAGCTCCAGGAACCTCTGTGATAGGTCCCGGCGTCGTGGGGGCGTAGAGAGATCACGCGCGGGTGTCCTGGGGAGAACCGAGAGAGACTGTGGGCTGTGGTCTCCAGCGTCTAGGGGCGCCGACAGGGGAGAGCTGTGGCAGCGACTTCCGCTGGGGTCCGTCAGGTGCATCTGCTCTAGAGCCAGGCGTAGGGAACAGAGACCAGGGGAGGCTGGGAGGCCTGTCGGGGTCACTCCGGGACAGGAAGCCTGGGCTCCAGTCTCCTGATATGGGGACATCTCTCTACTTTGCACGCCCTCGGAGCGACCGTAGATCGTCTCACGAGGGAGGGAGTGACAATAGGTCGTCTCTACCACGACACTCTCGGAGCGACCATAGATCGTCTCACTAGGACGGGAGCGACCATAGATCGTCTCTACCGGAGCACCTTGGGAGTGGCCATAGATCGTTTCTACCGGAACACCTTGGGAGCGACCATAGATCGTCTCTACTGGAACACGTAGAGAGCGACCATTGATCGTCTCTACCTGAACACCTTGGGAGCAACCATAGATCGTCTCTACTGGAACACCTTGGGAGCGACCATAGATCGTCTCTACCGGAACACCTTGGGAGCGACCATAGATTGTCTCTACCTGAACAGCTTGGGAGCGACCATAGATCGTCTCTACCTGAACACTTTGGGAGCGACCATAGATCGTCTCTACCAGAGCGGCTCCGTCTGGAGTCTGTTTTCTAACTCCACCTCTAGCTAGCTCAGCAATTCCACTACGCGAAGGTAGTGTCCTTCTTCTACGGTGGGGGCGGCATGGTGGCTGCATGTCACAGGGGCGCACGGCCTGGGCTGACATGTGTCGCTGTTGCCCGGAGTGGTGGTGGCTGGCGGCGGCCACCCTGTGGGGTCCGTGTGGGGGTGTCGGCATATCTGTGGGCACACCACGCTGTTCTTGGCTTGCCCTGTCATCGGGGATACTATGGTATTCCTCGGGAGCACTGTTTTACAAGCCACGCATTTTACCACTCTCCCCCTGTAAAAAGTCACGTCCCCGTGGCTGGAGGTGGAACGCTTGTGTGTTGGAGGTGGTGTAGATAGGCTGGAGGTGTTGCAGCGTAGTTTGCCAGGCAACAGTGTAGGAGTTCTCTTCTTGTGCTGGGTCGCACGTGAGGAAGAGTGTGGAGGTGGCGGTGGTAGACTGGAGGAGGTTTAGCAGGTGGTGTGGCCCACGGAGTCGGTGGTTCCTGCCAAGGGTAGGCGCCCATACGGCCCGTTTCACTCTCATCTTGCTTGGTGTGGCTGTTGGTGTGGTTGGGGGCTGAATGCTGGATACTACAGGTAAGGGCCGGGTTTTGTGCCGTGGTAATGCGGCGTTGAGTCTCTGGGGAGTACAGGTAGAGGGGATTTGGGCCTGATGTAGCTTGATGGTGGGTGGTGTAGGGGTGAGTGAGTATCGGGCGGGCGGGCGTGAGAGGCGGCCCGAGCGGGTGGTGGTGGTCTTGAGGGTCAGGGTGGGGGGAGAAGTAGGCGTCTGGGATGGGCGGGTTGTTTTGCGTGTTGCAGGCGCGGTGGGGCGTGGTGTTGGTGGAGTGGGTGTACGGATGGTGGGTGGGGGGAGGGGGGTGGTAGTGGGTTGTGGTGAGGGTGTGGTGGTGTTGGCGGAAGATGTGGGAGTGGGCGTCTGGGATGGGCGGGTTGTTTTGCGTGTTGTGGGCGCGGTCGGGCACGGTGTGGGCAGAGTGGGTGTACGGATGGTGGGTGGGGGAGGGGGGTGGTAGTGGGTTGTGGTGGTGTGGTGGCGTGGGCGAAAGATGTGGGAGTGGGCATTGAGGGGGAGGCCATGGAAGGAAGGGGTGAGGGTGAGGGAGGGGTGGCGGGGGAGGCGTCAGGTGAGGTGCTAGGGGTGGTGGCGGTCGGGGAGGTGGAGATGGTAGGGGGGGCGGAGTGGGAGGGTGAGGAGGAAACATAGCACTCGTATGTGACTGTACAGGGTGGTGCGGGAGCCGAAGGGGGCTGGGGGTGTGGGGCAGGAGCGGGGGAGGTGGGTGTGCGGAAAGGCCGCACGTGCCAGTTGCGGAGGGTACGGGGAGTGCCGTGGTAGTCTACAACCACTTGGTATGGGTTGGGGACTTTGGTGATGGTGTGGGGCCACGTGAAATGGGGGGCGAGCTTGTGGGGAGTGGGAAGTTGGGCGATGACGACTGTGTCGCCCGGGTTGAAAGAGTTGGTGGCTGTGTCGGGTCCAAGGTCTAAACTCTTTTGTAGGTGGTATATCCGCCTTTTTAGCAGGTGTAGCGGGTCTGTGGTGGGAGCGGAAGCGGGCGGTTGCAGGTGATGGCGTAGGGGTAGTAGGAGGGGGGTTTCGCCAAAGATTCTTTCGTGGGGGGAAACCCCGTCTTCTCGGGGGCACGAATTCATGCCCCACTGGACAATTTTTATATGTGCCGGCTAATTGTCGTCTTTTGTAGCCTCGATTCTGGTGCGTAGCTGATTGATAAGGGTACGATGGATACGTTCACATACCGCGTTCCCTTGGGGCCAGTATGGTGAGGAGTGGGAGATCTTGTACCCGAAAATCCTGGCTAGTTCTTCCCAGACTTTTCCAGAGAACTAGGGGGCATTATCGGAATGGATGGCTTGGGGAATGCCAAAGTAAGGGAAGACGTGTCGGAGCAGGGCATCGGTGACAGCGACGGCATGATGTTCCTTAGCTGGGCAGGCCACTACGAATTTGGAGTACGTGTCTACAAATGTGATCACGTATTTATATCCAGATTTAAGGGGAAGAGGGCCTACTATGTCGATCGCCAGGAGTTCCCAGGTCTTGTGGGCGGTGTTATGGCCAGATGGCCCGGCGGTCGGGGTGATATCTTTCCCAAGCGCGGAGGCGTGGTAAGGCTGGATAATTTCCTTGGCGAGAGTGGAGGGGTTCGGGGCCCAGTAAATATCATTGAACACCTGTAGTAATTTTTTGGTGCCCAAGTGGATGCCGTTGTGAGCATGTAGGTGGCGTAGGGTGTCACTTGCCACATCAGAGGCCAAGAGGATGTGCCTGGACGGGGTTAGAAGGTGGTCGCCCTGTCGGCACAGCTTTGGGAATAGGTGAACAGGGATCCAGGGGGGCCGTTCCCTGTTGTGCCAGAGTTGTAGTAGGTCAGGGTCCGGTTGTACCGTGTGGATGGGAAGGCGGGAGAGGGCATCTGCATTGGTGTGGAGCTTTCCGGGTCTGTATGAAATCTCGTACTGAAACTCCTCCAGGGTGTCACGCCACCGGATGAGTTGGGCGTTATGGGAGTCTGATTGGCGCAGCCACTGGAGTGATTGGTGGTCGGTGATTATCGTGACTTGGGTCCCGGAAAGATAAGCCCTAAAATATTGGAGGGTCCAGATTATGCCGAGGCATTCTCGCTTAGTGGCGGCATAATTTTTTTCAGCTGGGTTCAGAGTGCGGCTGGCGCAGGCGATGAAGTGCTCCCGCCCGGCCTGTACCTGGGCTAGGACGGCGCCTATTGTGGTAAGGGATACATCCGTGTAGAGGCGAAAAGGAAGGGCATAGTCGGGGAAGGCCACGATGGGGGCCGAGACAAGCTTGTCTTTTAGCTGTTGAAAAGCAGCTCGCCAATCCTCGGTCCAGAGGAAAGGTTCCCCTTTTCGTGTCAAGTCGTGAAGCGGCTTAGCGATCTGCGCGAATCCCTTCACGAAGCGACGGAAGTAGGACGTGAGTCCCAGGACGGCGCGGACGCCTTGGACATCCTGCGGAGGTGGTATGTCCGCTATGGCATGAAGCTTGTTGGGATCTGGGGAAATTCCTGCTTGGGAAATAGTATGTCCTAGGAACAAGACAGTCTTAGCGGCCAGGACACATTTAGAAGGATGTAGCTTGAGGCCTGCCTGGCGAATTCTGGTGAAAACTCGACGGAGGCGCTGCAAGTGGTCGGCCCAGGTCTGGCTAAAAACAATGACGTTGTCAAGATAGGCTAAACATATTTCCCAAGTGAGGCCGCCCAAGACAGATTCCATTAGTCTGGAGAAAGTGGCAGGGGCGTTGCAGAGGTCGAATGGCAGGACATTAAATTCGTAATGTTTGCCATTACTGGTGGAAAAGGCCGTCTTGCCTCGGTGGTCCGGGTGGACGGGGTCCTGCCAGTATCTAGACTGGAGGTCGAGGGTAGAAAACCAAGACGCCCCGTAGAGGGAGTCTAGGGAATCGTCAATGCGGGGGAGGGGGGTGGCATTTTTAATTGTGACGTCGTTCACATGCCGGTAGTCGATGCAAAACCGCATCGTGACGTCTTTTTTTTTTACTAGAACGATGGGGGAGGACCACGGGCTGGTGGAGGGGAAGATAACACCTGCCTCTTCCATTTCGTGCACCTGATGGTCCTCCTCTTCTCTCTGTCGGGGGTTCTTGCGTCGGGAAGGTTGTCATATAGGTGGGCCTGTCGTATGGATTTCGTGCGACAGGTACGTAGTATGCCCTATATCTGCTGGTCCTGTCGCAAACAAATCCTGGAAATCCAGGAGGCGGCATAAGGTGTCTGACTGCTGGTTGGAGAGATGGTCAGGGATGGGGGGTAGGGGGGTGGGGTGGTGGGAGGAGGATGGGGCACAGGGCTCGGCTTCCTCCATCTCTCTGATGATAAGCCCTTTGGGGAGGGTGAGAGGGGACGAGGCGAGATTGGCGATGCGGATGGCGGCGTGGTGCGGAGGGAGGAAGGTGGGGGACACAAGGCAGGCAGAAAGGGGTCCACAGGGTAGGAGGGGAGAGAACAAAACGGATGGACCTGAGGGCCTGTTAAGGGGCACCCATGCCTCATGGTGGGAGGGGATGGTAACGGTGGTGGAAATGGTGGCAGGGAAAGAGGGTGCAGGAGTGGGGTGGAAAGGCATGGGAGGGGGGGGAGAGGGAGGTGGAACAAGAGGGGGGAGAAGGGGGGCATTGGGTGTAGGAAGAGGGCGAATCCTCCGGCCGGGGCCGCGGCGTGCATGTGCAAACGGCTGGGGTGGAACGGGGTGGGGGGCGGAACTGGAGTTGTCGGTGGCAACAGTCGATCGTGGCCCCAAGTTTTTGAAGTAAGTCTAGCCCTAAATACCCGTCAGGAGGAATAAAAAATGATGAATGGGTGTTGCGCGGACACTGGCTGGTGGGTGTCGACCCGTAGGGCCCGAGTTTCCCCACGGATGGGCAAGGGGCCATCCCCCGCATCCACAAGGTGAGTGGTAGTAGGGCAGAGTGGGCCAAACTGCGATTTGTAGCGGGAGAAATAGTGGCTGTAAAGGCAGGACCTGGCCGCTCCCGTATCGACTAGTAGCCTGGCCTTCACGCCATTTATTTTCATCTTGTGGTATACTGGGGGGCGATACTTAGGGGTGATGGCCCCCGCCACTGTGGGTTGGTGCGGGGGCAGGCCTAAAAATCCAGCTGACTAGGGCTCTCGTTCTCCTGTTCCTGCTCTAGTTCTCCTGGAGGGGGTTCGTCCCCAGGCGTCAACTCGTCCCCTGGGGCCTCGCCTTCTAAGGCGGACACTTTACGCGAACCCGGGGTTGTGATTCTGCGACGAGCAGCTTTCAGCTGTTCCCGTATGTCATGAAGGGGGCAGCGGGAGTTGCAGGCTGTGAACTCCCACGGGTTGATAAGAATTAGGTTCAGGTTTTCTCGCGGGGCGGGGCGCCGACGGGAGGGGTGTGCCCTGGGCGGGCTAGGCGTCGTGGTCGGGCTGGTGTGAGGCAGAGGTGGACGCAGTGTGGCTGGGGGAGCCGGAGGTCGGGTGGGAAATTTCTTAACAACGTTAATTTGTTGTGGAGAAGGGCAGGCGGTCAGGAGGCGCCATATCAGCTGTATATCTCTATCCATGTCTCCTGTTGGATCATGGATAGTAAAGTGTTGCTTCACAACAATGGGGAGTACTCTGAGCAGAGTATTAAATGTATGCTGATCCCGGGTTTCCTCATCTGCCTCCGGGTAGGCAGCAGTAACCAGGCATCTTGCCTGTAACAGGGTATTATCTAAATCCCCGTCGAATGCGAAACTATCCAATTTGGATAGAGCCACTACTTTCCCTAATGATGGGGTGATGGCTTGTACAGTGAACTTGGTAAAGTTCTGACAGGTGAGTTCTGGGACGATTTTCGGCGCTATGTTCGCTGCCGCTTTACCCAATAGTGGTAGTGTGACTGCCATTTTTTTGTTGGTTATTTTCAAAGCCAATATCCAGTAAGGGTTTAATTATTGCCAGATATGTGTGTATATCATACTGGTCGGGGTCAAACTTGGGTAACTGAACGTGCGGTTTAGTTGCCATTTTGCCAAATATTTCCTGATTACCTCTCTCTTACGCCCAGGTCTAGAACCACCGCTGGCCACCAGTGTAATGCCAGGTGAAATTAGGCTCGACTTCTCGTTCCTATTTCACCTAACATGGAGCGGGGTCCTCTTTCGAGACCGGAGCTAGTGCAATAAAGAGAGGCAAGACACAAAAACTCTAGGCAACAACCTTTACACATATATAACCACAGTCAGACACAGGACAAATTAGCAGATATTACAGCACAATATGTAGCAATATAAAACCATATCTAGGATATGAGTATCTCGCAGGATACTTGCTTCTCTGATACTAATGACAACACAAACAATCCTAATGTATCAGGAGTGCAGTAAATAGAGGCGCACGCGCGGGGGCGCGGGAGGGGGTTGAGTCTCACTAGGAGGAGATAGGGGAGGTGCAGGGAGTGACTTGTGACGGCTAGGGGAAAGTTATGGTAATACTGTAAGGCGGCAGATATTAGCCGTGAAGTTTATATGGTTTCCGCTAGCCAAAATACTTTGATGATTGATTTTATCCTTGATTTACACTTACTTGAGATATGGGAGTGAGAGAGGGTGGTAAACAAGATTTATTGGTAGCGTGGGGGAAGGAGAGAACACTATTAACACTTCCGTTCACAACATTCCTTCACAGTAATGAGGGTATATCTTTATAGGCACAGGCTTATTAATTGTATAACAGAGATGTCACTCACACGTATAGTCAATCGGATCTTGTTCCACACTCTCGTCCTTTAACTTCTCGCTGTGATCTGGTTTACCCTGATATTCACTATATGAAATCACTGCACAATATCTACATTAACCCTTTAACCGCGGGTGTCATTCCAGAATGACGTTGCAAAAACTGGACCAAACCGCGGGTGTCATTCTCGAATGTTTGTGAATATTTTGAATACCCCGCGTTTTTTCTGTGCGCCAATTGTTTCAAGGGAGAGTAGCTATTAAGTTCTTTCACTCCAGCCAACCCCCACCTCCCTCTTCCCCCCCCTGGGGCCCCACCTCCCACCCCCTGGGCCCCCCACCCCACCCCTGACCAAGCGCGCATCAGTATCTGTCCAGCTGTGTGAGTGACAACACATGTTGATGTGGCAGTGAAGTGCAGGCAATTACAGTGCCTTTTACCTGTCTCAGTGAACACAGAGTGGGTGTTTATCGTATGTGCAGTGTTCATATATGTTTATAGTATTATTATCAGAATGTGATTGGCATTTGGTAATGGTGTGTGAGCGAAAAATAGTGATTACAACACCGCTGATGTGGCAGTGAAGTGCAGGCAATTACAGTGCCTTTTACCTGCCTCAGTGAACACAGAGTGGGTGTTTATCGTATGTGCAGTGTTCATATATGTTTATAGTATTATTATCAGAATGAGGTTGGCATTTGGTAATGGTGTGTGAGCGAAAAATAGTGATTAAAACACCGCTGATGTGGCAGTGAAGTGCAGGTAATTACAGTGCCTTTTACCTGCCTCAGTGAACACAGAGTGGGTGTTTATCGTATGTGCAGTGTTCATATATGTTTATAGTATTATTATCAGAATGAGGTTGGCATTTGGTAATGGTGTATGAGCGAAGGTAATGATGTGTGAGCGAAAAATAGTGATTTTACACCCCTCACTTCTAACGGCACTGCCCGTCCTGTGAAAGTCAACAAAGTCATGAAACCTACATCAATGGAATGCTGAAGGTTAGTACTTTCTAATGGTACCTTATTTTTTTCTCTAGCTTTATTCTGTGCAGAGTTATTAAGGTTTAAAGGTTTGTTTACATTTGGCTGAAACCCCCGCGGGAGAGGGCAGTCAGACCAAAACAATACCCGCGGTTAAAGGGTTAAGGGAAATCACACTTAACCTAAATCACTCATGTTACAATATCACATGTATTCATCGGTGATCCTGCTGGGCTAGGGGCACCGTCAATGCGAGGCATGCCGAGAGGGCACGGGATAACTCGCAAGGGCGTCCTCTCGTGTCCTGGACTCCCCGTGGCTTCCGGACTTGGCTCCGGCATGTGGCCCTCGGGACTGGGGCCGAATAGCTTCAGGAACCTATGTAATAGGTCCCGGCGTCGTGTGGGCGTAGAGAGATCACGCACGGGTGTCCTGGGGAGAACTGAGAGAGACTGTGGGCTGCGGTCTCCAGCGTCTAGGGGCGCCGACAGGGGAGGGCTGTGGCAGTGACTTCCACTGGGGTCCGTCAGATGCGTCTGCTCTAAAGCCAGGCGTAGGGAACAGGGACCAGGGGAGGCTGGGAGGCCTGTCTGGGTCACTCTGGGACAGGAAGCCTGGGCTCCAGTCTCCTGCCATGGGGACGTCTCTACTCTGCACGCCCTCGGAGTGACCATAGATCGTTTCACGAGGGAGGGAACAACAAAAGGTCGTCTCTAACACGACACTCTCGGAGTGACCATAGATCGTCTCACGACGACGGGAGTGACCATAGATCATCTCTACCAGAGCACCTTGGGAGCGACCATAGATCGTCTCTACCGGAACGCCTTGGGAGCGACCATAGATCGTCTCTACTGGAACACCTTGGGAGCGACCATAGATCGTCTCTACCGGAACACCTTGGGAGCGACCATAGATCGTCTCTACCGGAACACCTTGGGAGCGACCATAGATCGTCTCTACTGGAACACCTAGGGAGCGACCATTGATCGTCTCCAAATGAACACCTTGGGAGCGACCATTGATCGTCTCTACCTGAACACCTTGGGAGCGACCATAGATCGTCTCTACCGGAACACCTTGGGAGCGACCATAGATCGTCTCTACCTGAACACCTTGGGAGCCACCATAGATCGTCTCTACTGGAACACCTTGGGAGCTACCACAGATCGTCTCTACCAGAACATTGTGGGAGCGACCATAGATCGTCTCTACCAGAGGGGCGCCATCTGGAGTCTGTTTTCTAACTCCACCCCTAGCTAGCTCAGCAATTCCACTACGTGAAGGTAGTGTCCTTCTCCTACGGTGGCGGCGGCGTGGTGGCTGCATGTCACAGGGGCGCACAGCCCGGGTTGACATGTGTCGCTGTTGCCCGGAGTGGTGGTGGCTGGTGGCGGCCACCCCATGGGGTCCGTGTGGGGGTGTCGGCATATCTGTGGGCACACAACGCTGTTCTTGGCTTGCCCTGTCGTCGGGGATACTATGGTATTCTTCGGGGGGACCCTTTTTTTCAAGCCATGCATTTTAGAAGTATTAATAGTATTCTCTCCTTCCCCCACGCTACCCATAAATCTTGTTTACCACCCGCTCTCACTTCCGTATTTCAAGTAAGTGTAAATGAAGGATAACATCAATTACCAAAGTATTTTAGCTAATATCTGCCGCCTTCCAGTATTACCATAACTTTCCCCTAGCCGTCACAAGTCACTCCCTGCACCTCCCCTATCTCCTCCTAGTGAGTCTCAACCCCCTCCCACTCCCCCACACACGCGCTTATATTTACTGCACTCCTGATACACTAGGATTGTTTGTGTTGTCATTAGTATCAGAGAAGCAAGTATCCTGCGAGATACACATATCCTAGATAAGTTTTATATTGCTATATATTGTGCTGTAATATCTGCTGATTTGTCCTGTTTCTGACTGTGGTAATATATGTGTAAAGGTTGTTGCCTAGAGTTTTTCTGTCCTGCCTCTCTTTATTGCACTAGCTCCGGTCTCGAAAGAGGACCCCGCTCCACGTTAGGTGAAATAGGAACGAGAAGTCTAGCCTAATTTCACCTAGCATTACACTGGTGGCCAGCGGTGGTTCTAGACCCGGGCGTAAGAGAGAGGTAATCAGGAAATATTTGGCAAAATGGCAACCAAACCGCACGTTCAGTCACCCAAGTTTGACCTCGACCAGTATGATATACACACCTATCTGGCAATAATTAAACCCTTACTGGATATTGACTTTGAAAATGACCAACAAAAAAATTGCAATCACACTGCCCCTATGGGTAAAGCAGCGGCGAACATAGCGCCGAAAATCGTCCCAGAACTCACCTAGCAGAACTTTGCCAAGTTCACTGTACAAGCCATCACCCCATCATTAGGGAAAGTAGTGGCTCTATCCAAATTGGATAGTTTTGCATTCGACGGGGATTTAGACAATACCCTGATACAGGCAAGACGCCTGGTTACTACTGCCTACCCGGAGGCAGATGAGGAAACCAGGGACCAGCTTACATTCAATACTCTGCTCAGAGTACTCCCAAGTTTTGTGAAGCAACACTTCACTATCCATGACCCAACAGGGGACATGGATAGAGATATACAGCTGATACGGCGCCTCCTGACCGCCTGCCCTTCTTCACAACAAATTAACGTTGCTAAGAAATTCCCCACCCGACCCCCAGCTTCCCCAGCCACACCGCATCCACCTCTGCCTCACACCAGCCCGACCCCGACGCCTAGCCCGCCCAGGGCACACTCTTCACGTTGGCGCCCCGCCCCGCGAGAAAACTCGAACCTAATTCTTATCAACCCGTGGGAGTTCACAGCCTGCAACTCCCGCTGCCCCGTTCATGACATATGGGACCAGCTGAAAGCTGCTCACCACAGAATCATAGCCCCGGGTTCGTGTAAAGTGTCCGCCTTAGAAGGCCAGGCCCCAGGGGACGAGCTGACACCTGTGGACGAGCCCCAATCAGGAGAATTGGGGCAGGAACAGGAGAACGAAAGCCTTAGCCAGCTGGATTTTTAGGCCCGCCCCTGCACCAACCTACGGTGGCGGGGGCCATCACCCCTAAGTATCGCCCCCCAGTATACCACAAGATGAAAATAAACGGCGTGAAGGCCAGACTACTAGTCGATATGGGAGCGGCCAGGTCCTGCCTTTACAGCCACTATTTCTCCTACTACAAATCGCGGTTTGGCCCACTCCACCCTACTACCACTCACCTTGTGGACGCAGGGGAGGGCCCCCTGCCCATCCATGGGGAAACTCAGGCCCTACGGGTCGACACCCACCAGCCAGTGTCCACCCAACATCCATTCATCATTTTTTATTCCTCCTGCCGGAGTTATGACGGGTACTTAGGGCTAGACTTGCTACAAAAACTCGGAGCCACGATCGATTGTCACCACCGACAACTCCAGTTCCGCCCCCCACCCCGTTCCACCCCAGCCGTTTGCACATGCACGCCGCGGCCCCGGCCGGAGGATTTGCCCTCTTCCTCCCCCCAGTGCCCCCCTTCTTCCCCCCTTGTTCCACCTCCCTCTCCTCCCCCTCCCGTGCCTTTCCACCCCACTCATGCCCCCTCTTTCCCTGCCACCATCTCTGCCGATGTTACCATCCCCTCACACCATGAGGCATGGGTGCCCCTTAACAGGCCCTCAGGTCCATCCGTTTTGTTCTACCCCCTCCTCCCCTCCGGACCCCTTTCTGCCTGCCTTGTGTCCCCCACCTTCCTCCCTCCCCACCACGCCGGCATCCACAACGCCAATCTCGCCCCGTCCCCTCTCACCCTCCATAAAAGGCTTATCATCGGAGAGATGGAGGAAGCCGAGCCCTGTGCCCCATCCTCCTCCCACCACCCCACTCCCCTACCCCCCATCCATGACCATCTCTCCAACCAGGAGTCAGACACCTTATGCCGCCTCCTCCTGGATCTCCAGGATTTGTTTGCGACAGGACCAGCAGATATAGGGCATACTACGTACCTGTCGCACGAAATCCATACGACAGGCCCACCTATATGACAACCTTCCCGATGCAAGAACCCCCGACAGAGAGAAGAGGAGGACCGCCAGGTGCGCGAAATGGAAGAGGCAGGTGTTATCTCCCCCTCCACCAGCCCGTGGTCCTCCCCCGTCGTTCTAGTAAAAAAGAAAGACTGCACGATGCGGTTTTGCATCGACTACCGCCGTGTGAACGACGTCACAATTAAAGATGCCACCCTCCTCCCCCGCAGCATTCACGATTCCCTAGACTCCCTCTACGGGGCGTCTTGTTTTTCTACTCTCGACCTCCAGTCAGGATACTGGCAGGTCCCCGTCCACCCGGACCACCGAGGCAAGACGGCCTTTTCCACCAGTAATGGCAAACATTACGAATTTAATGTCCTGCCATTCGACCTCTGCAACGCCCCTGCCACTTTCTCCAGACTAATGGAATCTGTCTTGAGTGGCCTCATTTGGGAAATATGTTTAGCCTATCTTGACGACGTCATTGTGTCTAGCCAGACCTGGGCCGACCACTTGCAGCGCCTCCGTCGAGTTTTCACCAGAATTCGCCAGGCAGGCCTCAAGCTACATCCTTCTAAATGTGTCCTGGCCGCTAAGACTGTCTCGTTCCTAGGACATACTATTTCCCAAGCAGGAATTTCCCCAGATCCCGACAAGCTCTGTGCCATAGCGGACATACCACCTCTGCAGGATGTCCACGGCATCCGCGCCTTCATGGGACTCACGTCCTATTACCGTCGCTTCGTGAAGGGATTCGCGCAGATCGCTAAGCCTCTTCACGACTTGACACGAAAAGGGGAACCCTTCCTCTGGACCGAGGATCAGTGAGCTGCTTTTCAACAGCTAAAAGACAAGCTTGTCTCGGCCCCCATCGTGGCCTTCCCCGACTATGCCCTCCCTTTTCGCCTCTACATGGATGTATCCCTTACTGCGATAGGCGCCGT
The DNA here is from genome assembly GCF_032717465.1 of Coenobita brevimanus. NCBI lineage: Eukaryota > Metazoa > Arthropoda > Malacostraca > Decapoda > Coenobitidae > Coenobita > Coenobita brevimanus. The sequence continues at coordinate 31,771,873 of NC_136967.1, forward strand.
CCTAGCCCAGGTACAGGCCGGCCGGGAGCACATCATCGCCTGTGCCAGCCACACTCTGAACCCAGCTGAAAAAAATTATGCCGCCACCAAGCGAGAATGGCACGGCATAATCTGGGCCCTCCAATATTTTAGGGCTTATCTTTCCGGGACCCAAGTCACGATAATCACCGACCACCAATCACTCCAGTGGCTGCGCCAATCAGACTCCCATAACGCCCAACTCGTCCGGTGGTGTGACACCCTAGAGGAGTTTCAGTACGAGATTTCATACAGACCCGGAAAGCTCCACACCAATGCAGATGCCCTCTCCCGCCTTCCCATCCACGCGGTACAACCGGACCCCGACCTACTACAACTCTGGCACCACAGGGAACGGCCCCCCTGGATCCCTGTTCACCTATTCCCCAAGCTGTGCCGACAGGGCGACCACCTTCTAACCCAGTCCGGGCACATCCTCTTGACCCATGATGCGGCACGTGACACCCTACGCCACCTACATGCTCACAACGGCATCCACTTGGGCACCAAAAAATTACTACAGGTGTTCAATGATATTTACTGGGCCCCGAACCTCTCCACCCTCGCCAAGGAAATTATCCAAACTTGCCGCGCCTGTGCACTTGGGAAAGATATCACCCGGACAGCCGGGCCATCTGGCCATATCACCGCCCACAAGCCCTGGCAACTTCTGGCGATCGACGTAGTAGGCCCTCTTCCCCTTAAATCTGGATATAAATACGTGATCACTTTTGTAGACACGTACTCCAAATTCGTAGTAGCCTGCCCTGCTAAGGAACATCATGCCGTCGCTGTCACTGATGCCCTGCTCCGACACGTGTTCCCTTACTTTGGCATTCCCCAAGCCATCCATTCCGATAATGCCCCCAAGTTCTCCGGAAAAGTCTGGGAAGAACTAGCCAGGATTTTCGGGTACAAGATCTCCCACTCCTCACCATACTGGCCACAAGGGAACGCGGTATGTGAACATAGCCATCGTACCCTTATCAATCAGCTACGCACCAGAATCGAAGCTACAAAAGACGACGATTGGCCGGCACATGTAAAAATTGTCCAATGGGGCATGAATTTGTGCCCTCAAGAAGACGGGGTTTCCCCTCACGAAAGAATCTTTGGCAAAACCCCCGTCCTACTACCCCTACGCCATCACCTGCAACCGCCCGCTTCCGCTCCCACCACAGACCCGCTACACCTGCTAAAAGGGCGGATACACCACCTACAAAAGAACTTAGACCTTGGACCTGACACAGCCACCAACCCTTTCAACCTGGGTGACACAGTCATCGTCGCCCAACTTCCCACTCCCCACAAGCTCGCCCCCCATTTCACGGGGCCCCACACCATCACCAAAGTCCCCAACCCATACCAAGTAGTCGTAGACTACCACGGCACTCCCCGTACCATCCGCAACTGGCACGTGCGGCCTTTCCGCACGCCCACTTCCCCCGCTCCTGCCCCACACCCCCAGCCCCCTTCGGCTCCCGCACCACCCTCTACAGTCACATATGAGTGCTATGTTTCCTCCTCACCCTCCCCCTCCGCCCCCCCTACCCCCTCCACCTCCCCGACTGCCACCACCCCCAGCACCTCACCTGACGCCTCCCCTGCCACCCCTCCCTCACCCTCACCCCTTCCTTCCATGGCCTCCCCCTCAACGCCCACTCCCACATCTTTCGCCCACGCCACCACACCCTCACCACAACCCACTACCACCCCCCTCCCCCACCCACCATCCGTACACCCACTCCGCCAACACCGCGCCCCACCACGCCCACAACACGCAAAACAACCCGCCCATCCCAGACGCCCACTCCCACATCTTCCGCCCACACCACCACACCCTCACCACAACCCACTACCACCCCCCTCCCCCACCCACCATCCGTACACCCACTCAACCAACACCGTGCCCCACCACACTCACAACACGCAAAACAATCCGCCCATCCCAGACGCCCACTTCTCCCCCCACCCTGACCCTCAAGACCACCACCACCCGCTCGGGCCGCCTCTCACGCCCGCCCGCTCGATACTCACACACCCCTACACCACCCACCTCTCCACAACTTCACACCGTCAAGCTTCATCAGGCCCAAATCCCCTCTACCTGTACTCCCCAGAGACTCAACACCGCATTACCACGGCACAAAACCCGGCCCTTACCCGCAGTATCCAGCATTCAGCCCCCAGCCACACCGACAGCCACACTAAGCAAGATGAGAGTGAAGCAGGCCATATGGGCGCCTACCCTTGGCAGGAACCACCGACTCCGCGGGCCACACCACCTGCTAAACCTCCTCCAGTCTACCACCGCCACCTCCACACTCTTCCTCACCTACGACCCAGCACAAGAAGAGAACTCCTACACTGTCGCCTGGCAAACTATGCTGCAACACCTGCAGCCCGTCTACACCACCTCCAACACACAAGTGTTCCACCTCCAGCCACAGGGACGTAACTTTTTGCAGGGGTAGAGTGGTAAAATGCGTGGCTTGAAAAAAAAGTGCCCCCGAAGAATACCATAGTACCCCTGATGACAGGGCAAGCCAAGAACAGCGTAGTGTGCCCACAGATACGCTGACACCCCCACACGGACCCCACAGGGTGGCCGCCACCAGCCACCACCACTCCGGGCAACAGCGACACATGTCAGCCCGGGCCATGCGCCCCTGTGACATGCAGCCACCACGCCGCCGCCACCGTAGGAGAAGGACACTATCTTCGCGTAGTGGAATTGCTGAGCCAGCTAGGGATGGAGTTAGAAAATATACTCCAGACGGCGCCCCTCTGGTAAAGACGATCTATGGTCACTCCCAAAGTGTTCCAGTAGAGACGATCTATGGTTGCTCCCAAGGTGTTCTGGTAGAGACGATCTATGGTGGCTCCCAAGGTGTTCCGGTAGAGACGATCTATGGTTGCTCCCAAGGTGTTCCGGTAGAGACGATCTATGGTCGCTCCCGTGCACGTGAGACGATCTATGGTCACTCCGAAAGTGCTCAGGTAGAGATGATCTATGGTCGCTCCCATCCTCGTGAGACGATCTATGGTCTCTCCGAGAGTGTCGTGGTAGAGATGACCTATTGTCGCTCCCCCCCTCGTGAGACGATCTACGGTCACTCCGAGGGCGTGCAGAGTAGAGAGACGTCCCCATGGCAGGAGACTGGAGCCCAGGCTTCCTGTCCCAGAGTAACCCAGACAGGCCTCCCAGCCTCCCCTGGCCTCTGTTCCCTACGCCTGGCTCTAGAGCAGACGCACCTGACGGACCCCAGTGGAAGTCGCTGCCGCAGCTCTCCCCTGTCAGCGCCCCTAGACGTTGGAGACCGCAGCCCACAGTCTCTCTCGGTTCTCCCCAGAATACCCAGGCGTGATCTCTCTACGCCCCCACAACGCCGGGACCTATCACAGAGGTTCCTGGAGCTATTCGGCCCCAGTCCCGAGGACCACACGCCAGAGCCAAGTCCGGAAGCCACGGGAAGTCCAGGGCACGAGAGGACGTCCTTACGAGTTATCCCGTGCCCTCTCGGCACGCCTCGCATTGACAGTGCCCCTAGCCCAGCAGGATCACCGATGACATGTTCCTGCCTATCCCCCTGATGAATACGTGTGATATTGTAACATGAGTGATTTAGGTTGTGTGTGATTTCCCCTAAGGTAAGTATTGTGCAGTGATTTCATATAGTGAATATCGGGGTAAATCAGATCACAGTGAGAAGTTAAAGGACGAGAGTGTGGAACAAGATCTGATTGACTATATGTGTGAGTGACATCCCTGTTATATAATTAATAAGCCTGTGCCACCGGGAGATTCCCCTATAAAGACATACTCCCATTACTGTGAAGGAATATTGTGAAAGGAAGTATTAATAGTATTCTCTCCTTCCCCCACGCTACCCATAAATCTTGTTTAGCACCCGCTCTCACTTCCATATTTCAAGTAAGTGTAAATCAAGGATAACATCAGCTACCAAAGTATTTTGGCTAGTGGAAACCATATAAACTTCACGGCTAATATCTGCCGCCTTCCAGTATTACCAAAACTTTCCCCTAGCCGTCACAAGTTACTCCCCGCACCTCCCCTATCTACTCCTAGTGAGACTCGACCCCCTCCCGCGCCCCCGCGCGCGCGCCTATATTTACTGCACTCCTGATACACTAGGATTGTTTGTGTTGTCATTAGTATCAGAGAAGCAAGTATCCTGCGAGATACACATATCCTAGATAATTTTTATATTGCTATATTGTGCTGTAATATCTGCTGATGTGTCCTGTGTCTGACTGTGGTAATATATGTGTAAAGGTTGCTGCCTAGAGTTTTTGTGTCCTGCCTCTCTTTATTGCACTAGCTCCGGTCTCGAAAGAGGACCCCGCTCCACGTTAGGTGAAATAGGAACGAGAAGTCGAGCCTAATTTCACCTAGCATTACACTTATAATGAAGGTTTCTGTTACACTATAAGCCCTATTTCCTTAGGTGAAACATGTCAATACTGTTACTTGAAGAGAAGGATTAATGATATGATTTTTACTTTCACCTATGAATTTTTATGAGAAAATAAATACAAAATCGCTATACCTTTATACCTCATCTCCGTAGACGTAAAGTGCATGAGAGGTACGAATAATGCTGGTTGAAGGAACTCTTATTGAACTGTACTGATGTTGTGTGTTGACCGTTGGGATATTTACTGTACGAAGAAGGTCGTTTCAATGACGCTAAAATTCTTATAACTGAAGGCGAAAATGTTAAACATGCATGACAGCTACAAAAAATAGGCAGGTTGAAGGGACACTGAACTGCATTAATGATGTCTGGAGATTGTTTGGATCTTTGCGTTAGGAAGAGGATCATTTGAGTTGAAATGCGTGGCTTTAACAGTGCTCCCGAAGAATACCATAGTATCCCCGAAGACAGGGCGACCCAGGAACAACAGAGTTTGCCCACAAACATGCCGACACCCCCACACGGACCCTACGGGGTAGTCGCCACCAGCCACCACCACTCCGGGCAACAGCGACACATGTCAGCCCGGGCCGTGCACCCCTGTGACATGCAGCCACCACGCCGCCGCCACCGTAGGCGAAGGACACTACCTTCGTGTGGCGGAATCACTGAGTTAGCTAGGGGTGGAGTTAGAACTCAAACTCCAGACGGCGCCCCTCTGGTAGAGACGATCAATGGTCGCTCCCTTAGTGTTCCGGTAGAGACGATCAATGGTCGCTCCCACAGTGTCCAGGTAGAGACGATCAATGGTCGCTCCCTTAGTGTTCCGGTAGAGACGATCAATGGTCGCTCCCACAGTGTCCAGGTAGAGACGATCAATGGTCGCTCCCTTAGTGTTCCGGTAGAGACGATCAATGGTCGCTCCCTTAGTGTTCCGGTAGAGGCGATCAATGGTCGCTCCCACAGTGTCCAGGTAGAGACGATCAATGGTCGCTCTCACAGTGTTCAGGTAGAGACGATCAATGGTCGCTCCCACAATGTCCGGGTAGAGACGATCAATGGTCGCTCCCCCAGTGTCCAGGTAGAGACGATCTATGGTCGCTCCCAGCCTCGTGAGACGATCTACGGTCGCTCCGAGGGCGTGCAAAGGAGAGGGACGTCTCCACGGCCGGAGATTGAAATCCAGGCTCTCTGTCCCAGAACACCCCGGACAGGCCTCCTCGCCTCCCCCGGTCTCTGTTCTTTACGCCTGGCTCTAGAGCAGACGCACCTGGCGGGCCCCAGTGAAAGTCGCTGCCGCAGTCCTCCCCTGACGGCGCCTCTAGACGTTGGAGACCGCAGCCCACCGTCTCTCTCGGTCCTCCCCAGAACACCCGGGCGAGACCTCTCCACACCCCCACGACGCCAGGACCTGACACAGAGGTTCCTGGAGCTATTTGGCCCCAGTCCCAAGGGCCAAACGCCGGAGCCCAGTCCGGAATCCACAGGGAGTCCCGAACACGAGAGGACGCCCTTGCGAGCCGCCCCGTGCCCTCTCGGCTCGCCCTGCCTTGACGGTGCCCCTAGCTCAGCCGGATCACCAATGTCGTGCTCCTGTCTTTCTCCCTAAGAAAATACGGGTGATAATGTAACATAAGTGATTTAGGTTAAGTGTGACTCTCTCTCTCCTAGAATAAGTATTGTGCAGTGAATCTATGTAATGCATATCGGGGTAAATCAGATCACAATGAGAAGTTAGAGGTCGAGAATGTGGACTAAGATCTGAGTGAATATATGTGCGCATGCCACCCCGGATATCTATAAAGACATACCCCCATTGCTGTGAAGGAAGACTGTGAGGAAGAAATGTCATTAGTGTTCTATCTCTCCCCACGTTGAAACAAGATCTATTGGCTAGCCGCGAAGTAATATTGTGAAAGTAGTATTAAGAGTATTTCGCCCTTGTTCCGCGTTGTGAAGCGAGATTCTATGGACTATACCTGGAGGACCTATCTGACATATGTGTAATTAATAAGCCTGTGCCTAAAGAGACATACCGCCATTACGATGAGAGAATATCAAGAAAGGAAGTATTAATAATATTCCCTCCCTCCTCACGCTACCCCTAAAACCCTCTCTATTACTCGCTCACCCTCTTGAAACTAAAGTAAGTGTAAATCAAGGATCAGAGTTATTTGCCAAAGTATCTTAACTAGCAGAAACCGTATAAACTCCCCTGCTAATATCTGTCGTCTTCCAATATTACCATAACTTTCTCCTCGCCGTTTTAAGTCACTCTCCGCGCCTCCCCTATCTCCTCCTAGTGAGTCACAACCTCCCCCTCCGCGCTCTGCGCGCACTTGTATTTACTGCTCTCCTGATACACTAGGATTGTTGTGTTGTCGTTAGTATCTAGAAAGCAAGTATCCTGCGAGATACACATATCTTAGATAAGGTTTTATATTGCTCTATATTGTGTTGTAATATCTGCTGAAATGTCCTGTGTCTGACTGTGGTAATATATGTGTATGGTGTTGCCGAAAGTTTTTATGTCCTGCCTCTCTTTATTGCACTAGCTCCGGTCTCGAAAGAGGACCCCGCTCCACGTTGGGTGAAATAGGAACGAGAAGTCGAGCCTAATTCTACCCAGCATTACATGAGTAATGCTAAAAACCGTATAATTAGGAGGGAAAACACTAAAAATGCAGCTTCCACAAATGTACTGTACAGTGGCTGGGAAACACTCCCAGGTGTATCTAATTATCATAAATCATTCCAGAGAGTACAGAAATCGGTGGAGGAAAAAAAAAGTAACAAGGCTAAATGAGGCAATACGTAGGATGGAGATGATTAACAGGAAATTAATTTTCCGATTTCTGAGTTTTACGCCCAAAGATTTTCCTTTCATTCGAGACGTGAAAACAGCTAAAAAATTTAGTGTTATATTTCTGTGCATCATTTGCGCTTGAAAATGACATAAACCACGTGATCAATAAGAAAATATTTAATATTTTCACCAAATATATCATGATCCATATTTACCAAGTTAAATCCACTGAGGAAGGCAATAAATAGTTTCAAATGAAACCGCTGATTTAGCGAAAATCATGCATTCATTATTAGGAAGAAGTACATAGAAGTACTGAGATTGTTATGCTGAGTGTTTTTAGGCCGACTCCTCGTACTAAAAACACTAGCTACTGAGCGGGGTCCTTTTACTAGACCGGATGTAATGCACTAACAAAGGAACAGGGCATAAAAAGAGACAGTATACCGTATCACATCTATTGCTTAAGTTCTACTCATTACAGTGTACATACAACGATATTTGGCACATAGGAGAACAGAGATACAATATTACACTCGTTTACATAGCTTGATCCAATATATATTAACACGTGGCACAGGGCAGTCGTGGATATGCTTTACTGTTGCTTGAATGGAATATCACTTCACTGTGGTTGTTAGTTTGAATTAATTATCATGTTACTTGTGGATAATAATAAATGGGGGAGTTTCACTTTGGATCACTGCGATTGGGAGTCTGTGTCGGAGATATTACTATAATAAAGGTAGGGTGCAGATGGCGACACTCGACACTGTCACCTAGTCGCGGGGGGGGGGGCACCTCACTTGCCTTTCGGCTCACTCGCGCACCTACCTCTAGTTCCACAGAAAACTCCCGGTTCCTTGGTGCAGGGGGGACTCAGTTAGTTAACACTTTACACACGAATTTCTGTTAATACCACTGTTTAATATATCTTTTATAAGACGCTATCACTGTGCCTTGGATCACTATCACTGTATTCTGGGTCACTGTCACTGTCTTACCCTTGTTTCCTGGGTTATTAAGTCACTGGTACTTACTGTCAGGGAGGCTCCCTTGTCTGGGGCCTCGACCTGAGGGGCGGCTCCTTCCTAGGGCCGCGCTGGTGGGGTGCGGGGAGGCCCTGTGGTCTGGGGGCCTCGACCTGATCGGGGGCCCTCGGGGCTAGGACCGAACAGCCGAAGTAGTCGGGCCTGCTTCCTCTGCTTCCGGGGAGTGAGGGAGCCTGGATCTCCGTCGTTATAGACTGCGGTGGAGGGCCTGGGCATCCTGGGACTGCGGGTGCTCGGGGGGAGAGGCGCCGTCAGGGCTGGGCTGCGGCAGCGTCTCCTGTAGGGCTCCGACAGGGCTAAAGAACTCCCGGGTGTGGGCGGTAAGTCCATTATCGGGCCTTGCCACCACTCTAGTGCCTCCTCCTGGCCTAGAAGCCTGGATGGCGACGAAGGGCTCCCCGAAGGGAAAGAGGCTAAAGGGGGACTCACGCTCTTCGTGGTTCCCTGAGTGTGTTCATAGGGCTGAGTCGGGGCTCTATTTCCCCTATTGTGAACTTTGGCTGAAGCCGTGAACTTGCCCGGCGTGCGGGGGACACCTATAGGGTGATCGAGGTCGCCCTTTCGCCGAGGCAAGGTGCCGCCGACGTGGTGTTCCTCCCGCAGTAAGAGACAAGCCGGAGTGAGGGGCTCAGGAGCCGCACTCTCTCCAATACGGACAGATCCTACCGTCAGGGAATTCTCCACCCTGGTACGTGCCCCAGCCGAAGCTGAGTGTCTGCCCGTACGGAAAGCAACTAACGGAGAAACGGGATCACCCGTCCGTTCCGGCAAGAGGCCGACCCTGAGTCGCCGCTTCCGTAATTGGGTAGCGCTACACGTACGGTAGCAGGGTCTCTCTACCCTGGACCGTATTCTGGCCATAGCCAAAGAACAACTGGAGAGGGATGCACACAGGCAACTCTCTCTCCTCAGCGTGTTAAGGCCGGAGCCTGGGGTCACCTTCCCCTTTACACACTCTGTCAGGCCGTAGCCTGTGTCTATCTCTCTTTCTCTCTTTTGGCCATAGCCTTGGGCCTCTTCCTGCCCTAGAGGGTGTAACAAGACCGTCAAGACGGTGTTACCTGGGACTGACCTCTTTTCAGTCCCACCCCTGGTCTGACGGTCACTACCCCGCCCGCACAGTAGTTCAGTTTGCCTGAACACCTGTGGTTGGGGCACTTGCGGGGAATAGGGGCTCTGGGTCGGGATGCCCCGATGACCCTCTTGCCCGGGACTACTAACCTCACTGGTGTGTCCTCCTGGGGTGGTGGTGGGGTGGCGGCTCGGTGGTGGTGTGGGGGGTGGTGAGGTGGGAGGTCCTGCGGCGGGCACGGTGGGCATTTTACCACCCTCCGCGTCGTTGAAGTCACGGCCCCGTGACTGGAGGTGGTAGGTGGTGGAGGTGGCTGTCTGGTAGGCCAGGGTAAGGTGTTGGGTGTAGCTGACCCAGTGCGTGGTGAATTGGTTGGGCTCCTGGTGGGGGCTGAGCGTGAAGTGGAGGGAGGACGGCTGGTTGGTCCGGCGTAGGAGGCGTAGCAGGTGGTCGGTGCCTCTGATTCTGGTTGGTGGGTGGTTGTAAGGTTGCCATCGGACCCTTGTCACCTTCATCTCGGGGAATGGTGCCTGGTGGGGAGATGAAATTTGAATGCTAGAGAATGGGAGGTTGGTGCTTTTATTTGGGCTAATGTGGTGGGAGGAGCATTGTCCTTTGGGGAATTGGGAGTTGGGAAAGTTCCAACGTGCTTGGTGGAGGGGTAGGGTTATGGGGGAGGTGTTGGGGGTGGGTGGGGATGGCGGATTTTGGGGTAGGTGTGTGCTGGGTGGAGGTGTCGGGGTGTATCTTGTGGGTGGGAGTGAGAGTCATCCCGATCTGGTGGTGGTCGTGGTTATGGTGGGTGTGGGTGGTGAGGCTGGTTGAGTGCGTGGTGGCGGTGAGGGTGTACGGTGGTGAGGTGGGGGGGATGGTTGGTGGTGCGGTGTGACGTGTATAATGGGAGTGGTCATGAGGGAGGGCGGTGGTGGGTGTGGGGGTGGCGTGATTCTCGGGGGAGATGGGCGGCTGTGATGACGAGGGCGGCCTGGGTGGGGTGGGTTGAGAGGTGGTGGGTGGATGGGTGTTCGGTGGGTGAGTGTCTGGTTGTGAAGTAGTGGTGGTGGTATGAGGTTGTGGTGATGGTGTATTGGGGGGAGGGCTGGTAGGTGGAGAGTTTGAGGAGGGGGGTGAGAAGGAGTAGTAGTAGGAGTCTGGGGGATGAAGCTGAGGAAGGTCAGGGTGGCCAGGTGTGCGGGCCGGGGTGGAGGTAGGCTTAGTGCGGGGGTGGGTGGTGTCGGGTGGGTTGAAGGGGCGCACGTGGCGGTTTCTATATGTGTGGTGTTGCCCCTGTTGATCCACGGTGACTTGGTATGGATTAGGCACTCGCACAATTTTGTAAGGTCCGTTGAATCGGGGGGAGGTCTTTGGTGGGGTAGGGAGGTTTGCAACCACAACAGATTGGCCAGGTGTGTATGGGTTAGAGTGGGTTGTGTCAGGTGCTAGATCTTGTTTTGAGTGTAGGTGGTGGAGGCGGCGTTTGAGGTGGTGGAGAGGGTCGGTGTTGGAGGGTGGAGTGGGCGGTTGTAGGTGGTGGCGGAGGGGCAGGAGTAGGGGTGGTTCCCCGAACACTCTCTCGTGCGGGGTTATTCCATCTTCTCTTGGGCACGTATTTAACCCCCATTGTATGATCTTTACGTGTGGAGGCCAGTCTTCATTTCCCGTTTGCGTAATGTGTGTGCGGACCTGATTCATAAGGGAGCGATGGCTTCTTTCGCATACGCTGTTGCCTTGGGGCCAGTAGGGGGATGAGTGAGAGATGTTGTATCCAAATATGCTGGCTAGATCTTCCCAGATTTTTCCCGTAAATTCTGGGGCATTATCCGAATGAAGGGCCTGTGGAATCCCAAAATAAGGGAAAACATGTCGGGTGAGGGCGTCGGCGACTGACAGTGCGGTGTGGTCCTTGGCGGGGCAGGCGATGATGAACTTAGAATATACATCCACGAAGGTAATTATGTACTTGTAGCCTGCTTTTGGTGTAAGGGGGCCGACGACGTCTAGGGAGAGTAGTTGCCACGGTTTTTGTGCTGTGACTTTTCCTGTAAGGCCTGGTGTTCGGGTGATGTCATTCCCAAGGGCGCATGCTCGGCATGATTGTATGATCTTCTTTGTGATGGTGGACGGGTTAGGGGTCCAGTACATATCGTTAAAGATTTGTAGCAGCTTCTTCGTTCCTAGGTGGATGCCGTTGTGGGCATGGAGGTGGAGCATGGTGTCGTGGGCCGTGGCTGGGCTGAGGACAATGTGTCCGTTTGGGTCAAAGAGATGTTCGCCAGTGGGTGGAGTTTGTTGAATGTGGTCTGTGGAATCCAAGTTGGGCGTTGTTTGTTAATCCACATTTGAACCAGGTCGGGTTCTTCCTTGATGGCGTTGATTGGGAGACGGGATAGGGCATCGGCGTTGGTGTGTAGCTTGCCTGGTCGGTATGCGATTTCGAAGTCATATTCTTCGAGGGTTTCTCGCCAGCATATCAGTTGGGCATTGTTTGTATTTGACTGCCATAGCCATTGTAGGGATTGGTGATCCGTAATGACTACTACGTGGGTGCCTGAGATGTAGGACTTGAAATATTCTAGGGACCAGATGATCCCTAGGCACTCACGCTTTGTGGCCGCGTAGTTCCGCTCTGCCGTGTTAAGGGTGCGACTGGCACAGGCGATGATGTGTTCTCTCCCATTTTGTACCTGCGCAAGGACAGCTCCTATGGCGATGAGGGACACATCAGTATACAGGTGCAATGGGAGGTTGTAGTCTGGGAACGCGACTACTGGCGCGGTGGTTAATTTTGATTTGAGGGTGGTAAAGGCCGTTTGTCTTGTCTCGGTCCACAGAAAAGGCTCACCTTTTTTTGTTAGTTCGTGAAGGGGTTTTGCGATGTCAGCGAATCCTTTGACGAATCGCCTGTAGTATGATGTTAACCCCAGGAAGGCTCTGACTTCGTGCACGCCGCGGGGTAGTGGGATGTCTGCGATGGCTCGAAGCTTATCTGGGTCTGGTGAGATGCCCTCGGCATTAATTAGATGTCCCAGGAAAGACACTGATCTCTCTGCTAATACGCATTTCGTTGGTTTCAGTTTAAGTCCTGCTTGGCGTATGCGGTGAAACACTTGCTTGAGGCGGTGAAGGTGGTCGGTCCATGTACGACTGAAAACAATGACGTCGTCGAGGTATGCTAACAAGTCTCCCAAGTTAAACCGCTAAGGACGGACTCCATTAAACGGGAGAATGTGGCAGGGGCGTTGCAGAGTCCGAAATGGAGGACATTGAACTTGTAATGTTTGCCATTGGATGTGGAGGAGGCGGTTTTGTGTTTGTCGTCGGGATGCACAGGGACTTGCCAGTAACCCGACTGCAGGTCTAAGGTGGAGAACCATGTCGAGCCACGTAACGAGTCAAGTGAGTCATCGATGCGTGGCAGGGGAGTGGCGTCTTTGATTGTGACATCATTTACTCGGCGGTAGTCAACACAGAAACGCATTGTCCCGTCTTTTTTTCTTATGAGTACCTCCGGAGAGGACCATGGGCTAGTAGAGTTGGAGATTACGCTGGCATCTAGCATGTCCTGGGCCTGCCGGTCTTCTTCCTCTCGTTGCTTAGGATTTTTTCCGTCGTGATGGTTGGCGAATTGGAGGTCCTGTCGTGTGTATCTCATGGCTGAGATAGGTGGTATGGCCAAGGTCGGTCGGGCCTGAGTAGAATAGGTCTTGAAAATCCAGGAGGAGTTGTCGGAGGCTGTTGGTTTGGGTTGGGGATAGGTGTGATGGTAGGGTGGGGAGAGTGGGTGAGTCTGGGGGTGGCGTTTGGCATGGTTCGGCTTCTTCAGTGTCGCCGATGATGAGTCCTCTTGGTAAGGTTAGTGGTGTGGTAGCGAGGTTGGCGACACGGATTTCTTGGGCATGTGGGGGGAGGAAGGTGGGGCTTACTAGACAGGAAGAGAGTGGTCCGGTGGGGATGGATGGTGAGAAGAGAACGGAGGTATGGGAAGGTTTGTTCAGTTTTACCCAAGCTTCATGGTGTGGTGGAATGGTGATAGAGGAGGCGACAGTGGCTGGAAAAGATGGGGAGGGATGCAGATGATGAGTGGTGGGTGGTGGTGATGGGAGTCTAGTGGTGTGAGGGGCTGGGTTGGGTTTAGGTGTGTCTGTGGCATGGGACAGGTGAGTGTCTGATGGTAGTGTTTGGGGGCGGGTGTTCTTGTTGTGCCTTCGATGTTTTTTTTTTTTTTTCTTCTTCCTTATTCTTGACTGCTGGTTGGTTGTGGTGGGCTGGATTGAAGTGGAGGCAGCGTTGATGGCAGTCAATGGTGGCATGTAATTTCTGGAGGAGGTCCAGCCCTAAATATCCATCATATTGACTGCATGTTGAGTCGAATATGATGAATGGGTGGCTAGTGGATATTTGTTGATGGGTGTGGGTCTGAAGGGCCCGAGTTTCCCCACGGATGGGCAAGGGGCCGTCCCCCGCGTCGACGAGGTTGGCTGAGGTGGGGAAGAGGGGGCCGAATGCACCCATGTGGCGGGAGTAGAAGTGGGAGTAGAGGCACGATCTGGCTGCTCCCGTATCCACTAGTAGACGTGCCTTGACCCCGTTTAGCCAAATCTTGTCGTAAACTCTGGGTCTGTAGTTCTGTGAGGTGGCCCCCGCCACTGTGGGGAGGTGCGGGGGCGGGCCTAAAAATCCATCTGTTGTGGAGTGGTGTCTTCTTGGTCGTCGTCGTCTGTTCCCGAGAGAGCGTGCGGCGGTGTGTCGTCTTCCTGGGCGTCGTCGTCTAAGGAGGAGACTTTCTTGCGCCCTTGTTGAAAGCTTCTGCGCCTGCTAGCTTTGAGCTGTTCCCTAATGTCGTGTAGAGGGCAGGTGCGGCTGCAAGCCGTGAATTCCCAGGGGTTAATAGTGATGAGGTTTCCTTGTTCCCTGGGGTTTGAGCGCTTCTTCTGCGGGTAAGCTCTAGGGACTGTGGGGGGCGGCTCAGTAGTTGGCTGGTGAGGCGGCAGCTTAGGTTTGGAAGGGGGGTGTTGCCTTGTAGGAAAACGTGTCACCGCGTGGAGTGGCTGTGGTGTGGGGCGGGCGGCGAGCAGACGTCGGACGAGTTGTAGGTCATTTTCCATGTCCCCTGACGGGTCGTAGATTGAGAAATGCTCCCTGACTATGCTGGGGAGGATCCTCAATAGTGCATTGAATGTATGGATATTCCGGGCATTTGGTGGTGCCTCAGGATAAGCAGCGCTGACGAGGCGCCTAGCCTGGGTGAATGTGTCATCCAGGTTTCCGTCGTAGGTGAGGGCGTCGAGTTGAGAGAGAGCGACAACTCGGCCTATTGATGGCGTGAAAGCCTGTCTCACTATTTGTGAGAATTGGTCCCATGACAGTTCTGGGACGATTTTTGGTGCGACACTAGTGATTATTTTACCCAGGTTAGGTAGTGTGACAGCGATCTTTTCTCTGTCTGAGTCGAACCCTATGTCCAGGAGGGGTTTGACCATGTCCAAATATACGTCTATGTCGCACTGGTCCGGGTTGAACCTCGGCAATTGGATGTGTGGTTTGGCTGCCATTGTAAGTTCCCTTTTGTGTTCCTCCGTGCGTTACTCGGATCTAGAACCACCGCTTGCCACCAGTGTAATGCTGTGTTTTTAAGGCGACTTCTCGTCGTAAAAACACGAGCACTGGAACAGGGTCCTTTTACTAGACCGGATGTAATGCACTAACAAAGGAACAGGGCATAAAAAGAGACAGTATACCGTATCACATCTATTACTTAAGTTCTACTCATTACAGTGTACATACAACGATATTTGGCACATAGGAGAACAGAGATACAATATTACACTCGTTTACATAGACTGATCCAATATATATTAACACGTGGCACAGGGCAGTCGTGGATATGCTTTACTGTTGCTTGAATGGAATATCACTTCACTGTGGTTGTTAGTTTGATTTAATTATCATGTTACTTGTGGATAATAATAAATGGGGGAGTTTCACTTTGGATCACTGCGATTGGGAGTCTGTGTCGGAGATATTACTATAATAGAGGTAGGGTGCGGATGGCGACACTCGACACTGTCACCTAGTCGCGGGGGGGGGGGCACCTCACTTGCCTTTCGGCTCACTCGCGCACCCACCTCTAGTTCCACAGAAAACTCCCCGGTTCCTTGGTGCAGGTGGGACTGAGTTAGTTAACACTTTACACACGAATTTCTGTTAATACCACTGCTTAATATATCTTTTATAAGACGCTATCACTGTGCCTTGGATCACTATCACTGTATTCTGGGTCACTGTCACTGTCACTGTCTTACCCTTGTTTCCTGGGTTATTAAGTCACTGGTACTTACTGTCAGGGAGGCTCCCTTGTCTGGGGCCTCGACCTGAGGGGCGGCTCCTTCCTAGGGCCACGCTGGTGGGGTGCAGGGAGGCCCTGTGGTCTGGGGGCCTCGACCTGATCGGGGGCCCTCGGGGCTAGGGCCGAACAGCCGGAGGAGTCGGGCCTGCTTCCTCTGCTTCCGGGGAGTGAGGGAGCCTGGATCTCCGTCGTTGTAGACTGCAGTGGAGGGCCTGGGCGTCCTGGGACTGCGGGTGCTCAGGGGGAGAGGCGCCGTCAGGGCTGGGCTGCGGCAGCGTCTCCTGTAGGGCTCCGACAGGGCTAAAGAACTCCCGGGTGTGGGCGGTAAGTCCGTTATCGGGCCTTGCCACCACTCTAGTGCCTCCTCCTGGCCAAGAAGCCTGGATGGCGATGAAGGGCTCCCCGAAGGGAAAGAGGCTAAAGGGGGACTCACGCTCTTCGTGGTTCCCTGAGTGTGTTCATAGGGCTGAGTCGGGGCTCTACATCCCCTATTGTGAACTTTGGCTGAAGCCGTGAACTTGCCCGGCGTGTGGGGGACACCTATAGGGTGATCCAGGTCGCCCTTTCGCCGAGGCAAGGTGCCGCCAACGTGGTGTTCCTCCCGCAGTAAGAGACAAGCAGGAGTGAGGGGCTCAGGAGCCGCACTCTCTCCAATACGGACAGATCCTACCGTCAGGGAATTCTCCACCCTGGTATGTGCCCCAGCCGAAGATGAGTGTCTGCCCATACGGAAAGCGACTAACGGAGAAACGGGATCACCCGTCCGTTCCAGCAAGAGGCCGACCCCGAGTCGCCGCTTCCGTAATTGGGTAGCGCTACACGTACGGTAGCAGGGTCTCTCTACCCTGGACCGTATTCTGGCCGTAGCCAAAGAACAACTGGAGAGGGATGCACACAGGCAACTCTCTCTCCTCAGCGTGTTAAGGCCGGAGCCTGGGGTCACCTTCCCCTTTACACACTCTGTCAGGCCGTAGCCTGTGTCTATCTCTCTTTCTCTCTTTTGGCCTCTTCCTGCCCTTGGGCCTCTTCCTGCCCTAGAGGGTGTAACAAGACCGTCAAGACGGTGTTACCTGGGACTGACCTCTTTTCAGTCCCACCCCTGGTCTGACGGTCACCACCCCGCCCGCACAGTAGTTCAGTTTGCCTGAACACCTGTGGTTGGGGCACTTGCGGGGAATAGGGGCTCTGGGTCGGGATGCCCCGATGACCCTCTTACCCGGGACTACTAACCTCACCGGTGTGTCCTCCTGGGGTGGTGGTGGGGTGGCGGCTCGGTGGTGGTGTGGGGGGTAGTGAGGTGGGAGGTCCTGCGGCGGGCACGGCGGGCATTTTATATACAAAGTTACGTTAGTACAACACGGGATATTCACACACACTATAATTATACTTTACAATGGGTTAAGGGTCCACAAGTGAATAAGACTAACATTCATTAAAAAAGGTCTGAGTGTACTAGTGCAATCGAGATGTCTGGGCTTGATGAGCCGGGGAAGGATTACTACTATAAAAGAACAAGGGGAGCAGATCACTATAATTTACTGTTTGGGCATGGCGCGGCAACTCTCGCCCGCGCGTGCACTGGTAAGGGGGACTCCTCTAGTCTGGACTGGGGAATAACACTAGTTGCACGGGCCCAGAACTTATAGTCTTTACTGAGGGAAAGTATTTACGGACACTTATAGGTGGAATCCCTCTTGTTCACTTTGTCACTGTATCACTATCTCTGTCTCACTGCAAGAAGGGAAAGTCACTAATCTTGCCCGATTTTCTGGGGCGATATCACTCTGTCACTATAAGGGGACCTCCGGGGGCTCTATCCGTGGCGGGAATCACCGTACCCGCTGGGGGGAGACTCGACCCGGGTCCGATGTTGCAGGGAGACCCTCTTGCCTGGGGTCTCGACCTGTTGTAGGTCCTCCTCTGGTCACGGTGCAGGGAGACCCTCTTGCCTGGGGTCTCGACCTGTTGTAGGCCCTCCTCTGGTCACGGTGCAGGGAGACCCTCTTTCCTGGGGTCTCGACCTGTTGTAGGCCCTTGCTCTGGTCACGATACAGGGAGGCCTGTCTATGTTGGCCCTAGGGACTGGGGCCAAACAGTTGAAGCAGACGGGTCTGGCGTCGGAGGGTCTGCGGCAGGGGGAGGTCGGCGTTGGTAGGCTGCTGGGCTCGCCTGGGGGTCCGAGGGCTGCAGAGATCTGCCAGGGGACGCGCCGTCAGGTGTGGGCTGCGGCCTCGTCTCCTGCTGGTACCTGGGGAAGACAAAAATTTCCCGGGGGTGGGAGGTAGGTCCCGAGTGGGACCGGGCCTCTGCTCGGGTGACACTTTCGGGGCAACTCTCCCGGGTGGTGTCCAGCTACTCCTGCAGGAGTTGGCTGAATTTAGAGGACACACGGAGGCCGTGGTCTCTCTAGTACTCAGGGAGGGTAGCACAGAGGTGACTCTCTCTCTTGTCTTCGCTACGGCCGTGGCACCAGGTTGATCGGTCCTTGGACCCACTTGTGGCTTTGTGTAAGGGTCTCTTACCCTTGGTGTGGCTAGGGGTGTTGGCCCCGTATAGTCCACTATTGGGCCTCCTGCCCTGTTGTTATAGAGGGTTCTTCTCCCTCGTTAAAGGACCTCCTGTCCTGGTCATGGCAGAGGGTATTTCTCCCTCGTGGCTCACGGTGGCAGAGGGTACTAGCCCCTCGTGGCTCACCAGGGTTATTGCGGCAGAGGATGGTACTTCCTCGTGGCTCACGGTGGCAGCAGGTGTAAACACCTCGTGGCTCACCTAGGGACCTCCTGTCCCGTTGGGGTGAAGCTGTGGTCGTTACCACAAAACTACTAGGGACCGATATTGTATCAGTCCCACCCCACTGCTGTCGATGGTCAACCCGCCGCGTAAGTTGCTGCGGATCTAGGCTCACCTGGTGTTGAGGTAGTTGCGGGAAGAAGGGGCACAGGTCAGTGGTGGTTGGGTGACCCTCTTGTCCCGGGTCACTAACCTGACCGTTATCTCCTCCTCGGGTGGTGGGGTGGTGGTGACCCGGTGGTGGTGTGGGGGGTGGCGGGGCGGAAGGTCCAGTCGCGGGCATTTTACCACCGTCGCTCGTGAAAAAGTCACGACCCCGTGACTGCAGGTGGTAGGTGATGGTGGTTGGTGTCCTGTTGACTGGGGTGAGGTGCTGCAGGAGCTTGGTCCAGTGGTTGGTCATTGTTGTCGGTTCGTGGGCTGGGTTGACGAAAAGTCGGATGGAGGATGGGTGGTTTGGGCGGCGTAGGCGGCGAAGAAGCTGGAGCGTCTGTCGGATTCTGATGGGCGGCTGGCCGTGAGATAGCCACTGGACGCGGGTGATTTTCATGCTGGTGGTTGGTGCTTGGTAAGGCGGCTGTAGCTGAATGCTGGCTATGGTTGGCGGGTCGGTGCTTTTATGGGGGATGGGTCGGTGGGTAGGGGATATGACTTTGGGGAATTGGGACTTGGGGTGTTTCCATCGTGCTTGGTGGAGAGGGAGAGTGATGGGGGAGGTGTTTGGGGTAGGGGGTTTTTGTGGTGGTGTGTGGTGGGTTGGCTGGTTACTGTGGGGTGGTGTAGGTGTATATCTGGGTGGTGGGCGTGAAAGGTTGCCTGATCTAGTAGTGGTGGTGGTGAGGGTGGGTGTGGGTGGTGAGGGTGGTTGAGCACGTGGTGGTGGTGAGGGTGTGTGGGTGTTGGGAGGTGAGGTGGGTGGCCTGGTTGTGTGGCGGGTATAGTGAGCATGGTCGCTGGGTAGGGCGGGCACGTTTGCTTGGGCGGTTCTGGGCGTGGTGCGGGCACAGGTGGGCGAAGGTGGAGGAGTATGGTTTGAGGAGGTAGTGGTTTGGGGTGGTGGAGAGGCAGGGGATGGAGGGGGTGTGGTGTGAGGGGTGGTGTGGGAATGGGTGGTGGAGTGTGGTGTGGGCGTTGTTGAGTATGTGGTGGTGCCAGGTGGTGGTGGTGGTGTAGGCGGCGGTTGAGGTGAGTCAGGATCCGGGGTGGTGAGGGGTGGTGTGGTTGTAGGTGAGGTGCTGGGTGGGGGTGGTGGTGAGGGCGGTGGTTAAGGTGGGTCAAGATCTGGGGTGGTGGGGGGTGGTGAGGTGGTAGGTGAGGTACTGGGTGGGGGTGAGAAGTAGTAGGCGTGTGAGTGTGGGGGGTAATTCCCGGAAGCGTCGTCATGGCCAGGTGGTCGGGCAGAGGTGCTGGGCGTGTGGGTGCGGGGGTGGTTATTGTTGGGTGGGTGAAAACGTCGCACGTGGCGGTTGCAATACGTGCGCTGCTGGCCGTGTTGATTGATGATGACTTGATACGGGTTGGGGACTTGAGTTATGGTGAAGGGTCCGATGAATCGTGGTGCAATTTTGTTAGGGGTAGGGAGTTGGGCGACGACGACGGATTGGCCTGTTTTGTAGGGGTTGGTGTGGTTGGTATCGGGTGTAAGGTCTTGTTGTACTTGTAGGTGGTGGAGGCGGCGTTTGAGATGGTGGAGAGGGTCGGTGGGGGAGGGTGGGGAGGGTGGCTAGAGGTGGTGGCGGAGCAGGAGGAGGAGCGGGGTTTCCCCGAGTACTCGCTCGTGTGGTGTTATGCCGTCTTCTCGCGGGCATGTGTTCAAGCCCCATTGAACTATTTTGACGTGAGCAGGCCAGTCTTCATTTCCTGTTTGTGTGATGCGAGTGCGGACTTGATTGAGAAGGGAGCGATGGCTTCTTTCACAGATGCTGTTGCCTTGTGGCCAGTAGGGGGATGAGTGGGAGATGTGGAATCCGAATATTTTAGCTAATTCCTGCCAAACCTTTCCGGTGAATTCTGGTGCATTGTCAGAGTGTAATGCCTGGGGAATGCCAAAGTATGGAAACACGTGGCGAGTCAGAGCATCAGCGACAGACACTGCACTGTGGTCTTTAGCAGGAGAAGCTATGATGAATTTTGAATAGACGTCAACGAAGGTGATTATATATTTATATCCTGCTTTGGGGGTGAGTGGTCCGACGACGTCAAGGGATAGCAGTTGCCAGGGTTTTGTTGCCGTTAGTTTTCTGGATGGGCCTGGTGTGCGGGTGATATCCTTTCCTAAAGCACAGGCTCGGCAGGATTGCGCGATGGTTTTGGCAGTGGTGGTGGGATTCGGTGTCCAGTATATGTCGTTGAACACTTGGGTGAGTTTCTTGGTGCCCAAGTGGATTCCGTTGTCGGCATGGGGGTGGAGGATGGTGTCATGGGCGGCTGTGGGGTTCAGGACTATGTAGCCGTTAGGGTCAAACAAGTGTTCGCCATGCAGGTGGAGCTTGCTGAAAATATTCGGCGGAATCCAGGTAGGGCGTTGGTTGTCTTGCCACATCTTAATCAGGTCGGGTTCTGGTGAGATGGCATTGATGGGTAGTCTTGATAGGGCGTCGGCGTTCGTGTGGAGTTTGCCTGGACAATACGATATTTCAAAATCGTATTCTTCTAAGGTTTAGCGCCATCTAGTGAGCTGGGCGTTCGTGGTGTTGGATTGGCGCAACCACTGTAGGGATTGGTGATCCGTGATGATGATCACATGGGTGCCTGATATGTATGAGCGAAAGTACTCAAGTGACCATATTATCCCTAGGCATTCACGTTTGGTGGCTGAGTAATTCTTTTCCGCCGAGTTCAGGGTGCGGCTGGCACAGGCAATGATGTGTTTGCGGCCGTCCTGTACTTGTGCAAGGACTGCCCCTATTGCATGGAGTGAGACGTCTGTGTACAGGCAGAATGGTAGGTTGTAGTCCGGGAAGGCGACGACTGAGGCGGAGGTGAGTTTGGCTTTGAGGGTGGTGAATCCGATGTGCCGGGTTTCAGTCCAAGCGAAGGGTTCTCCTTTTTTTGTAAGATCGTGCAAGGGTTTTGCGATGTTCGCGAAACTTTCACGAAGCGCCGATAATAGGAGGTTAGTCCTAGGAAGGCCCTGGTTTCATGCACGTCGCGGGGTGGTGGAATGTCGGTGATTGCACGTAGCTTGTCGGGGTCAGGGGAGATGCCCTCTGCGTTGATCAGGTGTCCGAGAAAGGAGACTGATCTTTCGGCTAGCACACATTTGGTTGGTTTTGGTTTCAATCCGGCCTGTCGTATGCGCTGGAATACCTGTTTGAGGCGGTGGAGATGGTCGGCTAAGCAGGTTTCCCAGGTGAGTCCGCTCAGCACAGATTCCATCCGGCGGGAGAATGTCGCAGGGGCGTTGCAGAGTCCGAAGGGAAGGACGCTGAATTCGTAGTGCTTCCCGTTTGATGTTGAAAAGGCGGTTTTGTGTTTGTTGTCAGGGTGAACTGGAACCTGCCAATAGCCTGATTGCAGGTCTAAGGTAGAGAACCAGGTAGATCCATGTAGGGAATCTAGAGAGTCGTCGATCCTGGGTAGTGGCGTAGCGTCTTTGATGGTAACGTCATTTACTTTGCAGTAATCAACACAAAACCGCATGGTTCCGTTCTTTTTTCACACGAGTACTACAGGTGATGACCATGGGCTGGTGGAGTTTGATATGACACCGGCATCTAGCATTTCTTGAACCTTCCGGTCTTCTTCTGCCCGTTGTTTAGAATTTTTTCTGCGAGATGGTTGGCGAATGGGAGGTCCTGTAGTGTGAATTTCGTGGCTTAGGTAGGTGGTATGGCCGAGATCAGTTGGGCCGATGGAGAATAAGTCCTGGAAGTCCAGGAGTAGTTGGTGGAGGCTGTTTGACTGGGCAGGGAGAGATGTGGTGGTATGTTGGGGAGGGTGGGGTGATTGGGGGGTGGTGTTGAACATGGTTCTGCCTCTTCTGTGTCACCGATGATGAGACCACGAGGCAGGGTTAAAGGTGTTGTGGCGAGGTTGGCAATACGTATTTGGTGGGCGTTGGGAGGGAGGAAAGCGGGGGAGACTAGGCAGGATGATAGGGGTCCGGTGGGGATGGATGGTGAAAAAAGGACTGATGTACTTGAGGGTCTGGTGAGTGTAACCCATGCTTCGTGGTGGGGTGGAATGGTAACGGTAGAGGCAATAGTGGCAGGGAATGAGGGATTTTGTGATGGCAAGGGTGGAGTGGGGGGTGGTAGTGGAAGGGAATTTATTGAGGCATTTGGGGAGTTTAGACTTGGTTTACATGTACAGGTGGGCTGGAGAGGGAGCGTGTGGTGGTGTGTTGTGTGTGTGGGTGGTGTGGGGGTGGTGGTGTGTTGTGTGTGTGGGTGGTGTGGGGGTGGTGGTGTGTTGTGTGTGTGGGTGGTGTGGGGGTGGTGGTGGTGGTGTTTTTTTTTCTTTTTTTTTTCTTTCCTTGTCGGTGGGTGCTTGGTTAGGTTGGGCTGGACCGAAGTGGAGGCGACGTTGATAGCAGTCAATGGTCGCGTGGAGTTTCTGAAGCAGGTCCAGGCCAAGGTAACCATCATATTGGCTACAGGAGGAGTCAAAAATGATGAATGGATGGTCGGTGGAGACTCGTTGGTGGGTGGTAGTTTGTAAGGCCCTGGTTTCCCCACAGATGGGTAGGGGGCCATCCCCAGCATCTACGAGGTTGGCTGAAGTGGGGAGAAGTGGGCCGAATGCTGAGCTGTGGCGGTAGTAAAAGTGGGAGTAGAGACAAGACCTGGCTGCTCCCGTATCCACCAATAATCTTGTCTTGACCCCGTTCAGCCATATCTTGTTGTAGACTGGGGGTTTGTAGCTATTTGAGGTGGCCCCCGCCACCGTGGGGAGGTGCGGGGGCGGGCCTAAAAATCCATCTGCTGAGGATGGGGGTAGTCGTCGTGCTCGTCTTCTTCCGGTCCTTGGTAGAGCAGTGGTGGTACGTCGTCCTCTTGGGCGTCGTCATTGAGGGAGGAAACTTTCCAACGGCTTTGTTGGGGATTCTTTTGCCGATTCGCCTTGAGTTGTACCCTTATGTCATGAAGGGGGCAGGTGCGGCTGCAAGCCGTGAACTCCCAAGGGTTTATACTGATCAAGTTCCCTTGTTCCCTGGGGTTGTGGCGCTTCCTGTGCGGGTAAGCCCTGGGTACTGCGGGAGGCGGGTCTGCAGGCGATTGGTGAGGCGGCGGCTTGGGTTTTGGTGGGGGGTTGTGGTTTGTGGGGAACTTTGTCACTGCGTGAAGTGGTTGTGGTGTGGGACGGGCAGCGAGAAGACGCCTGACTAGCTGCAGGTCTTGATCCATATTTCCTGAGGGATCATATATGGAGAAATGTTCCCTGACTATGCTCGGGAGGATCCTCAGCAGGGCGTTGAAGGTATGAGTGTCCCGAGTATTTACTTCAGCTTCGGGATAAGCGGCGGTGACGAGGCGCCGAGCCTGGGTGAAAGTATGATCCAGGTTACCGTCATAGTTGAGGGCGTCGAGTTGCGAGAGTGCGACAACTCTGCCCATGCAAGGCATAAAAGCCTGTTTCACTATCTGAGTGAACTGGTCCCATGACAGTTCTGGGACTATTTTGGGTGCGACATTTGTGATAATTTTTCCCAGATTCGGTAGTGTGACTGCAATTTTCTCCTTATCTGAGTCAGACCCTATGTCTAAAAGGGGTTTGATCATGTCCAAATAAACATCCATGTCACATTGGTCCGGGTTGAATTTTGGTAATTGAATGTGCGGTTTAGCTGCCATTGTGCAAGTTTCCTTTTACGTTCCTCCGTGCGTTACTCGGATCCAGAACCACCGCTTGCCACCAGTGTTATGCTGAGTGTTTTTAGGCCGACTCCTCGTACTAAAAACACTAGCTACTGAGCAGGGTCCTCTTTCCGGACCGGAAGTAATGCACTAACAAAGGAACAGGACATAAAAACTAGGCAGTCCACCTTTAACACATCTATTACCTTAATTCTAACACCGTGACAATATTACATAGAATGATATTCTAGACAGAGGATACAGATATACAAAGTTACGTTAGTACAACACGGGATATTCACACACACTATAATTATACTTTACAATGGGTTAAGGGTCCACAAGTGAATGAGACTAACTTGCATTAAAGTCCAAAAGGTCTTAGTGTACTGGTGCAATCGAGATGTCTGGGCTTGATGAGCCGGGGAAGGATTACTACTATAAAAGAACAAGGGGAGCAGATCACTATAATTTACTGTTTGGGCTCGGCGTGGCAACTCTCGCCCCGCGTGCACTGGCAAGGGGGACTCCTCTAGTCTGGGCTGGGGAATAACACTAGTTGCACGGGCCCAGAAGTTATAGTCTTTACTGAGGGAAAGTATTTACGGACACTTATAGGTGGAATCCCTCTGGTTCACTTTGTCACTGTATCACTATCTCTGTCTCACTGCAGGAAGGGAGAGTCACTAATCTTGCCCGATTTTCTGGGGCGATATCACTCTGTCACTATAAGGGGACCTCCGGGGGCTCTACCCATAGCGGGAATCACCGTACCCGCTGGGGGGAGACTCGACCCGGGTCCGATGTTGCAGGGAGACCCTCTTGCCTGGGGTCTCGACCTGTTGTAGGTCCTTCTCTGGTCACGGTGCAGGGAGACCCTCTTGCCTGGGGTCTCGACCTGTTGTAGGCCCTCCTCTGGTCACGGTGCAGGGAGACCCTCTTTCCTGGGGTCTCGACCTGTTGTAGGCCCTTGCTCTGGTCAAGGTACAGGGAGGCCTGTCTATGTTGGCCCTAGGGACTGGGACCAAACAGGTGAAGCAGATGGGTCTGGCGTCGGAGGGTCTGCGGCAGGGGGAGGTCGGCGTTGGTAGGCTGCTGGGCTCGCCTGGGGGTCCGAGGGCTGCAGAGATCTGCCAGGGGACGCGCCGTCAGGTGTGGGCTGCGGCCTCGTCTCCTGCTGGTACCTGGGGAAGACAAAAATTTCCCGGGGGTGGGAGGTAGGTCCCGAGTGGGACCGGGCCTCTGCTCGGGTGACACTTTCGGGGCATCTCTCCCGGGTGGTGTCCAGCTACTCCTGCAGGAGTTGGCTGACTTTAGAGGACACACGGAGGCCGTGGTCTCTCTAGTACTCAGGGAGGGTAGCACAGAGGCGACTCTCTCTCTTGTCTTCGCTACGGCCGTGGCACCAGGTTGATCGGTCCTTGGACCCACTTGTGGCTTTGTGTAAGGGTCTCTTACCCTTGGTGTGGCTAGGGGTGTTGGCCCCGTATAGTCCACTATTGGGCCTCCTGCCCTGTTTGTTATAGAGGGTTCTTCTCCCTCGTTAAAGGACCTCCTGTCCTGGTCGTGGCAGAGGGTATTTCTCCCTCGTGGCTCACGGTGGCAGAGGGTATTAGCCCCTCATGGCTCACCAGGGTTATTGCGGCAGAGGATGGTACTTCCTCGTGGCTCGCGGTGGCAGCAGGTGTAAACACCTCGTGGCTCACCTAGGGACCTCCTGTCCCGTTGGGGTGAAGCTGTGGTCGTCACCACAAAACTACTAGGGACTGATGTTGTATCAGTCCCACCCCACTGCTGTCGATGGTCAACCCGCCGCGTAAGTTGCTGCGGATCTAGGCTCACCTGGTGTTGAGGTAGTTGCGGGAAGAAGGGGCACAGGTCAGTGGTGGTTGGGTGACCCTCTTGTCCCGGGTCACTAACCTGACCGTTATCTCCTCCTCGGGTGGTGGGGTGGTGGTGGCCCGGTGGTGGGGTGGGGGGTGGCGGGGCGGAAGGTCCGGTCGCGGGCATTTTAGAGATATACAATTTACAAACATTACTTGGTTCCTCATATATGCTGATTTATTATTGTGTCTTCCAAGTTGTGAGTCATACATATACACACTTTTCTTGCTCTCCAGTTCTTCCTTCCACTGCTTTGTATCCCAATCTTGAATTATTTTCTTGATTTGTTCGTTTGGTATACTGTAGTTTTGATGTCATACTTGCTCTGTGCCGTTAATTTACTGGTGTTAATCCTTCCTTCCTGTCTTTCTTTACTTCATTCTTTCCTTGTCCTTCTGCCTATGGGTGACTTTACAGTCACTCTTTTGTCTTTCTTTCCTTCATTCTTTCCTGTTCCTTTGGCCTATGGGTGACTCTACATTGAGTGACAAGCCAAATGGCTTCCCACCAGGAAACCATTTACTTTGCTAGGTGGTAACCACATAACCAAATTATGGCGTCTGGTGGTTTAGTGGGTAAATGCGGCACTCCAACTGGATTTAGCCAGTGAAGGTTTATATCCAAGGGGTGGTTGGGGTTACTGCACACATAATGCCACTCAGGGATGAGTGGGGCTGGTCATTCTCATCTTAAATGTCAGGACCAACTTGCCTAGCCTCACACTCCTACACTTCTCATGGGGCAACATAGGACTGGATGATGGATGGATGGATGTAAATTATTTCTTACACCAATTTCTCCTTGTAATTTTCACATAATTCCCTCCACACATGACCAAGCAATGCATCTTCCTTATTTAAAATATATTTTATGTGTCAAGTTGCTCCTCATGTTTCTTGCACTCATAAGTGTTGCTCCCACCTCTCCACTCAAAACACTCACTGGGATATATGATGGTGCTCCCAAAATATATCTATAAACTCTATACTCTATTTTTTGTATTTGTTGAATTTCTGAATTACTGAAGTGAATAGCATTAATGCCATGTAGGACTGAGGGTAATGCCAGGTTTTTCCAGTAAGATTTACCAATAATCATTTTGTAACAACATTACGTCACAAGGGACGGTACCTAATTAACCAAAGTATTGGCTTTAGTTCTTGTGTCTTTTAAAACAATCCTTCTTATCTGTAACAGTTACTCCTAGATATTTTATACTTTCTACAACTTTTATACCTGATATTACAGTTGGTTTCTCTTTCTTATTAAAGATCAATGCAGTGGGGTTGGTGGAGGATTAGTGCCCCTCCCTGTAAAACAATTAACTCTAAGCCCTTGGCCACCCCGTTTGGGATACATGGCGTCTGGCGATGGATGGATGTTACTTTATCCCTATTTATTTCCAAACCACTCTCTCCTACTATTCTAGTAATTATTTCAATACTCATTCTTGCTTCTTCTAATGAATGTGATAGATTCAACCCATCATCAGCACAGATTAACATATTGATATAAAAAGATTAATCATTAATGCCCAACCCTGTCTCACTAAGTTTGGATATAATTATGTATGTCACTAGTTTAAAAACAGTTGTGGATGCTGTACAACCCTGTTTTATTCCACTAGCAATATTTATTTCCTTTTTTATCTCTTTCCATAGTTGTAGATTTGTTTTATCTCCAGTGTAGATTTTTTATATAATGTCTATTATTTGCAGATGTACTTTAAAATGCAATAAGGCTTCATCCTACTACCTTTAGTGAAACCTGATTGAGTTCTATTACCAACTTATTTTCTTTTAGATATGCATCTATTTTATCTTCAATTAAGGCCATAAAAATTTTATAAGAAGTAAAATGCCCGCCGTGCCCGCCGCAGGACCTCCCACCTCACCACCCCCACACCACCACCGAGCCGCCACCCCACCACCACCCCAGGAGGACACACTGGTGAGGTTAGTGATCGCGGGCAAGAGGGTCATCAGGGCATCACGGCCCTGAGCCCCTATTCCCCGCAAGTGCCCCAACCCCAGGTGATCAGGGGAACCGAACTACTGTGCGGGCGGGGTAGTGATCGTCAGAACAGGGGTGGGACTGAAGCCAAATCAGTCCCAGGTAACACCGTATTGAAGGTCTTGTTACACCCTCTAGGGCAGGAGGCCCAAGGGCAGGAGGCCCAAGGCTATGGCCTAAATAAAGAGAGATTGACAGACATAGGCTACGGCCTAACAGAGTGTGCAAAGGGGAAGGCGACCCCAGGCTCCGGCCTTAACACACTAAGGAGAGAGAGTTGCCCTCGTGCATCCCTCTCCAGCTGCTCTTCGGTTACGGCCAGAATACGGTCCAGGGTAAAGAGCCCCTGCTACCGTACGTGTAGCACTACCCAATTACGGAAGCGGCGTCCCGGGGTCGGTACCCTGCCGCAACGGACGGGCGAACCAGTTCGCCCGTTAGTCGTCTTCCGTACGTGCAGACACCCGGCTCCGGCCGGGGCACGTACCAGGGTAGAGAATTCCCTGCAGGTAGGATCTGTCCGTATTGGAGAGAGTGTGGCCTCTGTGCCCCTCACTCTGGCTTGTCTCCTACTACGGGAGGAACACCACGCCGGCGGTACCTTGCCACGGCGAAAGGGCGACATTGATCACCCTATAGGTGTACCCTGTACGCAGGGCAAGTTCATGGCCACAGCCAAGGTGCGCAATAGGGGAAGGAGATCCCCGGCTCAGGCCTCCAGACACACTCGAGAGACCACGGGTAGCGTGAGTCCTCCTCTAGCCTCTTGCCCTGCGGAGAGCCCTTCATCGCCATCCGGGAATATAGTCCCGCATGAGATACTAGAGTGGTGGCAAGGCCCGATATCGGACCTACCGCCCACACCTGGGAGTTCATTGTCCCTGCCGGAGCCCTGCAGGAGACGCTGCCGCAGTCCAGTCCTGACGGCGCCTCTCCCCCTGAGCACCCGCAGTCCCAGGACGCCCAGGCCCACCTCCGCAGTCCACGACGAAGGCGATCCAGGCTCCCTCACGCCCCGGAGTCGGAGGAAACAGGCCCGACTGCTCCGGTTGTTGGGCCCCAGTCCTGAGGGCCACCGATCAGGTCGAGGCCCCCAGACCACAGGGCCTCCCTGCACCCCACCGGCGCGGCCCTAGTACAAGGGCCGCCTCTCAGGTCGAGGCCCCCAGACAGGTGAGCCTCCCTGATCCTAAGTGCAACAGTGAACTACTAAACCCAGGAAACAAGGGGAAAGACAGTGACAGTGACAGTGACCAAGAGAACAGTGATAGTGCTTACACAGAAAATATATTAAACAGTGGCCCACTAGAAACTAGTGCCATCTGGGCAGGAAGTGTATTTTGTCAATTGATTTAGTCCCTCCCCACATCAAGGAACCAGGGAGTTTTCTGTGAGTCCAGAGGTAGGTGCGCAGGCGAGTTGAAAGATAAGTGTATGTGTCTCCGTGACCAGGTGACAGTGTCGAGTGTCGCTATCCGCACCCTACCTCTATTATAGTAATATCCTCGAAACAGACTCTCAATCTCGGTATTCTTAAAGTGAACAACCCCATTTTTATATTACCCTTCAGTGACATAAGAATCCCATGCAATAATATAAAGTGAATAACCCCATTTTCATATTTACCTGCCAAGTGACATTAAAGAATACCCGCGATCTCCCTGTGTAATAGTGATAATATATATGATCATTCTGTGAAGCCAAGTGTAATCCTGTATCTCTGTTTCTCTATATACTAAATATCATTGTATGTACACTGTTATGAGTAGGACCTAGGTAATAGATGTGATACGGTATACTGCCTGGTTTTTATGTCCTGTTCCTTTGTTAGTGCTTTACATCCGGTCTAGAAAGAGGACCCCGCTTCAGTAGCTAGTGTTTTTACGACGAGAAGTCGCCTTAAAAACACAGCATTACACTGGTGGCAAGCGGTGGTTCTGGATCCGAGTAAAGCACGGAGGAACGAAGAAAGGAAACTTACACAATGGCAGCCAAACCACACATCCAATTGCCGAGGTTCAACCTGGACCAGTGCGACATAGAAATATATTTAGATATGGTCAAACCCCTCCTAGACAGGGTTCGACTCAGACAGAGAAAAGATTGCGGTCACACTACCTAACCTGGGGGAAATAATCGCCACTGTCACTCCCAAAATCGTCCCGAGACTAAAATGGGATCAATTCAAACAAATTGTGAAACAGGCGGCGACACCATCTCTGGGCACAGTTGTAGCCTTGTCGGAACTAGACGTCCTCACATACGACGGAATCCTCGATGACACCTTCATCCAGGCTAGGCGGCTCGTCACCGCTGCGTACCCGGGCACAGACGCAAAAACCCGGGAACAACTCATATTCCACAAACCCCTCAGGATCCTCCCCGATTTCATTAAAAACCACTTCATAATACATGAACCAACTGGAGACCTGGATAAACAAATCAACTTAATAAGGCGCCTTCTAACCGTCCACTCCTCCCCCAAACGCATCGGCATCATCAACCATTTCCCCACGGATCTCATCCCTGTAAATCCTTGGGAATTTACTCCTTGCTGCCCTGAGTGCCCAATCCACGACATTCGTGGGCAGCTAATAGCTGCCCGGGGTAGCAAAACAAAACAAGAGCGCCCACAAGCCTCCCCACCATACGCCGATTGCCCCAAGCCTCAAAGAAGAAAAGTGAAACGAGGAAGTCACAGAAGGCGCCCCCCCAACTGCCCCCACATCTCACCATAATGACGGGGGCCACCTCACATCTCCCCCAGTCGATGACGGGAAAACGTCATTTTTCCATTTCCTCTCCTCCCACTATCTCTTCTATTTGGCCTCCCCTATTCCTACCACTATTCCTAACCCTCCCACCTCACACACCACTTTCTCCACTACTACCGCCTCCCCCCTTCCTATTCCTCCCCAACACAAAACCTGCCTCCCCCTTCGCAGGCCTCCTAGAACCCTTACCCCATCTTCCCCAAACCCACTTCCCAAAACTGCCTCCTCCTGTCTACTCCCTCCCACCTACCACCCCGCACCACCCACCACCACCACATCCCCGCCACTCATTTTTCCCACCTACACAGCCTCTCTTTCCTCGCTCACTTCCCCCACCCCACCCTCAACCTCACCATACCCACAAACCCCTTCCCCCACGTCACCCTTGCCTGACCCACCACCACCTTCCTCCGATTCTGATCCTTCACCAACCACCTCACCTCCTCCAACCCGCCACTCTCAATCTCCGCCCGCTACGCCCGCCACCAACACCTTACAACCAGAAACAAAAATTGAGAGTGCTATGGCGCCGCCACGACCGCCCACCTGTCAGAATCCGAGGGACCCACCACCTTCTCCGACTCCTACGCCGGACCAGCCATCCATCCTCCCTCCGGCTCACTCTCAATCCCCATCAGGAGGCTAACACCTTCACCACCCACTGGGTCAGCCTCACCCAACACCTTACCCCGGCCTACCAGACTTCCACCTCCACCACCTACCACCTCCAGTCACGGGGCCGTGACTTCAACAACGCGGAAGTTGGTAAAATGCCCGCCGTGCCCGCCGCAGGACCTCCCACCTCACCACCCCCCACACCACCACCGAGTCTCCACCCCACCACCACCCCAGGAGGACACACTGGTGAGGTTAGTGATCGCGGGCAAGAGGGTCATCAGGGCATCACGGCCCTGAGCCCCTATTCCCTGCAAGTGCCCCAACCCCAGGTGATCAGGGGAACCGAACTACTGTGCGGGCAGGGTAGTGATCGTCAGAACAGGGTGGGACTGAAGCCAAATCAGTCCCAGGTAACACCGTATTGACGGTCTTGTTACACCCTCTAGGGCAGGAGGCCCAAGGCTACGGCCTAAATAGAGAGAGATTGACAGACATAGGCTACGGCCTAACAGAGCGTGCAAAGGGGAAGGCGACCCCAGGCTCCGGCCTTAACACACTAAGGAGAGAGAGTTGACCTCGTGCATCCCTCTCCAGCTGCTCTTCGGCTACGGCCAGAATACGGTTCAGGGTAGAGAGACCCTGCTACCGTATGTGTAGCACTACCCAATTACGGAAGCGGCGTCCCGGGGTCGGTACCCTGCCGCAACGGACGGGCGAACCAGTTCGCCCGTTAGTCGTCTTCCGTACGTGCAGACACTCGGCTCCGGCCGGAGCACGTACCAGGGTAGAGAATTCCCTGCAAGTAGGATCTGTCCGTATTGGAGAGAGTGTGGCCTCTGTGCCCCTCACTCTGGCTTGTCTCCTACTACGGGAGGAACACCACGCCGGCAGTACCTTGCCACGGCGAAAGGGCGACATCGATCACCCTATAGGTGTACCCCGTACGCCAGGCAAGTTCACGGCCACAGCCAAGGTGCGCAATAGGGGAAGGAGATCCCCGGCTCAGGCCTCCAGACACACTCGAGAGTCCACGGGTAGCGTGAGTCCTCCTCTAGCCTCTTTCCCTTCGGGGAGCCCTTCATCGCCATCCGGGAATATAGTCCCGGATGAGACACTAGAGTGGTGGCAAGGCCCGATATCGGACCTACCGCCCACACCTGGGAGTTCATTGTCCCTGCCGGAGCCCCGCAGGAGACGCTGCCGCAGTCCAGTCCTGACGGCGCCTCTCCCCCTGAGCACCCGCAGTCCCAGGACGCCCAGGCCCACCTCCGCAGTCCACGACGAAGGCAATCCAGGCTCCCTCACGCCCCGGAGTCGGAGGAAACAGGCCCGACTGCTCCGATTGTTGGGCCCCAGTCCTGAGGGCCACCGATCAGGTCGAGGCCCCCAGACCACAGGGCCTCCCTGCACCCCACCGGCGCGGCCCTAGTACGAGGGCCGCCTCTCAGGTCGAGGCCCCCAGACAGGTGAGCCTCCCTGATCCTAAGTGCAACAGTGAACTACTAAACCCAGGAAACAAGGGGAAAGACAGTGACAGTGACAGTGACCAAGAGAACAGTGATAGTGCTTACACAGAAAATATATTAAACAGTGGCCCACTAGAAACTAGTGCCATCTGGGCAGGAAGTGTATTTTGTCAATTGATTTAGTCCCTCCCCACATCAAGGAACCAGGGAGTTTTCTGTGAGTCCAGAGGTAGGTGCGCAGGCGAGTTGAAAGATAAGTGTATGTGTCTCCGTGACCAGGTGACAGTGTCGAGTGTCGCTATCCGCACCCTACCTCTATTATAGTAATATCCTCGAAACAGACTCTCAATCTCGGTATTCTTAAAGTGAACAACCCCATTTTTATATTACCCTTCAGTGACATAAGAATCCCATGCAATAATATAAAGTGAATAACCCCATTTGCATATTTACCTGCCAAGTGACATTAAAGAATACCCGCGATCTCCCTGTGTAATAGTGATAATATATATGATCATTCTGTGAAGCCAAGTGTAATCCTGTATCTCTGTTTCTCTATATACTAAATATCATTGTATGTACACTGTTATGAGTAGGACCTAGGTAATAGATGTGATACGGTATACTGTCTGGTTTTTATGTCCTGTTCCTTTGTTAGTGCTTTACATCCGGTCTAGAAAGAGGACCCCGCTTCAGTAGCTAGTGTTTTTACGACGAGAAGTCGCCTTAAAAACACAGCATTACAAGAAGCATCTATAAGAACACCTACTTTGACATCCCCTTCCCAAAAAAGTCCCATTTAATCAAAGTTCAGGATTTGCTTGGTATTGTATATTCCTTCCTCAGTCTACTTCTTTAACTTTGCCAGGCAAGCTTGGTACTGTATACCCCTTCCTCAGTCTATTTCTTTAACTTTGCCAAGAAAGCCTCCGCTATGTGGTACGCACTCGCTGCCTCTACATGCGTCATGATATTTCTGAGGCCAGCACAAACCTTCAGTTGATCAACCCAGCCACTGCTAGCTTTGAAATCCTCCTTAATTTCCATCTCCTTCCTCTTCTTCAGGTCCTTCAAGAGGACCAGAGCCTTGAGACAGATGAAACTCTTATCTATGGGCATCTTAACCTGCCATGTCCCGGCAGATTTTTCATCAGTGACCCCCCCCCCCAGTCCTGGCAGATTTTAGATTTTTTTTTTTTGGGGTAAAACCTCCATTTTTTATGAGAAACATCGAAAATTAAGAGAGAAAGTGCTCAGTTGAGTTTAGAAATACGGTAGACGTAAGAGTACCTTTACCTTGTTACTGTGTTCTCTCAGGCCAGGCTCGAGAGAAAACGTTTTCTATGAGAGAGGTAGCTATTTCAAACCATTCATAACTGGTTATTTACTTGTTTGGTACGAATTTATATGTAGTACAAGAGTATACTGGTTTTCAGACAATTATATAGGCAATATACACTTTGTTCACTCATCAAAAACATCAACATATGGCACCTTCTTTTACGACATTACTGCCTCATCACTTGTGCTTGTTTCTTCCTCTGGCTTATTTCTGCCTTTGTTCTCCACCTCAGGAATCACTTTCGCCTTGAATTTCATCACTGGAGAGACCGTGGTGCAACATGTCTTTACTGGCCAGGTTACTGCTAACAGGTGAGTTGCCGAGAAAATGGCATGTTGGGGGGGAGGGGGGGTCAGGTGGGGCCAGGCATTATCCCCGCCTAGTGTAGGGTAGAGGATGGTCTCCCGCATATGCCTACCAAAAATCACCCGTGAAACTTGAAAAATGTGCAAATGACAGACCTCGCAATTGCATAACATATGGATACGTTGTCGGGTGTCACCATGACAAAATGTGGTGACGTATCCATATGTCGTCGGGACGCAGCGGATTAACAGGATTCTGTTTGTTCACCCACAGCACAAGTAGTTGCTCCATCTCCTGCATTATCGGTTCCCTGGTCCATGTAAAGGTGCTTGGCAGTCAGGCAGGGGACCTGTTCCCCAGCTGCGAGGACCGCCGCAGACTTCTTGATTATGACTGACACGGCTGACTGGGATAGCTTAAGGATGTCAGTCATCTTACCTGCTCCTTCTCCAGCCCTATGGCACTTTACAATATCAAAACCAACTTCAAGGGAATGACTTTACCTTACCCTCTTGGCCTTTCCTTCAGTGCCTTTGAGGGCACAGTGTTTTCCACTGGATCCTTCGCTAGCACCACGCTTTCCACTGGGTCCATTGCTAGCACCATGCTTTCCACTGGTCTCTTCACTAGCACCATGCCACCCAATGGGGCTTACACCCATGCCAGACATGATTTCAAAGTTTCAAGTTACTTCGCTAATAAATAGTATCCTCCGGCTTTATATTGCACACTACACTGATGGGTATGCGCTTGCATTGCAATACTGATAGCAATGGTGGACCAACGACTATGCAGATGTTAACACAATGAGCATAAGGAGAGACGATCACGGTGGTGAAACATGTGAGAGTGGCCAAGTGGGACAGAGGGAGAGAGTGTGCACGGAGGCTTTAAAAAGGGGTTCTGTGCATGTAAATGCAGGTGGACATCTTGGCTCAAACATATGATTGTCAGCTTGCGAGTGTGGCTGCATGGATGTACAAGATCATTGCAGAGGGGATTGCTCTGACTACTGCTATAGCTTTTCTTGCAACCGCTCAGTGAGGCCTGACTGTAACCAAATAATGGGGTGATGTGGAGCCTACTATGGTGCCCCTGTTACCAAATAATGGGGTGATGTGGAGCCTACTATGGTGCCCCTGTTAACTGGGTGGAGAGAGGCAAATGCATCATCCATCCAGGAACCAAGCCATCACACTCTTTCTTGCACCTTATTGTGGTGAGGTGCTGTCCACTGCAAGGGAACACAGTTCACAACATGGTATGGCCATGCAGGGGTGAATGACTGCCTGCAGTTGATGGATCTACTCGGACAAACAAACTGGGATTACTCAAGAAGAAGAAATGAATGTGAATGATGCAAGAGGGGCAGAGGTCAAAAGCACACCTTCATGTGCTCAAACTCACTGTTTGCAAGTAGGGTAGAATTACAAATAAATATAACCACACACTGTATTACATGCATATATATTTATAAAATTCCCACATACAAAATCTTTAACATATAAAAATATGAGCCTTATTTTCATAAAACTTCATAAAACAAATCACCACATCATTCTGGCATTTGCTCACCCAAGGACGGGGTTAGGTAGGGTTCACAGCAAGAAAAAAACTAATAATAAGACAAAGAATTAATAGCATACCTAATTAAATTTTTTACACTCTCAATTATTCACCATGCAAGCCTTCAGAATCCTAACTTCACCTCATAGAAAGAGCTTTTCACATTATTACCTGACAACTGGAGTTGGCCGTTGACAATCATGTCCCTATGTTTTATATATATATATCATCATCATCTGGAGCTCCTTTCCCACCCTACAGCAGGGTAAGGAATAACAACATCCACACAGCCTAAGTTTGCCCAATCCAATGGACCACACTTCCATTCACTCATGTTTAAAAACATCCGGAATCCTGGCTCTATCTGATACGCCAAAAACTTTCTCCCCATTCTGTAGCTTCACATAAACGTATCCGACAGAGT
The DNA here is from genome assembly GCF_032717465.1 of Coenobita brevimanus. Lineage (NCBI taxonomy): Eukaryota > Metazoa > Arthropoda > Malacostraca > Decapoda > Coenobitidae > Coenobita > Coenobita brevimanus. Next base: position 31,808,587 of record NC_136967.1, read on the forward strand.
CAGTCCGGACACTGTCACGTTAAAAAGGGGTGCCAAATCCCTGATCTTGCACTTCTTCTCACAATATTCATCCAGCCAGCTCGATTTCTTTTCAGTTCCCTAGCCTCACCAACTTCCATACCTCTCTTCCTCACACACTCATCAACCATATCCCTCCACTTTCTCCTTGGCCTACCTTGCCTCCTCCCTCCTTCAAATTTGCACAGCTATGCCTTTTTCACCACTCTATTGTTATCCATTCTCGCCACATGACCAAACCATCTCAGTACACTCTCTTTGATTCTGGTGTCCACGGACTTCCTCACTCCGCATCTTTCACGAATGACATTTTTCATATCCTATCCACTCTGTACTCCACATACATTCCTCAGCGGTCCCATCTCCACTGCTGTCACTCTTGACTTTTCATTTTCATGCCACACCATTGTCTCACATCCTTATGTTAGAGTTGGCACTAACACTCCTTCATGTAAGCTTCGTGCAACTGCAACACTCAAGCCTCTGTTTCTTACCAAAGCCTTCATAGCACCAGCTATTTTCCTTCCTTGTGCCACTCTACTTTCCACTTCTTTTGCACATTTTCCTCTCTTTTCTATCTCTGTACCCAGGAATTTGAACTCTCTCATCAATTCCAGTCTCTCTCCATTCACTTTTTATCACACTGGGAGTCACCTACTATCTTGATTACCATCACTTTACTTTTTTGTACATATATATATATATATATATATATATATATATATATATATATATACACATACAGTCAATGCTCGCACAACTAGCACTCCTAGTGCATGAAACTCCCATAACACGGATGGCAAAATTTAAGGCCAAAAAATGGTCACAACGTGAAAATGATGGACATAATGCAGGTAGAGGAAGCTGGTAATTTTTTTGAAAACCGTACTAAGATGCGACAATAGAGATAATGCGGCCAGAGGCCCTAAATTATGGTTCAGACAGTCATAATGCAGAAAAAAAAAAGGTGACATAATGCAGTGGGAACAGACACAACGCGGCCAGTTAATAGTCATAGCGCAGGTTGCATCAGCCAGTAACGTATGGCTGTCACGTGTCTGCGTGGGGTGTCGTCACGGTCCAATGAGCATTCCTGCCCTAGCTGAGCCTACCCTCCCCTCAGTCTGGCTGTACACATGCTCTAAGTGATCTTTGCTATTTTTTTTGGGCCACAGAACTCCACTCCACCTTCCCCCAGAAAGCCCACAATCTCTTCCACTCAGAGTGGGGAATCCTCTATAGTTTGCATGTAATGAAGTCTTTATTAGGTAGGTAAATGTCAAGGGAAAAAATCCTGAAGATATCCCCAAAAGGTAAACTTGAGGCTGGTTTGGGTACCATGAAACTCTTTAACATGTAAACATACGGCCTTATATTTTCATAAAGTGGGAGTTGCAGGGTACAATATCCCTCTGTTATGCAAGCGGCGACTGTACACACACACACATACACATATACTGTATATATATATATATATATATATATATATATATATATATATATATACCTGTATATATACTGTGTGAGAACAGTGCGCGAGTGGACGGGCATTCCACGACCTTGCACATTGTGATTTCATGTGCTGTGAATACATAATCTTAAGGGAAAATAACATATGGGCAGGACCCCCTCAAACACTGACTTTTTTTTAACTCTATCTATCTATTGCCAGATACCTCAATCCCGTTCAGGGTGGCCATAAACAAATCGCCTCCACGTCCCCCTGTCCCCCGCCATTTCACTGCCCCGCTCCCAACTCACACCCCCCTCTCTCATATACCTCTCCACCCCATCCCTCCATCTCATTCTCAGCCTCCCCCTCCCTCTTCCCCCCTCCACCTCACTCACATACACTCTATTCATCAGTCTTTCACCCTCCATCCTCTCCACATGGCCAAACCACCTTAGTGTATTCCTCCTAACGCTTCCTATCACATCCACATCCACACCACAATGCTCCTTTATATCCTCATTTGTCAACCTGTCTCTCCATGTGACTCCACAGGCTCCTCTTAAATAACTCATTTCCACTGCTCTCACTCTTGACTTGTGTCCTTCCAGCAACGTCCAAGCTTCACTTCCGTACGTTAGAGTTGGTATCACAATACTGTCATGTAGTAACTTTTTCACTTCCATGCTCACTTCCCTGCTTCTTATCACTGCTTTCAAGGAACCAGCAATCTTTCTTCTCTGTTGTACCCTTTCAAGCACTTCACCCTCCAAATCTCCATCCTTACTCATCACACTACCCAAGTACTTAAACGTACTCACATTTTCCAATTCCTCACCATCCAACCTCGCTGTACATTCACTGACTTCACCTCTCTCAAAGACCATCACTTTACTCTTCCCTACATTCACCTTTAGATTCCGTTTCTTACACACTCTCCCAAACTCATCCACCAAGCCTTGCAGCTCTCCTTCATCTTCACTCAACAACACAGTATCATCTGCAAACAACAGTACAGGCAGTTTTCAAACACTACCCTCTCTCACCAGGGCCACTCCAACATCGACTACCCTACCTTGTACCTCTTTTGTTACCCCATCCATGTTCAGATTGAACAACCATGGAGACATGACACATCCCTGTTTCAACCCAACCTTCAAAGAGAAAAATTCACTCAGTTCACCATTCACAAGCACTGCAGCCTTAGCACCATCATATATACTCTTCACAGCATTCAACAACTTCCCATCTACTCCATATATTCTTAATACTTTCCACAATCCTTGTCTATCCACCGTCATATGCTTTCTCCAAATCCATGAAAGCTGCATACAACTTCTTTCCCTTCTCTAGAAACTTTTCCACTAAAGATCTAAGAATGAATATCTGATCTACACAACCTCTTCCCTTCCTAAAGCCTCCCTGTTCTTCTCCAACTAATTCCTCTGTTCTTTCTCTAACTCTGTCAATAAGTATCCTATCATACACTTTTCTTCCTATTATACTAAGAAGACAGATGCCCCTATGATTACCACACACTTCTTTTTCCCCTTTTCCTTTGTACAAGGGAATAATCATACCTGACTTCCAATCCACCGGGACTCTGCCTTCCTCCCAGGCCAATCTGCACATCTGCCACATCCATTCTACTACTATCTCTCCCCCATGCTTCAGCATTTCACCACACACTCCATCAATTCCTGGGGCTTTCCCCAATTTAACTTTCTTCATTGCTTCCACAACTTCTATCCTACTGATTTCTTCCTGTCTTCTCACCTCCCTCCTTCTCCCAGCCATTCCCCAGCCACTTATACTCGCATTACTTCCATCATCTATGTTCAACAATTCCTTAAAGTGTTCTCTCCATCTGCTCACTTTTTCTCCATTCTCCACTAGTAATCTACAATTTTTATCTTTCACTCCCCTGCTAACTTCACTTCCACCCTGTCTTACTCTTTTCACCTCTTTCCAGAACATTTTCTTACAGTCCCTCCACTTTACACTCAAGTTCCTTCCAAATTCCTCAGACGCTCTCTTCTTACTCTCCCTTACTAATCTTTTCACCTCTCTCTTTCTTTCTACATATAACTCTCTCTTCCGCCTCTCAACTTCTTCCACGCCCCTATTTATCATCCATTCATTGTATGCTTTCTTCTTTTGTGCCACAGCCTGTCTTACCTCTTCATTTCACCACGCTGTTCCTTGCACACCCCTCCGTCTTCTCTTCATCCCACACACCACATCACATGCCGCACATATTTCTTCTGTAAATATCCTGCACACACCTTCCACATCCCCCATCTGCTCCAATTCATATTTGCCCAATTGTTCCTCCACTTCTCTCTTATACTCTGCCTTTTTCTCGTCTTGTAGCCTTTCCACTCTCCTTACAAATACTCCTTCTTCCTGTCCTTCCCTTCTTCTATTTCTATTTTTTTAACCTAAGAGTTAAAATAAAGGGAAAATTTTTAAGACATACCAGAGATATAGCTAAAATAACAAAAATATGGTCAGTCACCTTAAAAACAGTAGATGACAGGGCTGATGGACTTAAATAGCAGGAGTTCTGAGGCATGGCACCACACTTAAAGTACCCCCACCGCACCACGCATGTTTAATGGTTGCCAATGTTGTATTATTCAAGGCTTTGACGAAGAAATACAGCAACAGTCATTATGATGGGGGTTGCTGGTATGCCAAGTGGAGCAGGTGGGTCAGGTGGGGCTGTGGAGGTGGACAGGGGAGGCAGCTGTGAGTAAGGTGGGGAAGTGGAGGTGAAAGGAATGGTGACGGACGAGTCAGGGGAGGTGGCGAGGGGAGGATCCTCCATCTCCTCCTCGCTACTGTTCACATTTTTGTCAATTTCCTTCACCTCTTCTTGTTTGTCTGTTTCATTCATCATCTTGTTACGAGCATATTTGCAATATAACAACTTGGCATTCATGAAATAACCATTATTCAAGTGAAGCCAAAAGTTATCATAGAAACTGGGTATCTATTCTAACTTATCGTTACTGCCAAAAACGTTATTGTTGAAGTCATTATTGGAGAGACCTTACTGCAGACTCCTCTTGAGCACCTTCCCCACAAGCCTCTAATGTCATGATGGGCACGTTGTGCGGGGGTGGGGGGGTGCATAGTCTGGGAAAATAGCAGTTTTGGGCCACTTCTTGCATCTGCCTCATATATTGTTGGCTAAACTTGCGCATTCAATGTTTTGTGGTTACGAGTTTTGGTCACTCATGTACTATGAGATTCGTGCACTGTGATCAGATGTACTGCGTGAGCCCACTCTGTATATATATATATATATATATATATATATATATATACTGTATAATATTCCACTCTTCTGTCTTTACTTCCTTCACTCTTTCCTCTTCCTTCTGCCTAAGGTTGACTTTACACACTCTCTTCTGTCTTTCTTTCCTTCATTCTTTCCTCTTCTGCCTATGGGTGGCTCTACACTGAGCGACAAGCCAAATGGTTTCCTGTACACCAGGAAACCGTTTACTATAATGGGTGGTAACCATATAACCAAATTATGGCACCTGGTGGTTTAGTGGGCAATTAAGGGTGCTCCAATCGGATTGAGCCTGTGCAGGTTTCTATCCAAGGGGTGGTTGGCGTTTATTGCTCAAGTAATGCCACTCAGAGATAAGTGAAGCTGGTCACTCTCATCTTAAATGTCAGGACTTGCCTAGCTCCGGGCTCCTACGCTCCTCATAGGGCAACACAGGATTGGATGATGGATGGGTATATATATATATATATAAATATATAAAATGAGGATATAAAGAAGCATTGTGGTGTGGATGTGGATGTGATAGGAACCGTAAGGAGGAGCACACTGAGGTGGTTTGGCCACGTGGAGAGGATGCAAGGTGAGAGACTGATGAGGAGAGTGTATGTGAGTGAGGTGGAGGAGGGGAGAGGGAGAGGGAGGCTGAGGATGAGATGGATGGATGGGGTGGAGAGGTATATGAGAGAGGGGGGTGTGAGTTGGGAGTAGGGCAGTGAAATGGCAGGGGACAGGGCAATGTGGAGGCGATTTATTTGTGGCCACCCCATACTGGATTGAGGTGTCTGGCAATAGACACACACACACACATATATATAGATAGATAGATAGATAGATAGATATAAAACTTCATAACAATTCCTAGATATGCTGATGTCCCTAAGGATATTTGCATATATATACAGATTAGTCCTCAACTTATGGCACGGTTACGTTCAGATAGATCCATCGTGTCAATTTGGTCGTGTCAAAAATGCATATACAATACAGTATTGTTAGAAATCAGATACACAGTACACATTATGATGTTACACATATGTCCAAACACGTTTAAAGTTAATAATATCCATAAATACTGCAAATACAGTATCTGTTACTCAAAATATAGAACAATATTTACATAACCATAGAACAGCAGTAACAACAAATGAATTTAAAAATTCCACCATGAATGCCTCTGCTGTCATCATGCCAGCACTAGCAGCCTCACCACTCACCACGAGATTATGGAAGGAAAAACGGTTTATAAACTGCATAAACCAGCCATGACTGGCATTAAACTGCACATCACAATCAGGGCCCGCATGTTCCTTTAGCACTGCAAAAGTATATCTGGATGTAGGCTTGGGTTCAAGATGAAACAAGTGCATCCTTGGTAGCAATCATACAATGTGATATACTGTACATATTTCTGCAGCAAAAAGAAATTGTAAACAATAACGTATAACATTAAACAATACTGTAGATTCATATATTGATAACATAGCTGTTTATTACATCTGTAGAAAAAAAAAAAACTCGATATAACGGACTTCAGTAGACCGGAATTCGCTTCTATCGGACTTGAGGAGCTACCGGACTAAATTCCTATATATCGGAAAAAGTCCGATAAAGCCAGAAGCAGTCTGGACTGCCTGACCACTTCAGCTATGTTCACCACAATAAGGTAAATAAAAGACATGTTTATCAGTGTACAATTCAGTATTATTATATATATCATTTGATTATTGTAATGAAGGTATTGTACAGTACAGTTTAAAAACCGTTGGTGCGATGCGGACTAATGTCCAATATATTGGAAAAAGTTCGGATTAGCAGGGGAAAGTCCAGATGTCGCTTTTATCGGAATTTCGCTTGTTTCAGAATGGCTTTGGCCCCAGTTAGTCCGTTATAGTGAGGTCTTACTGTGTTGTAAATTTGATATTCAATACCATTACTCATACTGCTGGCAGTGTAATTAGCTTGTTACGTTAGCAAGCCTCGGGAACGCTACCTGGCAAAGCCATTTCCAGTTACAACCCCTGTGACTGCCATTGGCTGCAACTCAAAAGTATTTAAGAAGGCTCTGTATGGGACCTTTGTCATAAGTGTGAACTGGTCATAAGTCAGATGGTTTTAAGTCGATGACTATCTGTATATACTGAACACCCATGAAGACATCACATGACTTGTCCTACTCCAACACTGTTCTTAAATAATTTACTTTAATAATTCACTAAGAAGCCTAACTACCCATGCACATACGCAGACTCCCACACACCCTCTGTTTACATTTTCAGTTATTTTTTTCCACACCCATAAATGCCACAAATACTTTATAGTCCTTTTCACAACCTTCATCTAGTGTCTATCTCATCGCAAATATCTGATACATACATACCAGACCACTCCTTAAGCCATTCGGTTCATCCCTAACCAGCTTTTCTGATACATTCTTTACTTTATGATGAGTCTTCCATGGTATCAGACTTAATACCATAATAGTTTTCACACTCAATTCAGTCACCTTCATTTTTGTACAAGGCACAATCACAGCCTTCTTCCACTCTACTGGTGCAGTTCCATTCATGCAAGGTTTCTTACATAATTCCAACAAACACTTCATTACACTCACCACTACACATGATCAAGTCTGCATAAATCTCAGCACCTACATTCAATGGCATCACACTTATTAAATACTTTAAAATATATTAAGCTGCTATAATATTTCTCTCCACATACTAAGCATATTCTCATGTACAGTCAACCCCTTTATTCTGGGTCAAACTGGAATTTACGTTCCATTTCTTGCCTGCTTCTTTTCTTCATTTTTTCTCTTACTATTTCTCTTTATTATTACTTCTGTATCACCTAAAATATTTAAAACTTCCAAATGAATTATCCATCACACAGATCGATACTGCATGAGAAAAAAGGCAGATTCAGTAACTCATTCCATCAGAACCAAATATACAAATCTGTGTATTCCTGAATAATTATGGTGCAAGAGACATATCTTGGAACATCTAGATGATCAAGTTACTGCAAAACTGCTGTGCAAATTTGTGGAAACAGTGATCATACAAACAGTGCTGGGCAGGTACCCAAACACTTGTGCAAAGCTCAATGCGCACCGCTGTGCTCTGGTGAATATTGTTTGCGCATTGCGCACTGCACGAGACCATGCGCAACATTGCGCTTGCGCACCTGCCTTGCACACCAGTCCTGTGGATTGCGCACTGTGCAATCCAAGGGACACATGGTCTTGGGAGCTTCCCGTATGTCTGGACAAGGGATGGGGGAGGCTCAGGCGGGTCGCGAGGGTTCTGCTCAGGGGAGGTGGGAGGGACGCATGGGAGGGACAGGGGGTAGAAGCATTTCTTAATATGCTTCAACAGAGATAATGTATTTTAATCTATCTATTTATATCTATTGCCAGACGCCTCAACCCCGTTCAAGGTGGCCACAAACAAATTGCCTCCACGTTGCCCTATCCCCTGCCATTTCACTGCCCTGCAGCCAGCTCACACCCCCCTCTCTCATATACCTTTCCACCCCATCCCTCCATCTCATCCTTGGCCTCCCCCTCCCTCTCCCCCCCTCCACCTCATTCACATACACTCTCTTCGTCAGTCTTTCACCCTCCATCCTCTCCACGTGGCGAAACAACCTCAGTGTATTCCTCCTAACGCTTCATATCACATCCACACCACAACGCTCCTTTATATCTTCATTTGTCAGCCTGTCTCTCCATGTAACTCCACAGGCTCCTCTTAAATAACTCATTTCCACTGCTCTCACTCTTGATCTGTGCCCTTCCAACAATGTCCAAGCTTCACTTCCATACGTTAGAGTTGGTATCACAATACTGTCATGTAGTAACTTTTTCACTTCCCTGCTCACTTCCCTGTTTCTTATCATTGCTTTCAAGGAACCAGCAACCTTTCCTCCCTGCTGTACCCTTTCAAGCATGCACTTCACCCTCCAAACCTCCATCCTTACTCATCACACCACCCAAGTACTTAAACGTACTCACATTTTCCAATTCCTCACCATCCAACCTCGCTGTAAATTCAAAGACTTCACCTCTCTCAAAGACCATCACTTTACTCTTCCCTACATTCACCTTTAGATCCGTTTCTTACACACTCTCCCAAACTCATCCACCAAGCCTTGCAGCTCCCCTTCGTCTTCACTCAACAACACAGTATCATCTGCAAACAACAGTACAGGGAGTTTCCAGACACTACCCTCTCTCACCAGGGCCACTTCAACATCGACTACCCTCCCTTGTACCTCTTTTATTACCCCATCCATGTACAGATTGAACAACCATGGAGACATGACACATCCCTGTTTCAACCCAACCTTCAAAGATAAAAATTCACTCAGTTCACCATCCACACGCACTGCAGCTTTGCACCATCATACATACTCTTCACAGCATTCAACAACTTCCCATCTACTCCATATATTCTTAATACTTTCCACAATCCTAGTCTATCCACCCTGTCATATGCTTTCTCCAAATCCATGAAAGAAGCATACAACTTCTTTCCCTTCTCTAGAAACTTTTCCACTAAACATCTACGAATGAATATCTGATCTACACAACCTCTTCCCTTCCTAAAGCCTCCCTGTTCTTCTCCAACTAATTCCTCTGTTATTTCCCTAAATCTGTCAATAAGTATCCTATCATACACTTTTCCTATTATACTAAGAAGGCAAATGCCCCTATGATTACCACACACTTCTTTTTCCCTTTTTCCTTTGTACAAGGGAATAATTATACCTGATTTCCAATCCTCCGGAACTCGTCCTTCCTCCCAGGCCATTCTGCCCATCTTTCACATCCATTCTACTACTATCTTTCCCCCATGCTTCAACATTTCATCACACACTCCATCAATTCCTGGGGCTTTCCCCAATTTAACTTTCTTCACCGCTTCCACAACTTCTATCCTACTGATTTCTTCCTGTCTTCTCACCTCCCTCCTACTCCCAGCCATTACCCAGCCACTTATACTCGCATTACTTCCATCCTCTATGTTCAACAATTCCTTAAAGTGTTCCCTCCATCTGCTCACTTTTTCTCCCTTCTCCACTAGTAATCTACCATTTTTATCTTTCACTCCCCTACTAACTTCACTTCCACCCTGTCTTACTCTTTTCACCTCTTTCCAGAACATTTTCTTACAGTCCCTCCACTTTACACTCAAGTTCCTTCCAAATTCCTCATCTGCTCTCTTCTTACTCTCTCTTACTAATCTTTTCACCTCTCTCTTTCTTTCTACATGTAACTCTCTCTTCCGCCTCTCAACTTCTTCCACGCCCCTATTTCTCATCCATTCATTGTATGCTTTCTTCTTTTGTGCCACAGCCTGTCTTACCTCTTCATTCCACCACGCTGTTCCTTGCACACCCCTCTGTCTTCTCTTCATTCCATACACCACATCACATGGTGCACATATTTCTTCTGTAAATATCCTGCACACACCTTCCATGTCCCCTATCTGCTCCAGTTCGTATTTGCCCAATCGTTCCTCCACTTCTCTCTTATACTCTGCCTTTTTCTCATCCTCTTGTAACCTTTCCACTCACTTACAAATACTCCTTCTTCCTGTCCCTCCCTTCTTCTATTTCTCCATCCTAATTGGACCTTGATTCTGGCCACCACCAAGCAGTGGTCAGAAAGTCCCCCAGCCTCTATACGCTCTTGCATCCTTTACACATCTTCGCATCCTTTCATCCACACACACATAATCAATCATTGCCTTCCTTTCATTCAGTTCACCACCCACCCTTCTCATCTCTCACCATGTATACCTGTGGATCATCTTGTGCCTGAAGAGGGTATTGGCTATCACCAACCCCCTCCCAGCACAAATGTCCACTAAAGCACTGCCATTCTCATCTATCTCATCAGGCACACCCCACTCACCAACTATTCCATCCACCTTCACATTCCCTACTTTACCAATCATATCACCGAACAAAAACACTCTCTCATTCCTTCCAAACTTTTCCATGCACTCTTCCACATTTGTCTAGAACTCTTCTCTCACTCTGCTTGCACGATCTTGCGTTGGCGCATGCACGCACACAATCGCCCACATTTGTATTCCAACTTTCAATCTTACTCACACAATCCTTGACCCAACTGATCCATACTCTCTTATGTTCTTCTTCCATCTTTTACTCACAACTATACACACTCCTTCTTTTGCCCTCTCATTCTCACCTACTCCTGCACATATACCCCATCCATACTCCCATTCTCTCACACTCTCACCTCTCCATTTAGTTTCAGTTACCCCACAAACATCATTTTTCGCACCCTCAAGCACCTGGAGAATCTCTCTCTCTTTCACCTCATCATTCGCACCTCTTACATTTCACGTTTCGATTACCATGTCCTTTGTCCGGTCCTTGGTCGTCACCTTTTGGTCAGTCCTTGTCTGAGGCTTCTTGTTTGTCTTTTTAGTTAGTTGTTTTCCCGGGGAGAGGCACTAACCCTCCGCCAACCCTTTTAGTCACCTTGTACGACAAGCAGGGATACTGGGGGAGTATTAATTATCTATCTATCTATCTATTGCCAGACGCCTCAATCCCGTTTGGGGTGGCCACAAACAAATCGCCTCCAAGTCGCCCTGTCCCCCGCCATTTCACTGCCCTGCTCCCAACTCACACCCCCCTCTCTCATATACCTCTCCACCCCATCCCTCCATCTCATCCTCGGTCTCCCCCTCCCTCTTCCACCCTCCACCTCACTCACATACACTCTCTTCGTCAATCTTTCACCCTCCATCCTCTCCACATGGCCAAACCACCTCAGTGTGTTCCTCACAACGCTTCCTATCACATCCACATCCACACCACAACGCTCCTTTATATCCTCATTCGTCAGCCTGTCTCTCCACGTGACTCCACAGGCTCCTCTTAAATAACTCATTTCCACTGCTCTCACTCTTGACTTGTGTCCTTCCAACAATGTCCAAGCTTCACTTCCGTACGTTAGAGTTGGTATCACAATACTGTCATGTAGTAACTTTTTTACTTCCATGCTCACTTCCCTGTTTCTTATCACTGCTTTTAAGGAACCAGCAACCTTTCTTCCCTGCTGTACCCTTTCAAGCACTTCATCCTCCAAACCTCCATCCTTACTCATCACACTACCCAAATACTTAAACGTACTCACATTTTCCAATTCCTCACCATCCAACCTCGCTGTACATTCACTGACTTCACCTCTCTCAAAGACCATCACTTTACTCTTCCCTACATTCACCTTTAGGTTCCGTTTCTTACACACTCTCTCAAACTCATCCACCAAGCCTTGCAGCTCCCCTTCGTCTTCACTCAACAACACAGTATCATCTGCAAACAACAGTACAGGGAGTTTCCAAACACTATCCTCTCTCACCAGGGCCACTCCAACATCCACTACCCTACCTTGTACCTCTTTTATTACCCCATCCATGTACAGATTGAACAACCATGGAGACATGACACATCCCTGTTTCAAACCAACTTTCACAGAGAAAATTCACTTAGTTCACCATCCACACGCACTGCAGCCTTCGCACCATCGTACATACTCTTCACAGCATTCAACAACTTCCCATCTACTCCATATATTCTTAACACTTTCCACAATCCTTGTCTATCCACCCTGTCATATGCTTTCTCCAAATCCATGAAAGCCGCATACAACTTCTTTCCCTTCTCTAGAAACTTTTCCACTAAAGATCTAAGAATGAATATCTGATCTACACAACCTCTTCCCTTCCTAAAGCCTCCCTGTTCTTCTCCAACTAATTTCTCTGTTCTTTCTCTAACTCTGTCTATAAGTAACCTACCATACACTTTTCCTATTATACTAAGAAGACAAATGCCCCTATGATTACCACACACTTCTTTTTCCCCCTTTTCCTTTGTACAAGGGAATAATTATACCTGACTTCCAATCCTCCGGGACTCTACCTTCCTCCCAGGCCAATCTGCACATCTTCCACATCCATTCTACTACTATCTCTCCCCCATGCTTCAGCATTTCACCACACACTCCATCAATTCCTGGGGCTTTCCCGATTTAACTTTCTTCATTGCTTCCACAACTTCCATCCTACTGATTTCTTCCTGTCTTCTCACCTCCCTCCTTCTCCCAGCCATTCCCCAGCCACTTATACTCGCATTACTTCCATCCTCCACGTTCAACAATTCCTTAAAGTGTTCTCTCCATCTGCTCACTTTTTCTCCCTTCTCCACTAGTAATCTACCATTTTTATCTTTCACTCCCCTGCTAACTTCACTTCCACCCTGTCTTACTCTTTTCACTTCTCTCCAGAACATTTTCTTACAGTCCCTCCACTTTACACTCAAATTCCTTCCAAATTCCTCATCCACTCTCTTCTTACTCTCTCTTACTAATCTTTTCACCTCTCTCTTCCTTTCCACATATAACTCTCTCTTCCGCCTCTCAACTTCTTCCACGCCCCTATTTCTCATCCATTCATTGTATGCTTTCTTCTTTTGTGCCACAGCCTGTTTCACCTCTTCAGTCCACCACGCTGTTCCTTGCACCCCCCTCCGTCTTCTCTTCCTTCCACACACCACATCACATGCTGCACATATTTCTTCTGTAAATATCTTACACACACCTTCCACGTCTCCCATCTGCTCCAATTCATATTTGCCCAATCGTTCCTCCACTTCTCTCTTATACTCTGCCTTTTTCTCATCCTCTTGTAACCTTTCCACTCTCCTTGCAACTACTCCTTCCTCTCGTCTTTCCCTTCTTCTATTCCTCCATCTTACTTGCAACCTAATTCTGGCCACCACCAAGTAGTGGTCAGAAAGTCCACTCCCCCAACCTCTATACACTCTTGCATCCTTTACACATCTTCGCATCCTTTCATCCACACACACATAATCAATCATTGCCTTCCTTTCATTCAGTTCACCACCCACCCTTCTCATCACTCGCCATGTATACCTGTGGATCATTTTATGCCTGAAGAGGGTATTGGCTATTACCAACCCCCTCCCAGCACAAATGTCCACTAGCGTACTCCCATTCTCATCTATCTCAGCAGGCACACCCCACTCACCAACTATTCCATCCACCTTCACATTACGAACTTTACCATTCATACCACCAATCAAAAACACTCTCTCACTCCTTCCAAACTTTTCCATGCACACTTCCACATTTGTCCAGAACTCTTCTCTCACTCTTCTAGCACGATCTTGCGTTGGCGCATACACACACACAATCGCCCACATTTGTATTCCAACTTTCAACTTTACCCACACAATCCTTGACCCAACTGATCCATACTGTCTTATGCTCTTCTTCCATCTTTTACTCACAACTATACACACTCCTTCCTTTGCCCTCTCATTCTCATCTACTCCTGCACATATACCCCATCCATACTCCCATTCACTCACACTTTCTCCTCTCCATTTTGTTTCAGTTATTCCACATACATCCACTTTCGCATCCTCAAGCACCTGGACAATCTCTCTCTCTTTCACCTCATCATTCGCTCCTCTTACATTAATTAAAAATACATTATTTATTAAGAGTTGCATATGCAGTTCCATTCAAAAATCATTAAAACATTTTTTAAATGAAATATCCATAGCCTAATAATTTATTAAGCTGTGGATATTTGATTTAAATAATATGTTTTAATAATTTTTGTAAGGAATTGCATATGCTATTGTATATCTATACTGAATTATTAAATAAAACATCTTGAGAAATGCAGATAAAAGTAAAACTGGCAACATCACAGCCTTTGTTTCCCTGTCCCTCTGCTTCGCAGACCGCTCAGTCCTCTAACTGTTTGAACTTCCACAAGTGAAAAAGTTACATCACAGTACTGTGATACCATCTCTAATGTATGGAAGTGAAGCTCTGACCTTGTTGGAGGGACAGAAGCCAGGAGTGAGAGCGGTGGAAATGAGTTATTTGAGAGGAACATGTGGAGTTACATGGAGAGGCAGAATGACAAATGAGGAAGTGAAGGAGCGTTGTGGGGTGGATGTAAATGTGATAAGAAGCTTTAGGAGAAACACACTGAGGTGGTTTGGTCATATGGAGAGGATGAAGAGTGAGAGACTAATGAGGAGAGTGTATGTGAGTGAGGTGGAGGGGGGGAGAGGAAGGGGGGAGGCCAAGGATGAGATGGAGGGATGGAGTGGAGAAGTATATGAGAGGGGGGGGGGGTGTCAGCTGGGAGCAGGGGACAGGGTGACATGGAGGCGATTTGTTGCTTGTCTGTGACCAGTGGCCACCCCTTATGTGATTTAGGCGACTAGCAATAGATAGATAGAATAATAATAAATAATAGTAAGTATGCTAATTTTAGGTATCTCAATATTTTACAGTAATTCCCACAAATATATCCAAATGGTTTGCGCTTGCGCTTTGCGACATTGTGCAAGCTAAATATTTGTCAGATTGTGCACTTGCGCTTGTGCAAGTTAGTGAATTGCGGATTGTGCTTTGCGCTTGCGCAAGGTCCTTCTTCATTTGCGCTGCCCACCACTGCCTACAATACTGCCACATGCTGAATTCCCAAGTAAAACCTCATCACCCAGAATACATCCTTCTTCATGTTCTTCTTGCTGCTACTGAACAATCTTACTCAATTAATAATACTTACCTAGTACTGAAAAGATTAATGAAGGTTATAACTGACCCCTCCAGTATTCATAATCTATCTTAGGAAGAATAAAATTACTTACAGATTTCAAGAATAAAATGAAAAACAATGTCACTGTATTGAAGGGGTTAAAAGACAGTGTCTGTGACAAAAATCACAAATGTCCATGTGCACACACACACACACACACACACACACACACACACATGGAGCTCTTCCTGGATCAGGGGGAAATAATTACTAAATCAGCGACGAAAAGGAGACCAGCCTATTTGTGATTATGTTAGTGAGTGGGTCCCATCTGACAGTAGTAAAAAAAAAAAAAAAAAACGGGGTTTCGGTCATAAAATGATTAAGATATAGTGGAAATAGAAAGTCTCTAAATGGTTGAATCATGGCGCAAAGGGATGGTGCTTTGTTTACAACTGGTGAGAGAGAGTTTGAGGGCTTCTCCGAAGAAGATGTGGGAAATGGAAGAACAGTATTATGTTGAACCAAACAAGAATAGCAGGAGTAGAGAAAACAGCAGAGAGGAACGCCCAGGAAATAAAAACAATATGGGCAGTAATTAAAGAGTTACAGAAATGGACCAAAAAGCAGGAAAACGAGATCCAAATTCTACGGAATAAACTGGAAAAAGTTTGTACACGCAGTGACGAACAAGAAAGAGAAGTTACACAATTAAAAGTGAGTAATGAATCTGCCTCTTATTAAATAAAACAGCTTAAGAGGGAGAATAAGAGGATGGAAGAAGAAAGGGATAGGATGAAAACCAAACTAGATGAGTATGAATCCAAATCAAGAACGCAAGAGGAGCACATTAAAGAAATCAAGGAGCAACATAAGGGGTGGAAGAAAATTCAGGAAGAAGGAAATGTAAATCTGAATGAGATTATAGAACAACAAAGCAAGGAAAAGGTGGAGAGGAAAGTGGTTAGGGTACTGAGATGTAGAGAATCTTTAGTTAGGGATGTAGCAGATAAGAAAAAATGTGTAATAATATCAGGAGTTAAAGAAAAACGTATGACAGTAAGATCAGAAAGAAAAAGAGAAGAACTGAGTAAGGTTAAAGAAATAATATCAGTAGTCATGGAGAAAAACAACAAAGCTCAAGAAGAGATTGAAGAGGTGTTTAGGTTAGGAAAGTATGAGGAAGGAGGGGCAAGGCCATTGAAGATAAAGTTTAAGTCTCAGGCAACAGTAAACAAAATTATCAATAGAACATGGAAATTATCAGACAAGGAAGGGTTCAAGAATGTTTGGATGAGGAGAGATGCGAATCAGGAAGAAAGAGCTAAAATAAAGGAATTAGTAAAGGAAGCAAAGGTAAAAAATGAACAGAGAATGGAGGAAGAGAAGACAGTGTTTTATTGGAAAGTCATGGATCAGAAATTAAGAAAGTGGTACCTACGAAGAGAAGGAGAAAAGAGGGTTTTTAAAAAATTAAAAAATCTGTAGGTGTAATATACTTACCGGTATGTTGATGGTTTAATATCGGCAAGGCTAGAAATCAATGATTTTTTTAAGGTACATGAACCTGATGTTGTGTGCTTTGTAGAGACCAAGTTAAGAGAAGATATTGATGTTCATATGGGAGATGGTAAATACAAACTGTGGAGAAGAGACAGAAAAGAAAAAATGGGAGGAGGAGTGATCATAGCAGTGAAGAACAACATCAATGTAGATAACATGGAAATGGGAGAAGGCAGGGCTGGAGTGATAAATATGAAAAGAAACTGGAGAGAATAGCAAGAGAGATATGGTGGTAGTGTATGTTCCTCCTAAGACAAGAGCATGGAGTGATGATGAATACCATGAAATGTTGTCAGACATGGCTAGTTATTTACAGAAAATGATTGAGAAAAGCAACAATATAATTTTAATGGGTGACTTCAATTGTGAAGAGGTGAACTGGAAGGAATGGGACTTAGGAGGCTGTGAAGATTCGTGGGGCACTATATTAATAAATATAACAATGAACACTGTGATGACACAATGGGTCAAAGAAGAGCCACGGTTCCAAGGTGAGGACACACCAGCAAGACTGAATTTACTGTTTACCAAAGAACCCGATGTAATAGAGTCTGAAATATCTGTGTCCTATTGGAAAAAGTGATCATGTGGTCACTGAGTTCCAGATGATAACAGGGAACGTGGAGCCAAGAGACGAGCTTTATAGGCAGGGAAGATACAACTTTGGGAAAGCAAACTTTACAGGATTTAGAAAATTTTTCGAAAATGCAGATTGGAGAAAATTCAGAGAAACATGAGAGATACAGAGGAAGTGGGATATTTTTCTAGACCTCTATAATTTGGGAGTGGAAAAATTTGTGCCAAGAGTAAGGGAGAAAGAAAACAGGAAAAAGTTGTGGTTTAATAGAAGGTGTATGATAGCAAAAAAAGAGAGAGAGATGGCGTGGAACGATTGGAGAAAGAGAGGTAACAACAGAACAAAGGAAGAATATAAAAGAACTAGAAATGAATACATAAGAATACACAGAGAGGAAGAAAGGAATTTTGAAAAATGTATAATAGACAAATGTAAGGATGAACCCAAACTGTTTTATAGATTTGTCAATGGCAAACTGAAACCAAAGGAAGGAATCACCAAACTGAAAGTAGAAGGAGAGGTCTATAAAGATGCGGCAATGCAAGCAGAAAAAATGAACAAATGTTTCCAATCAGTTTCCACTAATGAAAAGGAGTTTGTAGGAGGAAAGCAGTGACTAGAAATGTAATGATAAAAGATATAAAAGTGGAAGTGCAGGAAGTGTATAAATTACTGGAAACTCAAGCTGTAAGGAAAGCCCCGGGACTAGATGGAATCTCTAATTGGGTACCAAAGGAATGCAGAGAACAACTGGCGGATAAGATTCACAGTTTAATTGTGTGTTCTCTGGAAGAGGGTGAAAGTGCCTCATGGATGGAAGAGGGCAAATGTGGTACCAATCTATAAGAGAGGAAACAGGGAAGAACCCCTGAATTATAGACCAGTGTCCCTAACCAGTATGGTTGCATAATTATGTGAGAGAATTCTGAAAGATAGATGGATAAAATATCTGGAAGAGATGAATATTTTGGCTGACAGTCAGTTTGGTTTCAGAAGTGGAAGGTCATGTGTTTCCAGCTTGTTGAGCTTTTACTCAAGAGCAACTGACGTGCTACAGGAGAGAGATGGTTGGGTGGATTGTGTGTATTTAGATTTGGAGAAGGCCTTCGACAAGGTACCCCATAAGAGACTAATGTGGAAACTAAAGCATATAGGAGGACTGAAGGGGAACCTCCTGGAATGGATGAGAGACTTTTTAAGAGACAGACAAATGAGGACAGTAATAAAGGACAGGATGTCTGGATGGAGGGAAGTAACAAGTGGAATCCCAAAGGGCTCGGTTGTTGGCGCCAGTAATGTTCCTGATTTATGTAAATGATATGGTAGATGGAGTGAACAGTTATGCAAGACTGTTTGCTGATGATGCAAAGATCTTGAGGAAGGTAGAGGTTGAGGAGGATTGTAAAATGCTGCAGGAGGATTTGGATAGGATACACGATTGCAGCCAGATGTGGGAAATGAAATTCAATGCAAAGAGATGTAAAATATTGGAAATGGGTAAAAGTACCAAGAGACCATCACTGAATTACTTGATGGGTAATGAACCAATCACAAAAGCAAGAAAAGAGAAAGAGTTGGGAGTGCTGGTCCAGGATAGTTTGTCACCTGAAAAACATATTAACAAGACAGTTAGAGAGACGTATAAACTCTTGACTAATACTGTATAAGAGTAGCTTTTCATTGCATGGATGAGAAGATGATGAAAAAATTGATAGTAGCCATAATCTGCCCCAGGTTAGAATATGCAGCAGTAGTGTGGTCCCCACACAAAAAGAAAGATATAAACAAGATTGAGAGAATACAAAGAACAGCAACCAAAATGGTCCCCATTCTGGCAGATCTGTCATACAGAGAGAGGCTGGAAAGGCTGGATTTGCCTTCCTTAGAGGAAAGGAGAAAGAGAGGCGACATGATTGCAGTGTTCAGGACCATGATGGGAGTAGATAAAATTGACAAAGAAGATCTGATTGCATGGGATATGAGAGCAACAAGAGGACATGGAATGAAACTGAAGAAGCCAAGCTGCTTGAAGGATATCAAGTAATATAGTTTTCCTTATAGATGTGCAGACCTGTGGAATAGCCTGGACAAAGAGATCGTCCAGTCTAAAAACTTTAACGAGTTTAAAGCTAAATTTGACTTACTGAGAAACAGAGACAGGACCCCATCAGCATAGCTCATTTCTTGTATATCACAAATTAGGTAAATACAATTATGTAAACACACACACACACACACACGATGACTAATGTTCCTTAAAAAAAAAAAAAAAAAAAAAAAAAAAAAAAAACAGCAACTAGAAGATAAAAAGACTGCTGCTGAGATGATCAGCCTTCATATACCTACTGGGGAAAAAAGACTTTTGATGATTTGAATTATATAAAACCAGTCTTAAATGATCTTACAAAAGATCCAGTGGCATCTTAAAACAATTCCCCTGGTAAGACAGTACCACCATACCAGTCCTCAATGAGTGAACCCCAGTATGTTTCTGTATAAACTGTACTCCTAACAACTTCCAAGCATCCTGTAAGAACCACCACCAGACATATACCTAGAAGTCACTGATTTCCTGCAGTCCACTGGGTTCACAATGAGATGAGTCAGGGACTGCAATAACAGCAAATTCTAGCACGCAAGCGATGATATGCAAAGGTTTGTGGTACCATCTACTGCACACAGAAGCATTGTTAAACCTAAGAGAATGCACTGTCTGGTGAATACCAAGACCCTGGAGAAAAAAAAAAAACTCTAAAGTTCCCCCCCACTCCCTCATCAACTTATTGCTTTACTTCAACTTCCTCCCTTTTGAAATCTTCAGTCAATCTGAATGACTTCAGGAACAAAGAAGTCACCATCTAATTCCTCTTCCAGTTGACCAACCAGCAATGGAGGCTCATTAAAGAGCATTTGCAGGTTGAGAACTTGTGCAGGGCGGACTCCTGACTCCCTCAAGGCATAGTTGTGCCAGCCCTGCAGAAGAAAACGCATGGGTAGCCAACTTTTAAAGCACATTGGATGATAAAGAAGGAATTTTAATTATAACATCCTTATTTCTGTCCCAGTTATGCCATCCAGAAACTGAAGTCAAGACCATTCAGTGACAGGACAGGCTTTTCCACATTACCAACAAATATTAAAACCCTCACATACTTCTCTCTGTCATTCCTCTACCTCCTTGTTCATTCCTTTATCACATACTGCACCACTCTCTTCCTTTACACTAAATACATTTTTCCTATATATCTTTTACTCTTGTCAAGCTGCTGACCACAAATGAGGCACAATGAAGGACTGCATGGGCCATGCTGCAAGCCTCATTTGAGGTACAGGTTACACTGGTTATAAAACAATGACTCAAGGAAGATAAACTACCTTCCAAAAACTCAGCCCAGTAGGGGTTAATATCAACACCAGCAACTATCTTTGGTGTCTAATCTGCAGTGCTGGGCAGGTGCGCAAACACTTGCGCAAAGCGCAACTGCGCACTGTTGCGCTTTGGTGAATATCGTTTGCGCATTGCGCACCGCATGAGACCATGTGCAATATTGCACTTGTGCACATGAAAAGGCAGGTGCGCATGCGCAAATTTAGTTGCGCTTGCACGCTTGCCTTGCGCACCTGTCTTGTGGTAAGGGACACATGGTCTTGGGAGCTTCCCGTATGTCTGGACAAGAGGTGGGGGAGGCTCGGGTGGGTCGCGAAGTTTCTGCTGGGGGGAGGCAGGAGGGATGGAGGGTAGTAGCATTTCTTAAAATGTTTCAACAGAGATATTGTATTTTAATATTTTTAAAATTATTATTATTAGTAAATAATAATAAATTAAAAATACATTATTTATTACGAGTAGCATATGCAATTCCTTACAAAAATAATTAAAACATTATTTAAATCAAATATCCACAGCCTAATAATTTATTAGGCTGTGGATATTTGATTTAAATAATTTGTTTTAATGATTTTAATGACAGTATTGTGATACCAACTCTAACGTATGGAAGTGAAGCATGGACGTTGTTGGAAGGACACAAGTCAAGAGTGAGAGCAGTGGAAATGAGTTATTTAAGAGGAGCCTGTGGAGTCACATGGAGAGACAGGATGACGAATGAGGATATAAAGGAGCGTTGTGGTGTGGATGTGGATGTGATAGGAAGCGTTATGAGGAACACACTGAGGTGGTTTGGCCATGTGGAGAGGATGGAGGGTGAAAGACTGACGAAGAGAGTGTATGTGAGTGAGGTGGAGGGGGGAAGAGGGAGGGGGAGGCCGAGGATGAGATGGAGGGATGGGGTGGAGAGATATATAAGAGAGGGGGGTGTGGGTTGGAAGCTGGGCAGTGAAATGGCAGGGGACAGGGCGACGTGGAGGCGATTTGTTTGTGGCCACTCCAAACAGGATTGAGGCATCTGGCAATAGATAGATAGATAGATAAAAATGATTTTTGTAAGGAATTACACATGCTATTGTATATCTATATTAAATTATTAAATAAAACATCTTGCGAAAATGCAGATAAAAGTAAAAAAGTCAACATTACAGCCTTCGTTTCCCTGCCCCCGTGCTTCACAGCCCCCTCACTCCTCTGTTTGAACTTCCACGAGTGAAAAAAGTTACTACATGACAGTATTGTGATACCAGCTCCAATGTATGGAAGTGAAGCTCTGACCTTGTTGGAGGGACATAAGAGTGAGAGCAGTGGAAATGAGTTACTTGAGAGCAGCATGTGCAGTTACATGGAGAGACAGATTGACAAATGAGGAAGTGAAGGAGCGTTGTGGCATGGATGTGGATGTGATAGGAAGCGTTAGGAGAAACACTTTGAGGTGGTTTGGTCATATGGAGAGGATGGAGAGTGAGAGGCTAACGAGGAGAGTATGTGAGTGAGGTGAAGCGGGGGAGAGGGAGGGAGAGGCCAAGGATGAGATGGAGGGATGGGGTGGAGAAGTATATGAGAGAGGGGGGTGTGAGCTGGGAGCAGGGCATTGAAATGGCGGGGGACAGGGCAACGTGGAGGCGATTTGTTGCTTGTTTGTGGCCAGTGGCCACCCCTTACGTGATTTAGGCGTCTAACAACTGATAGATAGATAGAATAATAATAAATAAAAGTAAGTATGCTAATTTGTTTAGATAACTCAATATTTTACAGTAATTCCCACAAATAAATGCAAACGGTTTGCCCTAGCGCTTAGCGACATCGCGTAAGCTAAATATTAGATTGAGCACTTGTGCAAATTACAAATAATATAAAATAATAAATAAATGTAAGTAAGCTATTTTATGTAAATATCTCAATATTTACAGTATTTCCCACAAATCTATCCAAATGGTTTGCAATTGCGCTTTGCGACATTGCGTAAACTAAATATTTGTCAGACTGCACACTTGCGCTTGCGCAAGGTAGTCAACCGTGGATTGCGCTTTGCGCTTGCGCAAGGTACTTCTTCATTTGCGCTGCCCACCACTGCTTATCTGTGCATCACAGTATCTGAATGTTCAGACAATCTCCTTGGGTATTTCTATTTACCTATTCCACAAGAACTCACTGTTAAAGATCCATACTAAAGTTTAGATGTGGTTTTGGTACCAGAACTTAAAAAAAATAAAAATAAAAAATAAGTAAAAATAAATAATTTTCACAACACATTCACAAGGATGGGCTCTCCTAATCTGAACCAGATCATCTAGTGATATTAACACTAAACTAGAGAAGAAGATGTAAATTTCTTTCCATTCAGTGACCATGACCCACGGTTTTCATATCTGAAATTGTCTTATATATGGTCAATAGCTACCACTGTCCAATCCTGTCCTGCCCTATCAGATGTGTAAGGCCCAGGGCTAGCCTATCTGTCTAGGTATTCAAGGCAAAGGTGACCAGTCACATCCCTGAGCAGCAATATGCTAGTGATATCCACTGACCATTCCATGGACTAAGAACCTTTGTGGGCAGTTACAACATCCATACCCACTGGACCATTAGGCATCCAGGACTAAAAACTTAAAAAATTAGTTTCTAGTCACGATTATCAAAACTTAGAACCCTAACAGATATATTACTTACATACTAAAGGCTATCCAATCTCTACAGTATTTGCAAGTCGTGCCCCCTTCCCCCAGAGCCTAACAGTTATCGTACAGCTAGCCCGGCTGTATCACTTACCATTTTACCACAAGTCCGTGCGCTTGCAAATCTTTACATGGAAAATTCCCTACTTCAGCTCTGCCATACTTTTCATAAAATTTGAAGTGAATATGGTAATCAAGATAATTTTCTGTCTGAGAATCCTTAATTCTTTCTTGAACTGATTCGATACTTGCTGTAAAAATCAATGATAAGTAAAAAGTGGCAAAAAAAATTTTCAACCATTCTTCTACTTATTCTCACTCTAATATTAGTTATTATAGGCTCTCTTTGCCATTTGGAAATTAATTTCCATAGATAAAACATTCACGAGTATAGTGGTGTAAGGAAAAATTACCAGTATGTAGTACAAATTACTGCAGATCAGCAGGTATTAAATCCATCCATCCATCCATCATCAAATCCTACATTGCCCCATGAGGAGCGTAGGAAGCCCGGGGCTAGGCAGTTGGTCCCGACATTTAAGATGAGAGTGACCAGCCTCACACATCCCTGAGTGGCATTACTTAAGCAATCAACCCCAACCATCCCTTGGATGTAAACCTTCACCGGCTCAATCCGATTGGAACGCAATAAAACATTCTTATATTGCGCAATGAATGTTATTATGAGATCTTATCAGCTCCTTGGTAAAATGGTAAGTGACAGCCAAGCCAGCTGTACAATAACTGTTAGGCACTGGGGGAAGGGGGCATGGCTTACAGATATATCAAGATTGGATAGCCTTTACATGGGTGTTATAAAAGCGGTTAATTTACTTCGTCATTCATTGCTCATTTCACTCCTGTATGAAAATAAAAAATGGAGCACTTTTGTACAGTGTCCACTTCACTAGGGTCTATCTATCTATCTATCTATTGCCAGATGCCTCAATCCCATTCGGGGTGGCCACAAACAAATGGCCTCAACGTTGCCCTGTCCCCTGCCATTTCACTGCCCCGCTCCCAACTCACACCCCCCTCTCTCATACACCTCTCCACCCCATCCCTCCATCTCATCCTCGGCCTCCCCCTCCCTCTTCCCCCCTCCACCTCACTCACATACACTCTCTTCGTCTGTCTTTCGCTCTCCATCCTCTCCACATGGCCAATCCACCTCAGTGTATTCCTCCTAACGCTTCCTATCACATCCACGTGCACACCACAACGCTCCTTTATATTCTCATTTGTCAGCCTGTCTCTCCATGTTACTCCACAGGCTCCTCTCAAATAACTCATTTCCACTGCTCTCACTCTTGACTTGTGTCCTTCCAGCAACGTTCAAGCTTCATTTCCATACGTTAGAGTTGGTATCACAATACTGTCATGTAGGAACTTTTTCACTTCCATGCTCACTTCCCTGCTACTTATCACTGCTTTCAAGGAACCAGCAACCTTTCTTCCCTGCTGTACCCTTTCAAGCACTTCATCCTCCAAACCTCCATCTTTACTCATCACACTACCCAAGTACTTAAATGTACTCACATTTTCCAATTCCTCACCATCCATTTTCGCTGTACATTCACTGACTTCACCTCTCTCAAAGACCATCACTTTACTCTTCCCTACATTCACCTTTAGATTTCGTTTCTTACACACTCTCCTAAACTTATCCACCAAGCCTCGCAGCTCTCCTTTGTCTTCACTCAACAACACAGTATCATCTGCAAACAACAGTACAGGGAGTTTCCAAACACTATCCTCTCTCACCAGGGCTATTCCAACATCCACTACCCTACCTTGTACAGTAAACCCTCAAAGATCCAGACTAATTGGGGCTATAACCCTGTCCGGATCTCGAAAAATCCGGATCTTCCAGAAATTACATAAATTTGCTCATATGAAAGAAAACTTATGGTGGTTTAGGTATAACTTAATGCAAAATAAAAACAAACAGCACCGTATGTTTGCGCTTTGAAGCCATGGTGGAAGAGTAAAGAAAGAAAACTGTGCTTTCACTCGATTAATGTGTTCCCGCGACTCACACTAGGTCAACTGCCTCAGCTCATTGTCCCCTCAAGGCCGCGTTCCCCCCCCCCATTCACATGTGTGCGCCTCACACAGGGATACCGGAGAACCGATAAAACTTAAATTAAATTTAATAAAGTATAAAATTAATAGGATAGAATAATAATGTGTGCAAATATTTTTTTTGTAAATTTTAATTAATAAATTGTGTATCTTGTAGCCTATGTTTTAAAATGAAAATTTGCCAAGAAATGGTCTGGATATTCGCAAAATCCGGATCTTTGAGGGTTTACTGTACCTCTTGCATTACCCCATCCACGTACAGATTGAAGAACCGTGGAGACATGACACATCCCTGTTTCAACCCAACCTTCAAAGAGAAAAATTCACACAGTTCACCATCCACATGCACTGCAGCCTTAGCACCATCATACATACTCTTCACAGCATTCAACAACTTCCCATCTACTCCATATATTCTTAATACTTTCCACAATCCTTGTCTATCCACTCTGTCATATGCTTTCTCCAAATCCATGAAAGCCGCATACAACTTCTTTCCCTTCTCTAGAAACTTTTTCACTAAAGATCTAAGAATGAATATCTGATCTACACAACCTCTTCCCTTCCTAAAGCCTCCCTGTTCTTCTCCGACAAATTCCTCTGTTCTTTCTCTAACTCTGTCAATAAGTATCCTACCATACACTTTTCCTATTATACTAAGAAGACAGATGCCCATATGATTACCACATACTTCTTTTTCCCCTTTTCCTTTGTACAAGGGAATAATTATACCTGACTTCCAGTCCTCTAGCACTCTACCTTTCTCCCAGGCCAATCTGCACATTTTCTACATCCATTCTACTACTATCTCTCCCCCATACTTCAGCATTTCACCACACAATCCATCAATTTTGGGGGCTTTCCCCAATTTAACTTTCTTCACTGCTTCCACAACTTCTATCCTACTGATTTCTTCCTGTCTTCTCACCTCCCTCCTCCTCCCAACCACTTATACTCGCATTACTTCCATCCTCTATGTTCAACAATTCCTTAAAGTGTTCTCTCCATCTGCTCACTTTTTCTCCCTTCTCCACTAGTAATCTACCATTTTTATCTTTCACTCCCCTGCTAACTTCACTTCCACTCTGTCCTACTCTTTTCACCTCTTTCCAGAACATTTTCTCACAGTCCCTCCACTTTACACTCAAGTTCCTTCCAAATTCCTCATCTGCTCTCTTCTTACTCTCTCTTACTAATCTTTTCACCTCTCTCTTTCTTTCTACATGTAACTCTCTCTTCCGCCTCTCAACTTCTTCCACGCCCCTATTTCTCATCCATTCATTGTATGCTTTCTTCTTTTGTGCCACAGCCTGTCTTACCTCTTCATTCCACCACGCTGTTCCTTGCACACCCCTCCATTTTCTCTTCATCCCACACACCACATCACATGGTGCACATATTTCTTCTGTAAATATCCTGCACACACCTTCCATGTCCCCCATCTGCTCCAATTCGTATTTGCCCAATCGTTCCTCCACTTCTCTCTTATACTCTGCATTTTTCTCATCCTCTTGGAACCTTTCCACTCACTTACAAATACTCCTTTTTCCCGTCCCTCCCTACTTCTATTTTTCCATCTTAATTGGACCTTGATTTTGGCCACCACCAAGCAGTGGTCAGAAAGTCCACTCCCCCAACCTCTATAAGCTCTTGCATCCATTACACATTTTTGCATCCTTTCATCCACACACACATAATCAATCATTGCCTTCCTTTCATTCAGTTCATCACCCACCCTTCTCATCTCTCACCATGTATACTTGTGGATCATCTTGTGCCTGAAGAGGGTATTGGCTATCACCAACCCCCTCCCAGCACAAATGTCCACTAACACACTGCCATTCTCATCTATCTCATCAGGCACACCTCACTCACCAACTATTCCATCCATCTTCACATTCCCTACTTTACCATTTATATCACCGATCAAAAACACTCTCTCATTCCTTCCAAACTTTTCCATGCACACTTCCACATTTGTCCAGAACTCTTCTCTCACTCTGCTTGCACGATCTTGCGTTGGCGCACACACACACACAATCGCCCACATTTGTATTCCAACTTTCAATCTTATCCACACAATCCTTGACCCAACTGATCCATACTCTCTTATGCTCTTCTTCGATCTTTACTCACAACTATACATACTCCTTCTTTTGCCCTCTCATTCTCACCTACTCCTGCACATATACCCCATCCATACTCCCATTCTCTCACATTCTCACCTCTCCATTTCGTTTCAGTTATTCCGCATACATCAACTTTTGCACCCTCAAGCACCTGGACAATCTCTCTCTCTTTCACCTCATCATTCGCTCCCCTTACATTCCAAGTTCCGATAACCATGTCCTTTGTCCGGTCCTTGGTCGTCACCTTTTGGTCAGTCCTTGTCCGAGGCTTATTGTTTGTCTTTTAGTTAGTTGTTTCACTAGGGTGCTCGTAAAAATTGAATATGAAAAATATAGGCGTCAGAACCCAGCATATGATGAGGTTCCTGGGGAAAATAAATCGCAAGGACTTTTTTTTCAAATCGCCAAACACTTAGAGGTTGCACAAAAACCGCAAAGTTTTCCATTTTGGCTCAAATCAGCTTCATACATAGGAGCAGTGAGTGTAGTCTACTTGAATTACAATCTTATGATTATACAATATGCTTACCATCAATCCATCCATCATCCAATCCTACTTTGCCCCATGAGGAGCGAAGGAGCCCGGGGCTAGGCAGTTGGTCCTGACATTTAAGATGAGAGTGACCAGCCTCACTCATCCCTGAGTGGCATTACATAAGCAATCAACCCCAACCATCCCCTGGATGTAAACCTTCACCAGCTCAATCCGACTGGAGCGCAATAATTACCCACTAAACCACCAGGCGCCAAAATTTGGTTGCATGGTTATCACCCAGCGTAGTAAATGGTTTCCTAGTGTACAGGAAACCATTTGGCTTGTCACTCAGTGTAGAGTCACCCACAGGCAGAAGGAAGAGGAAAGAATGAAGGAAAGAAAGACAGAAGAGGGAGTGTAAAGTCACCCATAGGCAGAAGGAAAAGGAAAGAATGAAGGAAAGAGAGAAGAGGATGGAAGGAATGAAGGATGGAGGGGAGGAATGGACAGACACCCAACAGCAGCACTACATCCAGTAAGTGGATGGTAAGCTCCCCCACCTACCAATATGCTTACACTTACAAATAATACTTTAAAAAAAAATAATAATAAAATAAAAAAAATAAAAAAAGTAAACTTTTTATATAAGCAGATGTCCTCATCATTCAAAAAGTTAGACAGAGTACCTCTCAGCAAGGCAGCTTGGAGTGCTTTTTTGTAATAGTTCCTTGTTGTTGTTGCAAGGTTACTGTCACTTGTTTTTATTACTGTATTTATGAGTTAACGAAATCCACTAACCCATGTTTTTCTCGTTCTCAGGTGATGAATACTAGTGAAGGTGTCTGGCACAATATCAAAGAGATCAGTATGGTTGGTCATCCAGTGCCACTCTCCCAGGACAGAAATTACAGCAGTTGCAGGCAGGTACATCCAAGTCCAGGAGCAAGTCCAAGCCAGATAAATCCATAGATAAAGCCCAGAGAAAACATCCACTTGATTCACTTAGTTTTCACTCAGTTCATTCCACAGTAACTTACTGTAACTTACTTAATTTTCATTCAATACATTTAAATTTATTACAGCACTTAAAATTATCTGCTGCCTCAAAAAATTTGTACTGGGATATCCAGATTATTGGTGGCTGGATTAAAAGACTTTTACCGTACTACCAAGTTCTCCAATCATTTTTTTTACCCTGAAAAAGATTTCTGTACTATAAAATCTGCTATGCCTGTGTGTATGTATTTACCTAGTTGTCATATACAGGAAATGAGCTACGCTCGTGGAGTCCTGTCTCTGTTCTCGATGTCAAATTTGGCTTTGAACTCGTTTAAGTTTTTAGACTGGATGATCTTTTTGTCTAGGCTATTCCACAGGTCTATGCATCTATAAGGAAAACTATATTTCTTGATATCCTTCAAGCAACTTGGCTTTTTCAGTTTCATTCCGTTACTCTCCCATCTCATATACACAAATCTTCTCTGTCAATTTTTTCCACTCCCATCATGGTCCTGAACACCGCAATCATGTCGTCCCTCTCTCTCTCCTTTCTTCTAAGGTGGACAGATCTAGCCTTTCCCTGTATGACAGACCTGCCAGGCTAGGGACCATCTTGGTTGCTGTTCTTTATATTCTCTCGATCTTGTTTATATCTTTCTTTTTGTGTGGGGACCAAACTACTGCCGCATATTCCAACCTGGGGCAGATCATGGCCACTACCATTTTTTCATCATCTCCTCCTCCACGTAATGAAATGCTACTCTTAGGTTAGTCAAGAGATTATATGTCTCTATAACTATCTTGTTAATGTGCTTTTCAGATGACAAATCATCCTGGACCAGCACTCCCAAGTCCTTCTCTTCCCTCACTTTTGTGATTATTGTCGTTCAATACCCATCAAATAATTAAGTGATGGTCTCTTGGTACTTTCACCCATTTCCAATATTTCACATTCTTTTTTCGTTGAATTTCATTTCCCACATCCAGCTCCAATCATGAATCCTACCTAGGTCCTCCTGCAGCATTTTGCAGTCTTCTTTAACTTCTACTCTCCTCACGATCTTTGCATCGTCAGCAAACAGGCTTGCGTAACTGCTGATTCCATCTACCATATCATTTACGTAAATCAGGAACATTATGGGTCCTAACACGGAGCCCTGTGAGACTCCACTTGTTACTTCCCTCCATCCAGACGTCCTGTCTTTTACTACTGTCCTCATTTGTCTGTCTCTCAAGAAGTCTCTCATCCACTCTAAGAGGTTCCCCTTCAGTCCTCCTATATGCTCCACTTTCCACATTAGTTGCTTGTGGGGAACCTTATCAAAAGCTTTCTCCAGATCTAAATACACACAATCCACCCAACTATCTCTCTTTTAGCACATCAATCGCCCTTAAGTAGAAGCTCAACAAGTTGGGAAGACCTTCCATAAATCCAAACTGACTTTATGTGTGTGTCCATGAGTGGAAACTAGTGAAGTCATCATCCTACTTTTGAGACAGAATATAAGGGGTGAGGCTGTGGGTATTGAAGGCGGGTGAGTAGTGGGAAAATAGGTCCATGGGGAAATGGGCCCATGTAAGAACATAGGTCCAGTGGGTAAAAACAGGTCCACAATGAAAACAGATCCATAGGAAAAATCTATATGGGGAATCAGGTTTCCCCATAAGGTGATAACAGGTTCATTAGGGAAAACAGGTCCACATGGGAAACTAGGTCTAATGGGAAAATAAGTTTAAGGGGAAAAGAGGTCTATGAGGAAAGAGGTTCAAGGGTGAATATAGGTCCATGGCAGAAAATAGAGCCACAGGGAAAATAGGTACAAGATGGGAAACAGGTCCATGGTGAAATACAGGCACACTGGGGAAAACAGGTGCATAAGGAAAAATAGGTCAGAGGGAAAAATAGGCCTATATGGGAAAAAGTCATTGAGCAATGAGCAAAAATAGGTCCATGGTGAAAACTGATCTAAAGGGGAAAAATAGGCTCACTGGAAAAAAAAAAAAAAAAAAAAGGTTCATGTGGGAAAATCTGCCAACTTAGGAACAGGTCATTGGAGGAAAATGGGTGGGTGGGGGCTGACATCTGGGTGGTGAAGCCAGAAGTGACCCTCCATACCACATTTACACAGCACAGCCCATATATATTTAGCTACTGAATCTTTCTCCTCCAGTGTTTCACAACCTTCCTTTCAGACACAACTGTAATAAGTATTTCTGTTTCTACCAAGCACATATCCTTTCAATCTCTCTCTCACATTGCCATCAGCATTATATCATCAGCATGAAGAAACATCAGCTCACATTCCTCTCACTTGATGTAGGGCTACCTTTAGATGACTCTGTACTGAGTGACAATTAAAATGGTCTCCAGTAACCCTGGAATGATGTGTTAGGAGGTAACCAAACTCCCAACAAATGGTTGCCTCATGGTCTACTGGGTTACAGTGTTTCAACTAAACACGGCATATCTCTTATGCTAAATAATACCATGTGAAAATAGCAAAAATAAAACACGAAGTACTATATGGCATGGTACACGAGCAAATATACAGCACACAGGGCAAGGCCAATTTACAAAGAACAAAATCAATGGTTTTGGTATGAGCTACTAAACAAATGTCAGGCCCAGAGGAAGCCAGGAATGGTAGACCCACTAACAAAACTGAAGTAACTCACTAAATCTGTGGGTATGCAGTGTGTAGTTATTCTTGCTGCCTGTTCATGTTTAGAGAATGCTGACTGTGACAGTTCACGAAGATCCTACCTTCTGAATACAGCATTTCATGTGTCACAATTTTCTGCACACAACTCAAAATGCCCTAACATACATGCCACACTAATACTGAAACACAATGGCATTTATGCATTCATTCATCAACCAACCTGTGATGACTCATCATGAATGTTGGGGCTGGGGCAAGGTCACTCAGTTCAGACACTTAAGGTGAGGAACCAGCCTCCTACTAACCCCTACATCTTGAACATTTAGGGCCATATCTGGCTGAAGTGCCACTATGCCATATGCCATTAGATCACCAGGCAACTGTTTGCTGGTTAAATGATTACTTCCCTGACAATAAATTATTTTCTAGAGTGAAGGAAACTGTTTGCCTTGTCTCACTCTGTAAAGGAAACTGAAGGTAACACTACGATAAGTGAATGGATGGTGGGTACCTCCACCTGCTACTAAAAGACATCATACTATTTTAAATCTTGAGGAACTTTTTTATGTATGAAACAGAAAACTAACAAACTATAGTAACTGTACAGCTGACGCCCCATTACGAATACAACTTATACACTTACAATGGAGTAACGGATACAAATTTATAAGTCTGTGGTACAGCAGTTATTAATATTATCTTGTATGGTATATGTTTAGACTATTCAATGGAAAAAGATTTTCCACATTACATTATATTTTGTGTACCAGGCCACAACATACTAGTGACGACTTTCGTCACTACTGCCGGGGAGAGCCAAGGAGGCTGAAGTAACTATAATTACAAGACTCACCCGCTCCATTGTACTATAAACAGATGTTTTTTCAACCTCTTCACATGCTTTTCCTTCAATCAGCATCCGTCGCGCCACTCGTGATGTATCAGGGATGAACCAAACTTGCCTAGGAGGATGCCTGGGGAAACCATAACTTAGCAGTCAAACAAAATACACATATGTATCAATTTATTCTGGCTTCAAAACACTTGATTATTCCACTGTTCTGCCCCTGAATCCTACAAAAGCCACAGTGAGTTTTACAATACATTTAACTGCTGACTCTTATACAGTATGCTGTACTGATTATAAAAGGTACATTTATACCACGCTACCACCATTAATACAGTAATACTTGGTCAACAGAGTAAACCAGTTGTTGGTTTTGCCATAAATACGTAAATACAGAAAATAAAAGCCATGTGGAGAGGATGGAGGGTGAAAGACTGACGAAGAGAGTGTATGTGAGTGAGGTGGAGGGGGGAAGAGGGAGGGGGAGGCCGAGGATGAGATGGAGGGATGGGGTGGAGAGGTATATGAGAGAGGGGGGTGTGAGTTGGGAGCAGGGCAGTGAAATGGCGGGGGACAGGGCGGCTTGGAGGCGATTTGTTTGTGGCCACCCCAAACGGGATTGAGGGGTCTGGCAATAGATAGATAGATAGAAAAGTCAGTAACTGAATATTTTCCAAATTTAATGAATAACAGCATACACCAAGTCTTCCATCCCAGAACTCTCCCATCCTCCAGTAATTCATAATCATACCTATCCCAACTTTTATTTCCTCTTAAAAAGGTGGAATAAAGAGAGACTCAGAAACATCATGACAATGTACCTGCTCATGCAATGCTCCTCATCAGTGACCTTTTGGTGAAGCACAGGACATCTATCGTCCCCTACTCACCCTACTCTCTGGATTTGGCCCCTGCAGACTCCCCCCCCCCCCCAGTTGAAATCCACCCTGAATGGTCACTGACTTCAGACAACAGAAGAGACACAAGAAAATTCGCTAAATGCACAAAATACATGTTCACTCAACCGCATGTACCTCGAAGACTAAGTGACATGGCGTGATGCGGCTAAGCTCTAAGTCGCCACAACACAATGCTCCAATCACAATCACACTAAACTAGCTACTTGGTACGCTAATTAAATGTTCAGTTTCTTTTTGGGCTGACCTTATATACCAAAAACTTCCTGAAATGTGTGGAGAGTTATATAACAGCACCTTACCAAGTACAGGCATACCCCGGTTTAACGATTTAATTTGTTACGTAAAACCCCATTGTTAGGCAGGGTATCGTATATCGGGGTACTTTTAACATGTATTTCAATGTGAACCATTTACTTGCCTTGGGTTTCCCACTAAACCAAGTCTAAAACCCACCTAGATGAGCCCAAAAACAGGTTTAAAGGCAATCTAAATGGCCTAACAGCTGTCAAGGAAGCTAACCCGAGCCTAACACCTGTAAATAACTCACTAAAACCACCAAATTAAATCTGAATATCATCAAATATAAGTTTGGAAAAAATCAAGCTTAGTAAACTGTACCCCAAAATGACAATGTTCACCCCACCTATGGCTAAAACACATTAATCGAAGTCTAAAAACAGTTTATAAATCAACCTAAACACACAATTTTAGCTTAAAATATCACCAAAATTGGTAAGCAAAATCAAAACCCATCGTAAAACCGGGGTTTGGCCATCGTTAGCCGGGATATGGTGCAATTTGTACCCCCATCATTAAGCTGGGGTGTCGCATCTTGGGGTACCGTATATCAAGGTATTACTGTACTCCCTTCAACTTATCATTAAGCAGGAACTGAGGAAATAGCTCACAACAACAGCCTACCTGGTAAAACAAAGGGATTACATCACTGTAGTTCAAAACTAAGCACACATTTAGTGAGTTCTCCTCAGTATGATCTGTACATTACATTTATGAATGACATGCAATATCTTTGAGCTCTAGAGCAAAAAACGTTGAGTAATATGTGTGAACTGTAAGTAATCCCTACACTATCCGACGTAATAGAGCCAAAGGCATGTCCAGAAAGTGGTCCCGTCCGGAGAGTGGGCCCCAGCCTCCTGGACTTGTACTTAAGGACCCTAACCCAGCCTAACTTTGAAAGCCACCTAAATAACTCCCTACTGGACATGCATAGCACCTATTTCAACCTATTTAAGACCCTATTCATGCCAATAATGGACATAAAGCATGAAATAAATGAAAAGGAACCAGAGAATGAGGAATCAGAAGTGGTTATGGAAAACAGCAGTGTACAGGGTACTTATAGCATGTCTGTGGCCACCTTCTCTAAGGCTTTGACAGTGGTGAAAATGCTCTTGAAGCACGTACAGTAATCCAGTGCTGTGCTGCACTTACAGTAATTCTTTGCACTGTAAGTTATAATTGTTTAACACTGCACATTCTGCTCTTAATTGCACCACGCCAGTTTCAACTGCTAGTTTCAACCGCCAGTTTGCACTCCACAATTAATCCTTTGCACTCTAAAATCTAATTTCTTAACACTGCACAACACTGTAAATTCCCATGTGGTCTAGTGGCGAGGTATTGCAGTTTATTCACTGTTTATTCACAAAAACGAGCAAGTGCAGCATCCACTGCGATAAGTATCCACTCGTGATGACAGTTAGGCAGTAATTGGTGGTGAGGAAGGAGCAGGGTTGCCAGACCGAAACTCGGCCACATTACCAAACTCCTCAATTTTCATTACCAAATTTAATTTTTCATTACCAAATTCGTAAAGCAAGCATTTATTCTTAACTAATTATATATACAAGTAGAATATTAATCATTCTCCTTATAATTAACAGCATGTTGATTATTTTCACGCTATGTAGGCTAGCAGATTAATCAGAGAGAGCAGACAATCCACCATCTTCATCCCGTGTATCCTCATACATGTGAAAAATCCGTTTGGTAATGCATTATTCTGATTCATTACCAAACGAATTTTTCATTACCAAACTGGCCCACATTTGGTAACGAAAAATACCAAATGGCAACCCTGACAGGGGAGGGGGGAGGAAGGAAGAGGTGAAGGGGCTGTGGTGTAAACAGTTGTTCAGTGCTGCGCGGCAATTCCAAATTACGAGTGGGAAAAAATTTGGACTTTTGGAGGATTTTTTTCTTTTTTTTGGCCATTTTTGGGTTCTGAAGGTCCAGGCCCACAATGTCCGGTAAGTGGGGTGTCCGGAAAGTGGATGTCCAGATAGTACAAGGATTGCTGTATAAATGTAACCAGCCCTCCTCCAACTGATCACCTGGCAGTAACTGGACTGTGTATGTACAGCCAGCTCTCCTACAACATGCGATACTAGAACACAGAAATCATAGAACGCGGGAGGCACCTGCTTGTGTTTCAAAATTATACTACACGGAACAAGAGGCATATAACACGGCGGAAGACACCTGTTTATGTTTCAAAATCTTGCTACGAAGAAAAGATGCATATAATATGGATTGTTCGGTGCTGACATATTGCTATGATATGTCTGTGCGGTGTGTTGTCATGGTCCTGTAGTGACCACCATCAGCGTCAATTACAACAGTCTCCCCTGCAACCATTTCCCTTGGTGGACTCAGAGACAACATACACATGCTTCAGGCAACAATGGCACAGGGGACCCCTGGCTGCTGTGCCCTTTCTGCCCGCAGGTGCACCTGGTCTGGCTTCCCCGGTATGGCTCGCTCTGCTCCTGAGGGGAAAGAGGGCACAGGGGCCAGGGGTTCCCTGTACTGTTGCTACCCCGAGCTGCAACTCGCTCTGCTCCTGCAGGCAAAAAAGGCACAGCAGCCAGGGATCCCCTGCGCTGCTGTTTTTTGAAGCCACAACTCGCTCTGCTCCTGCAGGCAAAAGGGCACAACAGCCAGGGGTCCCCTGTGCTGTTGTTGCCCGGAGCATGCTGATGTTGTCTCTGAGTCTGCCAAGGAAAGTGGTTGCAGGGGAGACTGTTGTAGTGGACGCTGGTGGTGGTCACTACAGACCACTGGGCATTTCTTCTCCACTTGAACCCACCCTCTTCCCACCTTATGACTGTACTCGTATTCTGTGTGGCCTTTTTATTTATTTATTTATTTACTTTTTGTGCCACCTAACCCACCCCAACCATGCAGCCAAAGCATTCAAAGTAAGAAATATTGCAGTGTTTGTATGTTATAGTCTTTATTAGGTTGGTAACTGTCCAGAAAAAATCATGAAAATGACCCAAAATGGTGAAATTGGGGTTGGCTTGGGTCCCATACCCTTCAACGTGTAAACATGTGTTTCCTATAATGCACAATCTTATTGAGCAGTGCTTTCTGGGTACAATATTCCTGTGTTATAGAAGAGGGCACTGTACTGACAATGTGGTAAAGAACTGTTTTATGATGTCACCACAATTTAAGTTCAATACTCTATATGCGATAGATTGCACTGTCAGTAGAGTAATACCGCACTATACGATCCCCGTCTATGTGATACCCCGCCTTTGTGATGTAAAAAAATTAACATTCTTCCCCACCTATCGATGGCCAGTCCCTGGTTATCCAACTTTTTTTTTCTTTATACTGATTTCGACAATATTTTAGATTTAATTTTTGTGTTTAGGTCAATTTATTAACTGTTTTTGGACTTAGATTAATATGTTTTAGTCATAGGTGGGGTGAACACTGCCATTTCTGGGTACAGTTTACTAAGGTCGATATCTTTCCAGACTTATTTTTGATGATTTTCAGATTTTATTTTTGGGTTTAGTTTAGTTATAAAATTGCTTTTAGGTTTAGTTCAGCTTGTTTGAAAGCTATTTGGGGGTATAGGTGTGACAGAAACTTGTTTTTTAACTCATTTGGGTGGGTTCTGGACTTGGTTTGGGGGGGGGATCCCAAGGCTCTCAAATGCATCCCTATACTCAGTTTTAATGTCCCCAGTAACCGATAGTCTGATACCCCGGCTCTGTGATGGGTTTTCCCAAATGCATCTCATTGTCATAACGAAGACACCCCGTACAAGCATATTATGGTGCTTTAGGTAGTGAAGGACTTTAAATCGGCTAGTCATGGACTTTCAATTGGATGGTTTTAGCCTTCAGTAGGGCTTGGCAAAGTGATATAAGAATGACCCTGGCTGACCACCTGTCATATCCCCACTGAAAATACAATATAACATTTCCATTGTAAATGTGTATAAAGGGAAGGGTGATGCCCTGGAAAGAGGAAATTATAGAGGTATAAAGCTTTTAGATCAGATAATGAAGGTAATGGAGAGAGTTTTAGAAGGTATGATTAGAGAAAGAGTGAATATTGATGAGATGCAGTTTGGGTTTATGCCAGGTAGGGGGACCACTGATGCCACATTCACTGTTTGACTGCTTCAGGAAAAATATATTGGTAGGAGAAGGAATCTTTATTTTGTTTTTGTTGATTTGGAAAAGGCCTTTGACAGAGTCCCTAGAGAGGTGGTGAAGTGGGCAATGAGAAAGCTTGGCTTGGAGGAGTGGTTGGTTAGGGTGGTTATGGCTATATATGTGGGTGCTCACACCCAGGTAAGAGTGAATGGAGATTTGAGTGATGGGTTTTCCGTGAATGTTGGTGTGCATCAGGGGTCAGTTTTGAGTCCCATGTTGTTTATCATGGTACCTGAAGCCCTTTCACGTGGCTTTAGAAACGGACTCCCGTGGGAGTTGTTGTATGCTGATGATTTGGTGTTGACTGCAGAGAATGAAAGGGAGGCAGAGGAAAGGTTTAGGAAATGGAAAGATGGTATGGGGCACAAGGGCTTAAGGGTAAATGCAGATAAAACAAAAGTGATGACATCTAGGATTGGTGGCGGTACTGTCAAAGACGAGGAGAGTGGTCATGTGCAGTTTGCCACATAGGCATGGGAAGTAATTCCATCTTGTGCGGTGTTTGTGATAAATGGGTGCATAAGAGATGTAGTGGTATCAGAGGTAGACTGCGAGATAATGATGATTTTATGCGTACTGCGTGTCGGGGAGAGCAGGTGGAGATTGTCAGATGTGAAAGAATTGAACTTGCTGGTGAATCTCTTAGGTATGAGGAAGAGTTTTGTTATTTGGGAGACATATTGTGTGCTGGAAGTGGGGCTGGAGCTAGTTCTGTGGCTAGGGTGAGAAGTGGTTGGAAGAAGTTCAGGGAGCTCTTGCCTCTCCTGACATTGAGAGGACTCTCCCTACGTGCTAAGGGGTCTTTGTATGCAGCATGTGTTAGGAGTGTATTGCTGTATGGTAGTGAGACCTGGGCAGTGAAGGAGGAGGATATTCGCCGGCTCAGACGTACAGAAATGACAATGATTAGGTGGATGTGTAGTGCGTCCCTGCATCCAAGGTCTGGGGGGGCTGGATTCACGATGGAAGAGTTAAGAGGTAGGATGGGACTGGAGTGTATTGGTTTTTTGATGAGGAGAGGTAGATTGAGATGGTTTGGACATGTGGAGAGGATGGGGGATGATAATTGGGTGAGGGAGGTGAGAAGTGTTAATATTGGGGGTGGGGTTACGACGGGTAGACCGAGAAAGACATGGGACGAGGTCATTAAGTGTGACCTCAGGGTTAAGGGACTGAACAGGGAGGCTGCAATGGATCGTGCAGCATGGAGAGCCACCATTAGGTGACCAAGGCTGACACATGCAAGCATGTTGGAGCCTTTAAAAACGAAACACGAACGAAACGATACTTTCTATCTATCTATTGCTATCTATTGCCAGACGCCTCAATCCCGTTTGGGGTGGCCACAAACAAATCGCCTCCAAGTCGCCCTGTCCCCCGCCATTTCACTGCCCTGCTCCCAACTCACACCCCCCTCTCTCATATACCTCTCCACCCCATCCCTCCATCTCATCCTCGGTCTCCCCCTCCCTCTTCCACCCTCCACCTCACTCACATACACTCTCTTCGTCAATCTTTCACCCTCCATCCTCTCCACATGGCCAAACCACCTCAGTGTGTTCCTCACAACGCTTCCTATCACATCCACATCCACACCACAACGCTCCTTTATATCCTCATTCGTCAGCCTGTCTCTCCACTTGACTCCACAGGCTCCTCTTAAATAACTCATTTCCACTGCTCTCACTCTTGACTTGTGTCCTTCCAACAATGTCCAAGCTTCACTTGAGTGAGAGCAGTGGAAATGAGTTATTTAAGAGGAGCCTGTGGAGTCACGTGGAGAGACAGGCTGACGAATGAGGATATAAAGGAGCGTTGTGGTGTGGATGGAGGAGTGCCAATAATACTGTACAATATTACTCACAAAACATAATGCAAAGATGCTGTGAAAAAAGAATTATGGAAAGCAGGAATATTATATGGCTCTAAAATTATACAGTAATTCACAAAGACTGTACCATAAGGAAAGAACATAAAGATGCCAGAAAACTGATGGTCATTATTTAAATAAAGAGGACAAATGCGTATGCCAACCCTCAAGCATTTTATGGTCATTTATGGAATAGCTGTGAGCATTAGATGTGCTTAATCAGCATGCCACACTGACAGAGCACATCCAGCTGCAAGGATGAGAAGATAAATACTGTACACCAAACTCTCAAAATCCATCCATCCATCATCCAATCCTATGTTGCCCCATGAGGAGCATAGAAGCCCGGGGCTAGGCAGTTGGTCCTGACATTTAAGATGAGAGTGACCAGCCTCATTCATCCCTGAGTGGCATTACATGAGCAATAAACCCCAATCACCCCTTGGATATAAACCTTCACCGGTTCAATCCGATTGGAGCACAATTATTACCCACTAAACCACCAGGCGCCAAAATTTGGTTATATGGTTATCACCCAGCATAGTAAATGGTTTCCTGGTGTACAGGAAACCATCTGGCTTGTCACTCAGTATAGAGTCACCCACAGGCAGAAGGAAGAGGAAAATATGAAGGAATGAAAGCAGAAGAGGGAGTGTAAAGTCACCTGTAGGCAGAAGGAAGAGGAAAGAATGAAGGAAAGAAAAACAGAAGAAGATGGAAGGAAACAAGGATGGAGGAGAGGACATGGCAGACACCCGAAAGCAGCACTACATTGAGTGAGTGGATGGTGGATGCCCCCACCTACCACACATGGATTTAATAAATAACTGCCAATGACTGCCAGGAGGGACTGGCGTTATAAGTTATTCTGGCAGGGTAGGGCGGATGGATATGGTGGTGTGGGTGTGCTGGTTAAGGACAAATGGGTGAAATATGTCATGAATGTAATGGGCATAAGTGAATGGATAATAGCAGTGAAAATTATGTTTGGTGGGATAATGTTTTCATTTATACTGGTGTGTGCTCCACAGGCAGGCTTCGATGAGGTAGAGGACAGATTTTACAAGTTATTCTGGCAGGGCAGGGAGGATGGATATCGTGGTGTGGGTGTGCTGGTTAAGGAGAAATGGCTGAAATACGTCATGAATGTAATGAACATAAGTGAATGGATAACAGTAGTGAAAATTATGTTCGGTGGGATAATGTTTCATTTATAATGGTGTGTGCCCCACAAGCAGGCTTTGATGA
The DNA here is from genome assembly GCF_032717465.1 of Coenobita brevimanus. Classification (NCBI taxonomy): domain Eukaryota; kingdom Metazoa; phylum Arthropoda; class Malacostraca; order Decapoda; family Coenobitidae; genus Coenobita; species Coenobita brevimanus. The sequence goes on from NC_136967.1 coordinate 31,849,907, forward strand.
GGCAGAGATGGACAGATTCTGGGATGACTTAATACATGTAGTAAGAGGTATGGTGGATGATGAGACTGTAGTTTTGGGAGGGGACTTGAATGGTGAGTATGTTATGAATGTAATGAGAGTAAGTGAAAGGATAACAGTAGTGAAAATTTTGTTCAATGGGATAATGCTTCATTCATATTGGCATATGCTCCACAGGCAAGACTGGATGAGGTAGAGAAGGATAGATTCTGGGATGGCTTAATACATATAGTAAGGGGTATGGGGGATGATGATATTGTAGTTTTGTGAGGGGACCTGAATGGTCATGTAGGTGCTGCAGCTCAAGGTTATGAAGGAGTACATGGGGGATGTGTATATGATACAAGAAATGAGGACGGGGAAAGGATACTTTGGTATGGGGAGGCAACGGGCATGACCGTGTGCAACATTTAATTTAGGAAAAGAGAGAGTAGGCTGATCACATACGAGTCTTGGGGAAACAGCAGCCAGATAGACTATTTCCTGGTCAGGAGGGCTGATAGGAGGTTAGTGGGGGAAGCCAAAGTTATAGGGAGTGAGAAGTGTGTGCAGCAACACAAGTTACTGAACTGTACCATGGTGCTTAAGGAGCGGGTGATGAAAAAGAGGACCTATGCACCTAGGAGGAAAGTCTGGAAGTTGAAAAACCAACCAGTAAGGGATGCCCTCTATGGTGAGAAGAGTAGAGTGATGGCTGAACAGGGAGCCATTGACAGAATTGTTAAAGAACAATACACTGCTCTCAAGAACAACCTCCTGAGAGTTACCGATTCAGTGTGTGGATGGACAAGGGGGCCCCCAAGACATAAAACAACTTGGTGGTGGGATGAGGGTGTAGAAGCTGCAGTTAAGTAGAAAAGAATGCTTTTCCTGGAATAGAAAAAGGGTAGAGACAAGTAGGAATACTTGGCTACCAAGTGTAGGGCTAAAAAAGGGGATTACAGGACAAAATCTGAGTCTCAGTGACTTCTACTTGATAACCTAAATAGTGTGGAAAGGAAGTATATGATATTTAAGGTGGCAAATCAGATGAAGAGGGAAAACAGGGATATCACTGGTAATCAGTGTGTGAAGAATGATGAAGGAATAGTAGTGGTGAACAGTGGTGATATGAAATGCGCCTGGAGAGAGCTCTGTAACTGGTTGCTGAATGAAGAGTCTGACTGGGACAGAGGAGGTTTGGAACCAGCAGATCCAGTGTTTGGCCCTTGGCCTTTGATTGACGCTGCTACTGAGAGCATGGCAATGGGCAGGATGCAAGCGGTGAAGGCAGTAGATGTTTTTTTTTTTTTTTTTTTTTTTTTTTTTTTTTAATGCGAGGAAGAAGGAACCAAAGGCCATGAGCCCGCAGTAACAGTTCCCTCCAAGAGAAAAACAAAATACAATAGAGAGCCAAATTCAAGATCCGATCATTTTGAGATGCCTGGACACACTACGTTTGAAAGACTGGAGATCATAGGCAGAAGGAAATACAGACAGAGGGAGACAGTTCCAGAGCTGACCTGTTGCATAAATGAAAGACTGGGAGTAACGGTTAACTCTTGCATTAGAGAGTTGGACAGAAAAGGGATGAGAGTTTGCTGCCAGACGGGTGCTACGCGCCCGTCGTAGAGGTGGAGGAATGCAAGCAGACAGTTCAGAGGAGCAGTGACCATTAAAGTAGCGATAGAAAAGAGATAAAGATGCAACAGTGCGGCGAAGAGACAGAGGTTGAAGGGAGTCAGTAAGAGGAGGAGAGTTAATGAGACGAAAAGCCTTTGACTCCACCCTATTGAGAAGAGCTGTATGTGGGGAGCCTCCCCACACATGAGAGTTGTACTCCACACAGGGGCGGATAAAACCTCTGTATAGAGTCAACAATTGTGCAGGGGTAAAGAAAGAGCGGAGATGTGTCTGGGTTGACTTCTGAATGCTGAAAGCCTCAGGAGATATGGGAATGGGGTTAGTCACTAACTTGATAAATACGATTATATATGAGGACACAAGTCAAGAGTGAGAGCAGTGGAAATGAGTTATTTGAGAGGAGCCTGTGGAGTCACGTGGAGAGACAGGCTGACGAATGAGGATATAAAGGAGCGTTGTGGTGTGGATGTGATAGGAAGCGTTATGAGGAACACACTGAGGTGGTTTGGCCATGTGGAGAGGATGGAGGGTGAAAGACTGACGAAGAGAGTGTATATGAGTGAGGTGGAGGGGGGAAGAGGGAGGGGGAGGCCGAGGATGAGATGGAGGGATGGGGTGGAGAGGTATATGAGAGAGGGGGGTGTGAGTTGGGAGCAGGGGAGTGAAATGGCGGGGGACAGGGCGACTTGGAGGCGATTTGTTTGTGGCCACCCCAAACGGGATTGAGGCGTCTGGCAATAGATAGATAGATAGTGTTGTACCAGATGATTGGCTGAAGGGTGTAATCGTAAATGTGTACATGAGGAAAAGTGATGCCCTGGAAAGAGGAAATTATAGAGGCACGTGGCTTTTGGTCCAGATAATGAATGTAATGGAGAGAGGTGTAGAAGGAATGATTAGTGAAAGAGTGAATACTGAAGAAATGCAACTTGGGTTTATGCCAGGCAAAGGGACCACTGATGCCATATTCATTGTTAGACAGCTTCAGTAAAATATATGGGAAAGAAAAGGGATCTATACTTCGTTTTTGTTGATTTGGAGACAGCCGCTGACAGTCTCGAGAGAGGTGGTGAAATGGGCAATGAGAATGATTGGGATTGAGGAGTGGCTGGTCAGGGTGGTTATGGCTATGTATGTGGGTGCTTGCACCCAGGTAAGGGTAAAGGTAGATTTGAGTGATGAGTTTTCTGTGAATGTTGGTGTGCAGCAGGGGTCGGTCTTGAGCTCCCCTATTGTTTATCATGGTACTTGAAGCCCTCTCATGTGGCTTCAGAAATGGACTCACTGAGTGGTAAGTAGTGAGGATTTTGTGGATTTTTATTGTTTATGCATTGTTTATTCAGAGTCTAACATTATACTAGATATTCCCATGTGTGTTTTGATGTCTAAATAGCTGAAAGACCAAAGAACACTGCCACATTTAGAAGGGGTACTGTACATATAGGCTGGGTATAGGCAGGGTATTGGTAGGTTGGACATCGGTCTGTATCTGGATTTCATCCATATCTGGACAAACCGATGGCTCTATTATGTCGGATAATCAAGGGATTACTGTAATACACTTTCAGTTATGACTGACACATTTACCAAATTATTACACAGATTTATCAATACTTCCATTTCATTAATTTATCACACACTTCTTCAGTCATTATTATTTCAATTACCATTCCAGTATATCATACTGAGCTGGTGAAGCAAAACCACCCACGACAAGTGCTTTAACATGACTGAGGAGTACCTGACACAGCCAGTCTGGCTAAGAGAATGTGGAGGTCCCATTTGGCATGCCATCCAGCAGAAATACTATCATCCTTCACATCAACATTTAAAATGTACCACAAAAGACTTGCTGGGATGAAGTACTGTACAGAACCCACTTGGCACTGAATCACTAAGGGGGAACAAGGTACTGAACCCATTGCATTGGGGTCAAAGTATCACTGCCATTCATACAGGTGATTCATCAATTTCACCAAAATTACAGTACCAGGTGTCTGAAAAAGTTGATATTTCAGAAAACATCCTTGATAATGAAAAAGTTGGTATTTCAGAAAACATCCTTGACAATGAAAAATTTGATATTTCAGAAAACATCCTTGATGATGAAAAATTTGATATTTCAGAAAACATCCTTGACAATGAAAAATTTGATATTTCAGAAAACATCCTTGACAATGAAAAAGTTGATATTTCAGAAGACATCCTTGACAATCAAAAAGTTGATATTTCAGAAAACATCCTTCACAATGAAAAAGTTGATATTTCAAAAAACATCCTTGACATATGAGGACTATGTAAAAACAAAATAATGCAATCTTAACAATAGTGAGGAACTGGAACATGATTCTGTACCTTCTGGTAATTGGTGGGACAAAACTGTTCAAGGAAGCACAAGTGTGGCACAGGTGACCTCCAGAGAAGCTGTCTCCACGGTAGGATAGCCGCAGAGGCACTACCTAAACACCAAAAACAAATACCACCATCATTTATGGTGTCCTCACCATAACTGTCATCATCACTAGTGTGAAGTATTGTTAGGAACAAGCCTAGGCATCTAATAAGCCCAGGAAAAGGAAAAACACTCTTCACTTAAAAGCATCCATGTTTAAATATGAAAACTGCCAACAGTCCATGGACCATAAAACTAAAGCATTATAAAAAACAAATCTTTTAGGAATTACAGATTCTATAATAAATAACCTTATAAAAATACAATGTACTCTGCAATATAACTGACATCACCATTACTGTCATCAGCACAAATAAATGAAGGATATACGGTATATTGAAAGGATAAACATGGGAAGAGACGTCATTTTTCTGTTTAATTATAAACGCTGCAACATGCTTGCATGAAGTGGCCTTCATTACACAATGATGGCTCACTATGTTGCTATTCCTAACTTGCAATGTCACTTATTCAATCTCTTATCCCTGAACTCACAATCTATAACTTCGTTCCAGGTCTTTTTTTTGGTCTGTCTCTTGTAATTATACTCTCAATGTTTACATCTCACACCCTCTACACCAAGTTGTCACTTCCGTCCTCTCCACATGTCCAAATCATCTCAATCTGCCCCATCTCATCACATCTTGTACACTCAAGTCCCATCCTTCCTCCAAATTCTTCATTCACAATCCTAAACTGCCACATACTGTCATTCATGGATGAATTATACATCCATCTAATTATTACTCATCTCTGTATGTATTATAAGCTTAGTAGGCAGATAGGTAGGTAGGTAGGTAGAGAGAGAGAGAGAGAGAGAGACTGTGTGTATAATGAACCTGGAATAAAAATGAATGTAAATTATTCTGATAACAGGAAATTATTTTGGAAAGAGGTGGAAAAATGTATAACCGAGGGTGGAAAAAGATGTGCAAGTGTGAGGGATGAAAGTGCAAAAATACTATAAAAAAAAGGAAATGAAGTAAAGATCAGATGGAAAGAATATTATGAAAGGCTGATGAACTGGGGAATGGTGAGATAAGAACAGCAATCAGCAAGACTGAGTTTGGCAATGTGCAGAGAGGGGATTTCATACTAGAAAACTGAAATTGGCAGAAGTTATGAATGCTATGAAATGGTTGAAAAATGGAAATGCATCAGATGCTGATCAGATTTATAATAAGACAATAAAAAGTATTGGAGAGACCAAAATAAAGTGTTTGCTGGAAATACAGTATGTACGAAAGTTTGGATGAGTGGAACTGCAACAGCAGAGTGGAAAAAGGCTGTGATTGCACCTTTCTACAAAAAAATAAGGGTGACTGAAGCAAATGCAAAAACTATTATGGTACTGTATTAAGTCTGGTGAGTGTTGAAGGAATGGCACATAGAAAAATTTTCACTGAGAAAGTACAGAACATATCACAATGCTTGGTGAGTGATGGCTTCAGGAAGGGCAGAAGACATGTGGATCAAATATTTAAAATGAAACATAGTGGAGAAAGCTCCTGAAAATGACTGCAAGATATTAATGGCATTTATGGATCTAGATAGAGCATATGGCAGAGTAAATGGAGAGAGTTTGTGGAATGTTTTGCGTACGTACGGTGTAGAAAGAAAGATGCTCAATGCTATTAATAGAAAAATTTTAAAGCATCTTTCCTATCACAACCTTCTGTCTGATCGTCAGTATGGGTTCCGTCAGGGACACTCCACAGGCGATCTTCTCACCTACCTTTCAGACTCTTGGTCATCCTCCTTTCGGGACTTTGACGAAAGCTTTGCCACTGCACTTGACATCTCAAAGGCTTTCGATCGAGTCTGGCATAAATCTTTTATTTCCAAACTGCCCTCTTACGGTTTCTATCCTTCTATCTGTGCCTCCATCTTTAGCTTCCTTTCTGGTCATTCTATAGCCACTGTTGTAGACGGCCATCGTTCTTCTCTTAGATCTATTAACAGTGGTGTTCCTCAGGGCTTTATCCTATCACCAACTCTCTTCCTTTTATTCATCAATGACCTTCTAAGCTGTACATCTAACCCTATCCACTCATATGCTGATGACTCCACCTTTCAACTTTCCATTCGATTTCCACAACGTCCATCTCAGCAGCTACTTCAACAAACAAGGGATGAGACTATGGCACACCTAATGTCTGACTTGGCTTGTATCTCTGACTGGGGTAAAAATAATCTGGTTGTTATTACTGCATCAAAGACTCAGTTTTTGAACCTATCAACCCGTCAAAATCTTCCACAGGTATATCCACTAATGTTTAATAATATTCAGCTTAATTCTGCATCATCCTTGAACATGCTTGGGGTTTCATTTACTCGGGACTTATCTTGGAAAAATCATATTACAACTCTTGTAAAATCTGCTTCCAAGAGATTGGGTGTGCTAAGCTGACTCTGTTCCTTCTTTACCGCTGCACAACTGTTGACTCTATACAGGGGTTTTATCCGCCCCTGCATGGAGTATAACTCACGTATGGAGAGGCTCCTCACATACAGCTCTTCTCAATAGGGTGGAGTCTAAGGCTTTTTGTCTCATTAACTCTCCTCCTCTTACTGACGCCCTTCAACCTCTGTCTCTTTGCTGCACTGTTGCATCTTTATCTCTTTTCTATCGCTACTTCAATGGTCACTGCTCCTCTGAACTGTCTGCATGCATTCCTCCACCTCTACGATGGGCGCATTGCACCCGTCTAGCAGCAAACTCTCATTTCTGTCCAACTGTCTAATGCAAGAGTTAACTATTACCCCCAGTCCATCATTTATACAACAGGTCAGCTCTGGAACTGTCTCCCTCTGTCTGTATTTCCTGCTTCCTATGATCTCCAGTCTTTCAAATGCAGTGTGTCCAGGCAACTCAAAATGATCGGATCTTGAATTTGGCTCTCTCTTGTATTTTGTTTTTCTCCTGGAAGGAACAGTTTCTGTGGGCTTGTTGCCTTTGGTTCCTTCTTCATTTAAAAAAAAAAAAAAAAAAAAAAAAAAAAAAAAAAAAAAACTTGGATATAAACATTCACCGGCTCAACCCGACTGGAGTGCTGTAATTACCCACTAAATCACCAAGCGCCAAAATTTGGTTATATGGTTTCCACCCAGCATAGTAAATGGTTTCCTGGTGTACAGGAAACCATTTGGCTTGTCACTCAATGTAGAGTCATCCACAAGCAAAAGGAAGAGGAAAGAATGAAGGAAAGAAAGACAGAAGAGAGAGCATAAAGTCACCCGGAGGCAGAAAGACGAGGAAAGAATGAAGGAAAGAAAAACAGAAGAGGATGAGAGGAAAGGATAGAGGAGAGGAAAGGGCAGACAACTGAAAGCAGCACTACACCAAGTGAGTGGATAGTGAGTGCTCCCACCTACCATATTAAAAAATTCTTGATGAAAAATATTTTCATTTTTTATTCTAGAAAAATAAAACTGAATATTTATAGTAGTTACTCCTAGCAAATAATGGACAAGAACTTGGTAGACTAGTGCAGAGTCTTGCTGATGACTGTGAGCAACGTGCCTTGAGAATAAATGTAGAAAAGAGTAAGGTGATGATAATCATGAGAAGGTAACTCCCAATGTGATATTACAGCGAACACAAAGAGAATGAAATTGGTGAGAGACTTCAAATACCTGCGCACAGTGACAGAAAATAAAGAAAAATGTGCAAAAGAAGTGGAAAGTAGAGTGATACTAGGAAGGAATGCAGCTGGTGCTATGAAGACCTTGATACGAAACAGTGGCTTGAGTGTTGCAGCTGCACAAGGCTTACATGAAGGAATGTTAGTGCCAACTTTTACGTGTTGATGTGAGACTATGGTGTGGCAAAGAAAATGAATGGTCAAGAGTGAGAGCAGTGGAGATGGGACTGCTGAGGAATGTAAATGGAGTACTGAGCGTGGATAGGATATGAAGTACTGTAATGTGATTCGTGAAAGATGCGGAGTGAGGAAGTCCGTGGACACCAGAATTGAAGAGAATGCACTGAGATGCTATGGTCATGTGGAAAGAATGGATAACAACAGAGTGGGGAAAATGGTATATCTGAATGAATTTGAAGGAAGGGGGAGGTGAGGTGAGCCAAAGAGAAAGTGGAGGAATATGGTGGATGAGTGTGCTAGGAAGAGAGGTATGGAAGTCGGTGAGACTATGGGACTGACAAGGATTGAGCTGGTTGGATGAATGTTGTGAGAAAAAATGCATGATCAGGGATTTGGCACCCATTTTTAACATAACAGCATCCGGATTGACTATCGGATATGTTTATGTGAAGCTACAGAATGTGGTGAAAGTTTTTTGTGTACCCGGTATCAGATAGAGCCAGGATTCTGGAGGCTTAAATGATGAGTGAATAGATGCGTGGCCCATTGGATTGGGCAAACTCGTGCCGTCTGGGCGATGCTACTCCTAACATTGCCCTAGGGTGGGAAAGGAGGTCCAGATGATGATGATGATGATGATTATAATAAACTGAAAATGAGAGAGCTTAGTAAGTCTACACCACCATCAACATTTCATTTTCACTGAAGTCCCTTCCAGGGTCAATGGTAGCCATCCATCTACTACACTAGTTGTTCTAAAACCAGCCATATAATGCACTATGTTTTCGAAGAAACTGAAAAAATGTAAAATGAGGCTTAATTTACTGTACCTGTGTTAAAAGTGGATGTGAGATATTGGTGATAGAGGCACTGCCACACTGCAAACATCTGGTTCCCTCAGCCACACTCTCCCGGGGCACCAGTTTCTCCAGCTTCTCCCCAGCTTTAGTGAGGGCATAAAGCGCTGCACTATTGAGAGAGAGGAAACGCTTCGCTCGAGTGACACCAACATAGAGAAGGTTGTGCTCATCCCCAATGTCATCAGCTGAGGCTGACTCTAAAATGCCAGTTGGTATCAAGTCATCCAGCAGGATGACCCAATCCCACTCTAAACCCTTGGCCTTGTGGATGGTTGAGAAAGTGATCTCAGCCTGGCCACAACATCTGCCTCCACACCGTTTCTTCAGCTTAGCTATGTCACTGGGTGTTTGAGCACCACTAAACTCATACATCATTATCTTGTTCCATAGTTCAAGGTCATCCAGATTCTCTGCAAATTCTTTTAAGCCACGAACACTGTGAAATTTTGCAATTAGTTTGTTCTCAATGCCCAGTGTCTCTGGAGTGCCAAAGCCAGCTTGCACTTGGGATAGTTTGTAAATATCCATGACTGTGTTGAAGCCATACTTGTCTATGCCACCAGCAAAGACCATGGAGGCAGCATCAAAGTCCTTGTTCTTGCAAAAGCTTAGTGCCGTTTTGTACAGCTCTAGGTTGGTGCGGGCCACATATGCTCTCCTCACTACCCGTCCTCTTGTTTCCCGTTCACCTGTTCTCATCCGCTTTAGTCTGGGTTCTGAAGGACCGTCTTCTCCCTTCATCTGCTTTGGGGGAGTCTTCAAATTTTGTGCTGTTTGCTCAGGTTGATCACTGGCATTTGAAGGCCCTCCTCTGTTCTCCTGTCTTGGGATGCTGTCATGTCCACCTTGTGTGATTAAGTATCTAGCTGGGTTTGGCACACAGGTGACTGTGTCATGGCATCTGCCTCCCACCAGTGTCTGGGACTGCACCCCAAGTAGCCCCTCTAGGATGCAGTGTGCCATGTAGCCTAGCTCTGGTCCAAAGCGGAAGGACTGTGTGAGGTGAAATGTGTGGGAGGCAGGCACCTGGGCCAATGCATTGACTGCCCCACGAAAACTGTAGATCTGCTGGTATGGGTCTCCAACAATTACCTGATGAGGAAATATGGTAACATATTACTGTGTTGTTCTCAGACAATTCATGAAAATTCAATAACTTTATTATAAACATGGTTATCAACTTAATATACCCTAAATTTTGGTGCTGAAGAGAGGCCTACACACACTCTGGGTGACGTAGCTGTGGTATTCACCTTGGAGCCAAACTTTCTCATATTTCCCTGCATCCTGTGGAAAAGATCCTGCTTCAACCCTGATAAGGTGCTGTTTATCACAAGGGGGCACCTGATCCGTACATGGCATATGTTCTGAACTGTACCTGTAGGACAGCCCCACAGGTGTTGTTTGTCTGTGGTCAACAGGTCTGTTTGGCCATACTGACTGAAGCTGGGCAACAACAGCAACTTTTAATTAGTAAAGAGTGGATAGATACCTAAGTCAAGTGATGCCAGCTGCCTGCACCAGGATTCGAACCCTGGCACTAATGGGTTGGCAGCTTCACAGTCAGTGATGCTGACCACTTAACCACTGAGATAATTTGATGGTTGCAACATTAATACTTTGAAGACATCCCGAGATTCAAAAGACTGACCCGCAATGGTGAAATTCTTTCTAAACTGTGTGATAAGCAGGCTCAATAAATGTCTCAGAGTGCAAATATTTATTGGAATTCTGCATATTAATTGGTGGAGATACTTCTAGGTGACCCGAACCAGTTACTACAAAATTACAACACCAGCACATGTAAGCACATACATTCAAAAGCTCAATACTTATTCAGTACCACCTGTCATGCACTATCAGTAACCAGGCATTTGGATTACTTGTTGTTGCTGTTGCTTAACTGTGGTCTGCCTGACTTAGCATAATTGACTGCTGAAAAGCAACCACCTCTATGGGGTTGTCCCATATGTTCCCTTCACTGTTGATACTGTGTTTGGATTTTAGTGTAATATATGATGTGCAGTGTTCTATTAAGTGTGTTAACTTGTATTGGCCTACTCTACAAGTGAGGCACATGATGTCTGTGATTCCACTCAATCACAAATCAAAGCTGATACCTTAAGAGGGCTGTGCATTGTTCTGATCTAACCCTAACTAGGAGAACTAGATCAGCTCTATTTAAGGACAACTTTGAAGAGGAGGGGGGGGGGGACTTCTACAGGTAACATAGTATTCTGATCAAAGTGTTATAATGCTCCCTGCATGAAGTAGGTATGTCAGCATTTCTTCACTGCTGGTGTGGCAATGTTTGGGAGATGGGATCTTTTTGAAGAAGGCCAGTACTGTTTGTGTGGGGATGGTTTTATGTGCCTAGCTGTGTTGCGAGGCTATACTGTATAATGACAGGTGGATTACATGTATCACTGGTTAACAAACACAACAGCAGGATTAAACATTTCAAAATACAGGGGAATAACTGGGAGTTGAACTAAGGCACATGGAATCAGCTAATTTAGAGGTCAGAGTGATTTTGTGGGTAAATCTTTACCTCATTAGCTTCATAATTCAACACCAAGTTCAGATAGGCCTACCATGTTGATTAACACTTTCCAAACCATAGGAGCCTATTAACGTTAACTAATAAACTATCTATCTATCTATTGCCAGATGCCTTAATCCCATATGGGGTGGCCACAAACAAATCGCCTCCACATCACCCTGTCCCCCGCCATTTGACTGCCCTCCCCCCAGCTCACACCCCCTCTCTCTCATATACCTCTCCATTCCATCCCTCCATCTTATCTCCAGCCTCTCCCTCCCTCTTACCCTCTCCACCTCACTCACATAGACTCTCCTCATTAGTCTCTCACTCTCCATCCTTTCCACACGGCCAAACCACTATCAATGTACCTCTAATGCTTTCTAACACATCCACATCCACACCACAATGCTCCTTCACTTCCTATTTGTTAGTCTGTCTCTCCACTTAAGTACACATGCTTCTCTCAAAGAACTCATTTCCAATGCTCTCACTCTTGACCTGTGTCCTTCCAACCAGGTCAAAGCTTCACTTTCATATGTTAGAGTTGGTATCACAAATACTATCATGCAGTGACTTTTTTACCTCCATGCTCACTTTCCTATTTCTTATTACTGCTTTCAATGAACCAGCAACCTTTCTATCTTGTACACTTTCAAGCACTTCATCCTCCAAACTTCCATCCTTACTCATCACACTACCCGAGTACTTAAATGCACTCGCATTTTCCATTTCCTCATCATCCAACCTCACTGTACATTCAGGACTCCACTTCTTTTGAAGACCATAAATTAATCTTCCTTATATTCACCTTTAGATTCCCCTTCTTACACACTCTCCCAAACTCATTCACCAAGCATTGCAGGTCCCCTTCGTCTTCCTTTAACAGGACAGTCTCATCTGCAAACAACAGTGCAGCATGTTTCCAAATGCTGCCCTCTCTCATTAGGGCTGCTCCAACATCCACTGCCCTACTTTTATCTCTTTTATAACCCCATCCATATACAGACTGAACAATCATGGAGACATTACACAGCCTTGTTTCAATCCAACATTCAGACAGGAAAATTCACTCAGTTCACTATCCACACACACTGCCGCCTTAGCATTCTCATACACTCTCTTCACAGCATTCAACAACTTCCCATCTACTCCATATACAGTAAAACCTCTACAATTTGGCATCCTTCAAGTTGGAAACTTCTACAACTTGGGAAGGCTCCAAAATATTCATTCAAAAAATCAAAATTCAAAAATTCCCAAAAATGAACACGTGAGAGGAAGAGAGTCAGCAAAAATCCCCTCAACTCGGTAAGATGCCGAGTTGTACAGTAATGTTTAAGTGTTTGGTGATTAGTTCCCCTGTATAGTACAAGTCATAAATACAGTACAATATGGCCTTTAGTGTTAATTGTGCTTTACATAGTGTACAGTGTCAAGTACAGTACAGTAAAGGTGTGCCCCAAAGTGATCTTGAGAAACCCCTAACACCTCCAAAAACTACCAAAAGTCCTCCTCCATGCCTGGAATACACCCTACAACTGCATGGCATCATGGTAAGGCAGCTTTTACTGTTTATTGTAAAAACTTTTAATTTTTCCTTTTTTTTCCATTTTTTCCTTTTTTTTTGTGTGTGTGTGCTGGGGGGGAACTTAAAGTTCATCCCTACAACTCGGCAAGGCTTGCACATGTATTATGCCAAGTTGTAGAGGTTTTACTGCATTCTTAATACTTTCCAAATTCCTTGTCAATCCACTCTCTCATATGTTTTCTCCGGATCCATGAAGGCCACATACAACTTCTTTCCCTTCTCTAGAAACTTTCCCATTAAAGATATAAGGATGAATATTTGATCTACATAACCTCGTCCCTTCCTAAGACCTCCCTATTCTTCTCCAACTGCTTCCTTTGTTATTTCCCTAACTCAGTCAATAAGTATCCTACCATATACTTTTCCTATTTCACTAAGAAGACAAATCCCTCTATGATTACCACACACCTCTTTTTTTCCCCTTGTCCTTTGTACAGAGGAATAATTATACCTGACTTCCAATCCTCTGGGCGCCATCTTCCTCCCAGGCCAATCTGCACATCTTCCATATCAGATCTACTACTACTTCTCCCTTGTGCTTCAGCATTTCACCACCCACTCCATCAAATCCTGGGGCTTTCCCCATTTGGTGGAAACCAGACAGCATCCAAATACAGCAGGTTTTAGAATAAAGCCTTCCTGTAAATAATTCAAAGAATGTATCCATTTATAGCCATATGCTTTAATCCCAGAAAGTATGGCCAGAAACAAACTCCCTCCAGGTCACCCTGTCCTCTGATACTGGGCTGCCCTTCCTCCAACGCACATCATTCCTCTTTCCTTCCACTTCACCCATATACACTCTCCTGCTCAATCTCTTATTCTCCATTCTCTTTACATGACCAGATCATCTCAAGCTTCCTTGAGATGGTTTGGTCTTGTGAAGAGAATGGAGAATAAGAGATTGAGCAGGAGAGTGTATAAGGGTGAAGTGGAAGGAAAGAGGAATGGTGTGGGTTGGAAGGAGGGCAGCCCAGTATCAGAGGACAGGGTGACTTAGAGGGAGTTTGTTTCTGGCCATACCTTCTGGGATTAAAGCATATGGCTATAAATGGATACATTCTTTGAATTATTTACAGGAAGGCTTTATTCTAAAACCTGCTATATTTGGATGCTGTCTAGTACATCCACATCACCACCACAATACTCCTTAGTATCATTTGTCTCCCTCTCCATCCCTTAACATGCAACTGTCAGACAAACTCACTTCCACTTAAGTACCTCATTTCCAAGCACTACGTGATCTCAGAGAAGGAAAAGACAGCATATAAGTAAGGGAAACCATGGCCAATGCAAGCATATCTAAAAAAACCTACCAGCTAAACACATAAAAACAGAGAAGAAAGGGAAAAAAGGAAACAAACCGGAGAGGAGTGAAAGAGAAGAAAAGGAAAGTATGAGGTAAACAGGAAGCAATATACTCATAAACACTTAAAAACAAACAAAACAAAACAAAAAGACCAAAGGACATCCACACAAACCACTGGTAAAGTGAGAACAGCTAAAAGGAAAACTGCCTGTGACTGCCATGGAACACAATGAAAACAAAACCCTACAAATGTTGGTAATCATGATGGTGATATTATATAAATAATGCATCACCTGTGCATGGGAGTTTTGCATAAAAGGATGTACCAGAACAAGCAGGTACACTTTAAGGAGATCTGAAGTGCATGGTTCATGATGTAAAACAATATCAATGTGAATTTTTTTCATCAGAAAGAGTAGGACAGGGATGGCCAAAACATCAACCATAATCAACTGATCTAGTACACTGCAAGGTCTAGTACAGATTTTGTTATAAACTGGTTCAATGAAGAGTTACACACACTGGCAACTGGTAGCACAGACATACAATTAAAACAGAATCAGCTACTGTACTTTCTAGTACCATTTTGAACTTTGGATTATTTTTGCAGCTAACATTCATGTGGCACAAATGGACCTATGTCTAGATTATTTAAGCACATAAACTATGCCATACAATTACTGTAAATAGTTGCTATGGCACAAGTGGCTGTCAAACAAGTCAATTTCCATACCATTATATGGGTAAGTTTCTAGTGAGCACTATGGGTGGCAGATAAGAGTAATCACTTCAGTTAGGTTATGTACTTGTACTGTCTTATGTTCTAAGATGAATATAAGTACTAATAATATTTTTTTTCTCTCTCTAGCATTATGAGCTAACAGACCATGTCAGGTAAACAGTGGAAAAAGTCAAATCTATTACCTTTCATTCTGGCTACCTCTTGATTAGGACAATAGTGGACCTAATCTAGGCATAGTATGGCTATGCTGCTTTATCAGGCATTAACACCTTGAAGGCCGACAAATCATACAGATCCAGACAACAAAGACTGAATGAAGTCACTGCGTACATAGGATTCATTAAAGACACAATGAGGACCCACCTTGGCACAAGGCTGGTTAAGGAAGATGTCAAACATGGCTGCATTCATGTCCTGGGCCTCATCCACCATTATGATGTCATACCCTGCCAGCTTTGGTTTGTACAACTGCCATTGTTTCAGCTGCCCATCCTGTAACAAAAGACATCTATAGGAAACTGAGATTTGGTTAAATTCTTGAAAACACACACAAACACACACACACACACACACACACACACACACACACACACACACACACACACGTGCTCAAAAAGCACATAGACAAGATTGAAAAAGTTCAAAGGGCCGCTACAAGATGGATACCAAGCTTAAGGGACCTAAGCTACGAAGAAAGACTAAATAAACTGAATCTACCAACACTACAGGAGAGAAGGAAAAGAGGTGACATGATAATGCTATATAAATGCATATCAGGAAAGGAGAAAATAGACATAAATGATTACTTAACATATGGAGAAGCATCAGCAAGAGGACACTGCAAAAAACTGCATAAGAAGAGAGGTGATAAAGACGTAAGGAAATTCAGTTTCCCAAACAGAGCAATTGATCAATGGAATGCACTACCGAATGAAATAGTGTGTGCCAAAACAATTCACAAATTTAAGGATATGTACGATAAATATGGTTTAAGACACGGGACAGTACGAGCTTGACTCATTCCTGTAAAGATACAATTAGGTAAGAACACACACACAAAGAGAGAGAGAGAGAGAGAGAGAGAGAGAGAGAGAAAAAAAATCTTCCTATTTCCTGCAAAGCTGGCAAAGGTCTCTAACAAGCTGTCCAGAAAGGTCATACAATGGGCAATAAGAAACTTGGGACTGAAAGAGCTGATGGTTACAGATACAGTGCAGCCTCGTCATATGACGTCCCGTTATGCAGTAAATTGCTACAACGATAATTAAAAAAGTAATATCCTGTCTTGGTATGTTATGAAATTAATTGCGATTTTGCTATGACAATATTTTCCACAGCCGCCTCCAAGAATCTTGTGCAGACATGGTGATGCATGCATGCCAAAATGGCCACCCAGTGTTTACATTGCTGTGATTGTTGCCTTTTGTTCCAGTCTGTGTATGAAAGGCCACTGAAACACCATTCTCATTGCCAGACAATACTACAAGTGCTTAGCAAACAGTGCAATGTGCAATACTATGTGAAGTGACAGTGTTTTGTGTGTGAAATACTGAATCTTGTTACTTGGAAATCATGTCAGCCTTACATAACCATCATCCCTCTTTTAGGCCTCTACACAGCTGACTAAGCCTAGATGCCCACCCAGTGTTTACACAGGCTGTGATCAATGCCTTATATTTTATTTTGTGCACGAAAGGCCACTGAAATTCCGTTGTTAATAACAAATAACAAAATAAGTACTTAACAAATAGCGCAGTGTGTGATATTATGTAAAGTAATACCATATCTTTTTCGTGGAGTGGTCGTCCAGGCTCTCCAACTATCCCCTACCCTGGGGGGGCAGGGGACCCTTGGTGATCACTAGTACCTGCATAGGACAAACTTCAGGTGGGGGGCAGAGGTTTTTAGGTCATTTTAGACTCTGCGGTCAAGGTCACCCACCCTACCTACCTTGAACCCATGTTATAACAACCTCATTATGCAATAGGTCTTCACTCGACACAATCCTATTACATAATGAGGCTGAACTGTACACTGAATGGCAAGCACACTAAGAGCTGACAATACTGTATAAGTATGGATTACTTATCTGACATGACAGTCCTTCTGTTTATCTTGGTGCTTTAAGTAATGTCATGGAATTTCAGCCCTGGGTCACTATACAAGTTGCTATTTTCATATGATTTGGTTTTTACTGCTGACAGAAAAATGGGTACTGTGAAAAATTTTGGAAGAAGAGGGTGCATATGCAGTCTAGGGATCTGAGAGTGAACATGAGGAAGATGAAGGTAATAATGGGGTGGACAAGAAGGTTAGTTGTGAGTGGTCAGTGACCTCGTACTTACAGTATTATTATTATTATTATTATTGCTCACTCTTATCTTAAATGTCGGGACCAACTGCCTAGCCCCGGGCTCCTACACTCCTCATGGGGCAATGTAGGATTGGATGATGGATGGATGGATGGTTATTTTTCAGGCAATTCTCAATCTTTCTTTTCTTTTGAGTCCTCACACCACCATGGAAACTGTTCACCCCCACTCCTCCCTACTACTGATCTACACTGAATGACAAGCCTAATGGTTTCCTGTAACCCAGAAAACCATATACAACACTGAGTGGTAATGATATGACCAGATAATTGGATATTATGGAACCTACTACAGTGCTCCTGTTTGCTCGGTGCGTTCTCCACCCAGGAACCAAAAGTCTACACTTTTCTTTGCACTTCACCGTGATGAGGCACTGTCAACCACAAGGAAACAACGGTTCACTGCATGGAACAGTCCTGCAGGGGCAGTTGCTTGCCTGTGGATGCTTGGTAGATGCTTGGTCTGCTCGTCCAGACATGAAAAGTTTGATCAACGATTACCCCTCTGATGATGTCACCAACATCTGTTTGTGCACACTAGAGCATTGGTGATGGTGGAAATGGTCAATGGCAGTGGTTCGTTGCCTCATGGTAGGCAACTCACCCAATTACAATCAAGCTTCGCTATATGTTTGTTTGCTATGTGATAAATCGTTAAAACAATAACTAAAAGTTATACAGTACATGATTTTGCTATGATGATGGCAAAAATATCATAAATTCACTTAAACTTAATTCTGGTGGCTGCGCATGACAATCCCCTATGTGCACGGTGCCTCCCATGCAAGTTGACAGTCAGCTGTTTGAGCCAAGATGGACGCCCAGTGTTTACATCCGCTGTGCTCATCTACCTTTTGTTCCATTTTGTGCGTCCAAGGCCACTGAAACACCATTGCTATCAGCAAATAACAGTGCAAATGCACAACAGGTTAAGCAGTGTGCAATATTGAGTGAAGGTGGTCAGTGGGGACTTCCATCATCCAGTCGCTCAGTGTAGCGGTACAGTACTATATTTCGGAATACACTACATTCAGTGACAAGCCAAATGATTTCCTGTATACTAGGAAATCAAATAATATATTGGGTGGTAACCTTACAACCAACAAAAGCGTATTCCCTATGTGTTAACAAGTGGGCAGGCGGAGGGTTAGTGCCCCTCCCTGGAAACCAATTAAAAATACAAAGAAGCCTCAGATCAGGAAGGACCAACAGATGACGACCAAGTACTGGACAAAGGATATGGTACAAATTGCAACATGGAATGTAAGGGGTGCAAATGATGAGGTGAGAGAGAGAGAGATTGTCAAGGTCCTTGAGGGTCTAAAAGTGGACATATGTGGATTAACTGAAACTAAATGGAGAGGTGAGACTGAGACAGTGGGCGTATGGATGGGTTAAACGAGCAGTGCAAGATGGGAAGGTGAATATAAGACAGTAAGGATCAGTTGCTTCAAGGATTGTGTGGATAAGATTGAAAGAGGGAATACAAACGTGGGAAACTGTGCGTGTGTATGTGTCAATGCAATATCGTGCAAGCAGAGTGAAAGATGAGTTCTGGGGAAATGTGGAAGTGTGCCTGGAAAAGTGTGAGAGAAGAGAGAGAATGTTTTTGACTGGAGATTTGAATAAAAAAGTAGGGAATTTGAAGGTGCATAGAGTAGTTGAAAAGTGGAGTGTGCCTGCAGAAGTGAAAGAGAATGGCAGTGCTCTAATGGAGGGGATTGGTGATAGCCAATACCCTCTTTACACACAAAATGATCCACAGGTATACGTGGCGAGTGATGAGAAGGGTGGGTGGTGTACTGAATGAATGGAAGGCAATGACTGATTATGTGTGTGTGGATGACAGAATGAAAAGGTATGTAACGGACGCAAGAGCGTACAGAGGTTGGGGAGTGGACTTTCTGACCACCACTTGGTGGTGAAGAAAGTCAAGGTTTAAATGCAATGGAGGAATAGATGGAGGGATGGATGGGAGGAAGTAGTCCATACAAGGAGGACAGAAAGGTTGTAGGAGGATGGAAGAAAAGCAGAATACAAGAGAGAAGTGGAGAAGTGTTTGGGTAAATATGATCTGGAGCAGACAGGGAAAGTTGAGGTTCTGTGCATGATATTCACAGACGAACCCTGCTATGGTTGGGCTGATAAGCAATTTTGCCAATTACCAATTAATCGGTAGTCAGTAATCGGTCGATATCAATATATCAGCAGATTATTAAGAAATTATAAATGTGATTAATCTTCATGAAATTACTGGTAGCAGAAAGTTACAGACATCACCCTACTGTTACTGCTTTGTTTACTGCCCAACTCCCATCTCCTGTATGGAAAGCAAATATTTGTAATCATTTGCCACTCTTCTATAGTCCAGTTTAGCTTCTGTTGCAACATCTCGTTCTGTGCATCATGGTTGTAATTTGTTAGAATTTGCCATTTTTTTTGTTCTTGTGGTGATCCTAGATGCTACTAGAAATGGCAGTTTACAGAAAATGTATCAATCTCTCAAGTCCTCCACTAACTTCTTAGTCTGGGATCTCAATATAGAATGTGTTTGCTCTAAAAGACAATCTTGATTTTTACCTCCAATCAAAAACTCTTATGTTTTGATTGTATTTTTTTAATTGCACAAAAATATACAAGTTTACCTGAACATACACATCCAAGAAAACATGACACACCAACAACATATATGACATGCCAAGTCACCAACATTGCATCTACTATTTCTTTACCACACATGCATCTGTAAAAATTCTTAAATGAAGAGTTTTCTTTCATGCTTTTTTGTTAATCTTTATGAAGAACTGTAAAAGATGAAAAATTCAGTTCTTTAATTTTCATTATCTATCTATCTGTTCTGTAATAGGGGAAATGGTAAAATAAACAGAAGGAGCACATAAAACTATCTATCTATCTATCTATCTATTGCCAGACGCCATAATCCCTTACGGGGTGGTCATTTGACTCTGAGTTATTTGTTTTACAGGGAGGGGCACTAACCCTCCACCAACCCACTTGACACGTAGGGAGCACATAAAACTAATATAGATAATAATGGTAGCTAATATACATTTGTATAGGAACTAGTGTGAAATAAATGCTTTGGAGAGGGTATCAGAGTTTTGGTAGCATCACCATAAAGTAATCCCTCATTTATCTGGACATAACAAGAGCCAAAGGCATGTCCAGGTAGTGGCAACATCCGGATAATGAACACTATTATCCTACTATACCCAGACCCTACCTATACCCAACCTCCAACCTATACCTATTTGTACAGTACCTAAGCTTAATATGGCAGTGTTTTCCAGTCATTCAGGCATATTTTAACATCAAAACAAACCTAGAAATATCCAAAGTAATGCTAAACACTAGGAAAACCATGCAGAATAACTACTGAAAACCAAAAAACATCCTACCTATACATTACTGTATGTACAGTACCTCTTATTTTGACAGTGTTCTCCTGTCATTCTGCCATATTTTGACATCAAAATATACATAGGATTATCCAAAATAATTTTCAACACCAAGAAAACCATGCAAAAAAAAAAACACTGAAAACCATAACCCACCCTACCTATACACTACTGTATGTACAGTACCCCTCCTGTTATTGGCAGTTTTCAGGTCATTTTGTCATATTCTGACATCAAAACACACATAGGTACATCCTTAATAAATTTTACACCACGGAAATTATGAAAGAAACCTAAAGTTACCTGCCAAAAATCATTCGGTTGGGGTACTTACCACCGAATTCTTAACATGCACACCTCTAGCAAGTGTAAAGCTGTCTCATGTGGTCTAGCAGCAAACATTGGTACCTAGCAAATGTCCAAGAACTCCTCCTGAACCTGCTGGAGCTGGGTGATGACAAGTGATGTGCAGTGTGGTGATAATGGCCTACCCGCCTCAGAAGACTCCAAAGACAGCCGCAAACTTACATCCAACAGAGACTCAACTGCACTTGACGTGCTCGTTTGTGGGTCCAATGGTGAAGGTGCAAAATGAGCTGGTGGTGGTGGTGAGAATGGGTTGGCACTTGTGGGGGTTGCAGGCTTGAAGAAGGAGTCGATCCTGGTCTGATGATAGGACCGAAGATTCTGCTGGAGGATGACAGTATCCCGGACTGTCCGCAGCTCCATCGCCAGGCTGAACGGCACCTACCCCCTGTCACAGTGCGGGTGCTTGGCATACTCCAGCATCCCCTCCAGGTAACCTAGGAGGACACTGAGATAAGGGAGTCAAGGAGTAGCGGAGGGCTACGAGTCAATGCCCTCATCCTCGTCAGTCTCACTGTCCTCTTCCGTGCATGCAGAGCCACCAGCGGCGATCTCCTCATCAGACAGGGTCTGATAATCAGGATCGCTGCCATCATCGTCCATCCAATTCCTCACGTTGTCGACGTCCACCTGCTCTCCTGCTGTTCTAAGGTGCCTGTAGAAATCATCCACATCAAACCCCTCAATGTCATGCTCGGCTTTGATTCCCTGGACGAGACAAGACCAACCGCTTTTGAGGGTTTTCACGGAGACTTCCTTCCATGCGTTCGCCCAGTTGAACACTGCAGACTTCAGGTCGTAACGGTGAAGATTCTGCAAGGTCTGCTCCACACGTGTGTCCTCGTCCTCCAGCACCACCATCACCTCACTCAGGAACCTCAGGCGGTACAGTATCTGGGCAGCCACAATAACACCCTGGTCCTTGGTTGAATCACAGTGGTCGTATTAGGTGGCAGAAACATGCACCTAATCCGCCCATCATGAGCAACCAAATCCTTCTCAGACGGATGAGCGAGGGCATTGTCCAGGAGCAGGAGTGCCTTCTCCTGGTCGTGAGCAGTACCAAGGACCTTTATTTGATAACGGATAAACTCCCTGACGAAGTGTCTGTGGAATCAATCTCTTAAGACCTTAGCAGTAAACCAGGCCTTCAAAGAATGGTACCACACAAAAGGCAGGCTATCCATCAACCCATGGAGACAACGTGGTTGTTTTGCATGCCCAACAACAACAGGTTTGAGGTGGTACATCCCATTAGCACTGGCAGTGCACAACACCGAGACACGTTGTTTGGACAACTTACTAACCAGGCACAGTCTTCTCCCTTTCCTCATCCAGGGTGTTGGTGGGCAAGGAGTGGTAGAACAGACCAGTTTCGTCAGCGTTACAGACTTGACCAAGGGCAAGGCCCTCATCCTTGAGCAGGCGCTGCACCTTCTGGAGAAACAGGTCTACTTCCTTTGCTGCTGCATCCAAGGCCCCGCCATGTGCCTTACACCCAGTAAGTCCACGGCGAAGCTTGAAGCAAAAAAGCCATCCCCCGGATGCCTTGAAGTTGTGCACGTTGTACAGGCGTGCAAACTTCTCAGCAGCAGCCTTAACTTCGGTCGCACACACTAGCACATTGGCAGCACATTGCTGGCAAAACCACAACAATGTCGACTGGTCGATAATGGCGTGCCGGGCCTGGGCCATTACCTTCCTGCCATCCCTAAGTGTGCTTTTGCCGAAATCCTGTCCAAACTATTTTTTTTTTTTTTTTAATGTGAGGAAGAAGGAACAAAAAGGCTGAGCCCACAAAATGTTCCTACAGAAAAAAAAAAAAAAATACAAAAGAGAGCCAAACTCAAGATCCATTCATTTTGAGATGGCTGGACACACTGTGATTGAAAGACTGGAGATCACAGAAGTAGGAAATACAGACAAAGGGAGACAGTTCCAGAGTTGACCTGTTGCATAAATGAAGGACTGGGAGTAATGGTTAATTTCTACATTAGATAGTTGGACAGAAAAGGGATGAAAGTTTGTTGCTAGACAGGTGCTGTGCAGCCGTCGTAAAGGTGGAGGGGTGCAAACAGACAGTTCAGAGGAGCAGTGACCATTGAAGCGGTGACAGAAAAAGAGATAAAGAGGCAACAGTGCGGCGAAGAGACAGAGGTTGAAGGAAGCCAGTAGGAGGAGGAGAGATGATAAGACGAATAGCCTTTGACTCCAGCCTATTGAGAAAAGCTGAATGTGGGGAGCCTCCCCACACATGAGACGCGTACTCTAAACAGGGGCGAATAAAACCCGTATACAAAGTCAACAACTGTGCAGGGGTAAAGAAGGCATTAAGTCGGCTTAGCACACCTAATCTCTTGGAAGCAGATTTTACAAGAGTTGTAATGTGATCTTTCCAAGATAAGTCCCGTGTGAATGAAACCCCAAGCATGTTCAAGGATGATGCAGGATTGAGCTGGATATTATTAAACATTTGCGGGTACTCCTGTGGAAGATTTTGATGGGTTGATAGGTGTAAAAACTGAGTCTTTGATGCATTAAAAACAACATGATGATTTTTACCCCAGTAGTGGTAGGTGGTGGCGACCATCATCCACTCACTTCATGTAGTGCTGCCTACTTCTTCCTTAGCCTTTATCACTTTTTTTCTGTGCCTGCCCTCGTCTCTTCCTATTTCTCCCATCTTTCCTGTCACTTCTTATTGCTTTTCTTTCCTTTACAGGTGGCTTTACATTGAGTGACAAGCCAAATAGTTTCCTGTTGAGTGGTAACCATATAACAAAACCATACGTGCTCCCTACATGTCAACAAGTGGGTTGGTAGAGGGTTAGTGCCCCTCCCCATAAAATAAATAACTCAAAGTCAATGGCCACCCCTTACGGGATTATGGAGTCTGGCAATAAGACAGATAGATAGAGATATGAGCCAAGTCAGACATTAGGTGTGCCACAGCCTCATCCCTTGCTTGTTAAAGTAACTGCTGAGATTGACGCTGCAGAAACCAAATGGAATGGTGAAGGGTGGAATCATCAGCGTACAAGTGGATAGGATTAGATGTACAGCTTAGAAGATCACTGATGAATGAAAGAGTTGGTGATGGGACAGAGCCCAGAGGAACACCACTGTTGATAGATCTAGGAGAAGAACGATGGCCGTCTACAACAGCAGCTATAGAACGACCAGAAAGGAAGCTATTAATGAAGGCACAGATAGAAGGACTGAAACCGTAAAAGGGCAGTTTGGAAATTAAAGATTTATGCAGTACTTGATTGAAAGCCTTTGAGATGTCAAGTGCAATGGCAAAGCTTTCGCCAAAGTCCCGAAAGGAGGATGACCAGGAGTGTGAAAGGTAGGCAAGAAGATCGCCAGTGGAGCGTCCCTTATGGAACCCATACTGACGATCAGAAAGAGGGTTGTGACAGGAAAGATGTTTTAAAATTTTTCTGTTAACACTCGAAAACTTTTGAGACACAGGATGTTAAAGCAACTAAACGATACTTAGAGGGTTGGGAATGGTCACCCTTCTTTGGGACTAGCTGAACGAGAGCAAACTTCCAGCAAGAAGAATTTTTTTTTCTTTTTTTAAATGTGTCCGACTCTGGGCAAAGGCGTCAGGGCCTATATCTCGGGGGCAGTAGCCTATCCCAAGGTCCAGTAGTCCCCCTACACCTTCACATGTCACCACTTCGGCGTTAACACCCACTGTCCATATTGAATACATGCTAGGGCTGTCTCATACAGGACTGGTGTATTGATATTAGTGGGGGTACTTTTACGACAAGTTGGCAGGTCATCTGGTAGATCAGGAAAGTCTGCTTTTATGAAATTCAAACCCTTAAACTATTCCCTGCCCCAGCCGGGATTCGAACCTGGGTCCATTAGGACTGCAGGCTGCCTCTCTACCGATTCAGCCACTGCCTCCACAGTTCTTGAGGGCAGATAGGAGGAACTCCATCAGGCCCATATGCCTTGTTAGTACTAAGGCCAGTGATGGTAGAAAATACATCAGCTGAAGAAATTTTAATGTTAGCCATGAGGAAGTCAGTGGGAAGAAGCGATGGAGGAACAGCACTGGAATTGTCTAAGGTGGAATTGGAGGAGAAAATCTGAGCGAAAAGATATGCTTTATCAGTAGAAGACATAGCTACTGAGCCATCAGAATAGAAAAGAGGAGGGAAGGATGATGAGATAAAGTTGTTTGAAAGGTTTTTGGCAAGGTGCTAGAAGGAGCGGGAAAAATTTGAGTTGAGGAGTTGTGAGCATTTAGTACAGATGAAATTATTTTTGGCAAAGCAAAGAACAGACTTAGCACAATTCTAGGCAGAAACATAAAAAAGATGTAATTCAGGGGTGGGTTGGCTCTGGTACCCTTTATAGGCCCTCTCCTTTTTGCGGACAGCATTAAAACAAGCGTGATTAAACCAAGGCTTTCTTGCATTAGTCAAAGGATATGAGAAAGGAATGTATGCTTCCATGCCCAAGAGAATAACCTCCATAATGTGCAAGGCACACTCAGATGGCTCCCAGCTATGGAAGCGATAATCATTCCAGGGAAAATCAAAGAAGTACTACCTGAGGGCCTCCCAATCCGCAGTTCCAAAGTGCCATAGACGATGTTTCTTTGGAGAGTCCACAGGCTGTACCGGAGTGATAGGACAGGTTAAAGTAATAAGGATATGATTGGAGGAGTGCAACGGAGAGAAAAGATTAACAGAGTAAGCAGAAGGATGAGTTGTAAGGAAGACGTCAAGTATGTTGGAGCTCTCTCTACGGTGGTCATTAAGGATAGAAAAGATGTATTTACCTATTTGTAGTATACAGGAATTGTAGGCTTGTTCACCAGGTGGATTAGTGAAAGGAGAGGAGAGCCAAAGGTGGTGGTGAACACTGAAATCTCCTACAATGGAGATCTCAGAAAAAGGAGAAATGGACAGAATGTGTTCCATCGCAGAAGTAAGATAGATGAAGAATTTTTGATAGCCAGTAGAATCAGGAGATAAGTAAACAGCACAGATTTATTTAGACAGAGAATGACAGAAGAACTGATGCCAGAGAGTGGAGAATTCAGAAGAATCAATTTCAGGAACACGACAGCAAGATGGGTCGTTGCATACATATACACAACATCCACCTTTGGCTTTGAAATGAGTATAGAGAAAGTAGGAGGATACAGAAAAGGGTTTGCTGTCAGTTGCCTCAGACAGCTGAGTCTCAGTAAGGAAGAGAGGTGAAGTTTAGAGGACGAAAGGTGGTGTTCGACAGAGAGAAAGTTAGAGGAAAGGTCGCGAATGTTGCAGAAATGAAGTGAATGAGACAGTGGATCCGGGCAGCTCAAAGAGTTGTCACCGGGAGAGGGGCGGATGGTGGGGGCATTTATGGTCCCCCCCCCCCCGGGGACTCCAAGGCATTGTATAGGTGTGCCATTTTCCTTTTTTCTTTTAAATTTTGAAAAGGAAGTGTAGTGTGTACTGTGCATGTAGGTTGGTGCTGAGTTAGAGAAACTTATATTGCAGAGCATGCTGGCCTACTCTGTACTACTGAAACACTGAAAAAGTTCAGCAAAGGGGGATGGTCAGAACTAGTCCTGAGGGCTGATGAAACGAGAGCTCCAGCTCTCCCTGTCATCAGCTTTCCATCCACCTTAGTACTGCCCTGCTCAACTGGTGCTACAATCTACTCCTACGATGTAAGCTCGTCGTGTGACTTCTTGATATCAAACAATATAGAACTGGCTAGATCATATTCACGAAGCATGCGTCCTGTGGTCCAGCCCATGTCAACCTTGCCCAATATCTCACGTTTCCTCTCCAGAGTTAAAACCTTCCATTTCTTCAGGAGGTGGTGGTGGGGCCATCACCACATACACAAAAATACAGCAGAGGAGGGCCACAACCTGAAGAAGGTAGGGGACCATCGCAAAGGCAACCACATTCACAGCCAATCTAGCAAGTGAGCCACTCATGTGAAACAAAGGTAGGAACTGAGGTATGGGCTTGTTGGCCGGGAAGCAATACAACGCTGCCATATCGCACCCCATGGTTGCATCTGAGCACAGATGAAGCAAAACGCGGCAAACCAACATCTGCATATAAGGTTCACTTCCATTTGCCTAGGCAAGGGCTGGCATGTGGTGGCAACAGCTGATGACCAGTACATCACCACCTTAGGCAGTGTATGACTAATGTGGCCTGCCTGGCAACTCTGACCATTCGGTAGGGAAGCTGACAGGCACGAGTGGTGGGGGGGTTTTGCACTAATCCCAGAGGCCAAGGGACGCCCGCCATTCAGTGTAGAAGCAGACGGGTGCTTTTACCATACATTTACTCATGGCTTGTGGTGTGTGTTTCACACGTGGTGGCAACTGGGAACCCTCAGCCAGGAACGACCCTCATCCTGTCGTTTCACAACCAACCATAGGATTTTCTCGAAAATATGCTCAGTGTGTTTCCCAGGGAATATTACATATGTTGTCATATCCTAACCTAATCTAACCACACCTAACCTATCCCATTAGGGCTGCTTGGCTAAAGTAGCTGGATGTGGTACCCATACTGAATGGAAGTGTACTGTACAGTACTGTACATACACAAATACTGTGTACAGTACTGTACTATCATATGCATTTATACAGAGATTACTATGCTGATATTGTAATCATATTGTGGGAAGGAATCTCTCTCTCTCTCTCTTTGTGTGTGTGTGTGTGTGTGTGTGTGTGTGTGTGTGTGTGTGTGTGTGTGTGTATTTACCTAATTGTGATATATAGGAAATGAGCTACGCTTGTGGGATCCCGTCTGTTTCTCAATAAGTCAAATTTAGCTTTAAACTCTTTAAATTTTTAGACTGCATGATCTCTATGTCCAGGCTATTCCACAGGTCTATACATCTATACATCTTGATATCCTTCAAGCAGCTTGGCTTCTTCAATTTCATTCTGTGTCCTCTTGTTACTCTCTTATCCCATACAAACAGATCTTCTCAGTCAATTTTATCTACTTCCATCATGGTCTTGAACACTGCAATCATGTCGCCTCTCTCTCTCATTTCCTCTAAGCAAGGCAAATCCAGCTTTTCTGGCCTCTCTCTTATGACAGATCTGCCAGACTGGGGACCATTTTGGTTGCTGATCTTTGTATTCTGTCAATCTTGTTCATATCTTTCTTTTTGTATGGGGACCATACTGCTGCTGCATATTCTAACCTGGGGCAGATCATGACCACCATCATTTTTTTCATCATCTCCTCATCCATATAATGAAATGCTACTCTTATGTTTGTCAAGGGTTTATACGTCTCTCTAACTGTCTTCTTAATATGTCTTTCAGGTGACAAACTATCCTGGACCAGCACTCCCAACTCTTTCTCTTCTCTCGCTTTTGTGATTGGTTCATTACCCATCAAATAATTCAATGATGGCCTCTTGGTACTCTTACCCATTTCCAATATTTTACATCTCTTTGCACTGAATTTCATTTCCCACAACGGCTCCAATCGTGTATCCTATCCAGATCCTCCTGCAGCATTTTACAATCTTCCTCAACCTCTACCTTCCTCAAGATCTTTGCATCATCAGCAAACAGACTTGCATAACTGTTCACTCCATCTACCATATCATTTACATAAATCAGGAACATTACTGGCACCAACACTGAGCCCTGTGGGACTCCACTTGTTACTTCTCTCCATCCAGACATCCTATCCTTTATTACTGTCCTCATTTGTCTGTCTCTCAAAAAGTCTCTTATCCATTCCAGGAGGTTCCCCTTCAGTCCTCCTATATGCTCTAGTTTCTACATCAGCCTCGTATGGGGCACCTTGTTGAAGGCCTTCTCCAAATCTAAATACACACAATCCACACAACTGTGTCTCTCCTGTAGCACGTCAATCGCTTGAGTAAAAGCTGAACACACTGAAAACACATGACCTTCCACTTCTGAATCTAAACTGACTTTCAGCCAAAATATTCAAATCTTCCAGATATTTTATCCGTCTATTTTTCAGGATTCTCTCGCACAATTTTGCGACCATGCTGGTTAGGGATACTGATCTATTATTCAGGGGTCCTTCCCTGTTTCCTCCCTTATATACTGGTACCACATTTGCCCTCTTCCATTCTTGAGGCACTTTCCCCTCTTCCAGAGAACATACAATTAAATTGTGAATCTTATCCGCCAGTTGTTCTCTGAATTCCTTCAGTACCCAATTAGAGACTCCATCAGGTCCTGGGCCTTTCCTTACATCTTGAGTTCCCAGTAATTTATACACTTCCTGTACTTCCACATTTTTATCACTACATTTCTAGTTACTCCCTCCCCTTCTACAAACTTCTTTTCATTAGTGAAAACCGATTGGAAACATCTGTTCATTATTTCAGCTTGCACTGCCGCATCTTTATACTGTATACCTTTCCTTCTACTTTCAGTCTGGTGATTCCTTCCTTTTTGTTTCAGTTTGTCATTGAAAAATCTATAAAAAAAGTTTGGGTTCATCCTTACATTTGTCTATTACGGTATACCTTTTTCAAAATTCCTTTCTTCCTTTCTACGTATTCTTGTGTATTCATTTCTAGTTCTTTTATTTTCTTCCTTTGTTCTGTTGTTACCTCAATTTCTCCAGTTGTTCCACGTCGTGTCTCTCTCCTTTTTTTGCTATCATTATTAAACCACTTCTTTTTCTTGTTTTCTTTCCCCCTTACTCTTGGCACTGATTTTTCCACTCCTGAATTATATAGGTCTAGAAAGATATCTCACTTCCTCTGTATCTCTCGTTTCTCTGAATTTTCTAAAATCCGCATTTTCGAAAACTTTTCTCAATCCTGTAAAATTTGCTTCCTTGCTTTTAAAGCTCATCTCTTGGTTCCACATTCCCTATTATCAACTGGAACTCAATGACCACATGATCACTTTTTCCTATAGGACACAGATATTTCAAAGATTCTATTACACTGGGTTCTTTGGTAAACAGTAAGTCTAATCTTGCTGGTGTGTCCTCACCTCGGAACTGTGTCTCTTCTTTGACCCATTGTGTTATTACACTGTTCGTTGTTACATCTAATAATACAGTGCCCCACGAAACTTTGCTGCCTCCTGAGTCCCATTCCTCCCAGTTCACCTCTTTACAGTTAAAGTCACCCATTAAAATTATATTGTTGCTTTTCTCAATCATTTTCTGTAAATAACTAGCCATGTCTGACAACATCTCCTGGTATTCATCATTCCATGCTCTTGTCTTTGGGGGAACATACACTACCACCATATCTCTCTTGCTATTCTCTCCAGTTTCTTTTCATATTTATCACTTCAGCCCTGCCATCTCCCATTTCCATGGTATCTACATTGATGTTGTTCTTCACTGCTATGATCACTCCTCCTCCCATTTTTTCTTTTCTTTCTCTTCTCCACAGTTTGTATTTACCATCTCCCATATGAACATCAATATCTTCTCTTAACTTGGTCTCTACAAAGCACATAACATCAGGTTCATGTGCCCTCAAGAAATCATTAATTTCTAGCATTGCCGATATTAAACCATCAACATTAGTCTGTGCCACCTTCAAATTATTTTTGATGTTTTTTATATCCTCTGTTCTCCTCTCCGTTGGTACCACTTCCTCAATTTCTGATCCATAACTCTCCAATAAAACAGTCTTCTCTTCCTCCGTTCTCTGTTCATTTTTTGCCTTTGCTTCCTTTACTAACTCCTTTATTTTAGCTCTTTCTTCCTCATTTGCATACCTCCTTATCCAAACATTTTTGAACCCTTCCTTGTCTGATAATTTCCATGTTCTATTGATGATTTCGTTTACTGTTGCCTGGGACTTAAACTTTACGTTCAATGGCCTCGCCTCTCCTTCCTCGTACTTTCCTAACCTAAACACTTTTTCAATCTCTTCTTGAGCTTCGTTGTTTCCCTCCATAACTATTGATGTTATTTCTTTAACCTTACTCAGTTCCTCTCTTCTTCTTTCTGATCTTACTGTCATATGTTTTTCTTTTACTCCTGAAATCATTACACATTTTTTCTTATTTACAACATCCCAGACTCAAGATTCTCTACTTCTCAGTACCCTAACCACTTCCTTCTCCACTTTTTCCTTGCTTTGTTGTTCTATAATCTCTTTCAAATTTACATTTTCTTCTTCCTGAATTTTCTTCCACCCCTGATGTTGCTCCTTGATTTCTTTAATGTGCTCATCTTGCATCCTTGATTTGGATTCATACTCATCTAGTTTGCTTTTCATCCTGTCCCTTTCTTCTTCCAACCTCTTATTCTCCCTCTTAAGCTGTTTTATTTCATTAGAGGCAGATTCATTACTCACTTTTAATTCCGTGACTTCTCTTTCTTGTTCGTCACTGCATGTACAAACTTTTTCCAGTTTATTCCGTAGAATTTTGATCTCCTTTTCCTGCTCTATGGTCTGTTCCTGTAACTCTCTAATTACTGCCCATACCTTTTTTAACTCCTGGACATTCCTCTCCGCTGTTTTCTCTACTCTTGCTACACTTGTTTAGTTCAGCTTAGTACTTCCATTTCCCACATCATCTTCGGAGAAGCCCACAAAATCCTTCTCGCCAGTTGTAAACAAAGCACCGTCCCTTTCTGCCATGATGCAACATATGGAGACTTTCTATTTCCACTATATCTTGTATTTTTTATGACCAAAACCGCAGTTTTTTTAACAACTGTCCGACGGGACCACCACTCACGCACCCATTTACATAATCACAAATAAGCTGGTCTCCTTTTCATCGCTGACTCACCAATTATTTCCCCACGATCCAGGAAGAGCTCCGTCTCTGTCGGCGACCTGTGTATGTGTCTGGGAACGTGTTTCCCGGTGACCAGGCAACACTGGACATTCAGTAGAGAGGAGGACAGTTGCTGTCAATGAACACGTACTCGTGGCTTTGGTTGAGTTCGATGGTGGGGGCGGTTGGGAAATACTTAGCCCTGAGGCTGCGCGACACTGGACATTCCGTAGAGAGGCAGACAGTCACTGTCACTGAACATGTACTCATGGCTTGTGGTCTGTGTTCGATGGTGGTGGCTAGAGGTTGGACCTGATATCTGAATCGGCATCCGCATCTTTTTCAACATCTGCATCCACATCCATGGATGTGGATGTTATGCAGATATCTTGAATAACTCATTTCATACATATAACTATTAATTACTACATAGTAATATGACTGAAGACTATGAAAAGTGCAAGCTTGGAGGAACAGGAAGACCCTCTGGCTTGGTGGCGTGACAGTTGTGAAACCTTCCCTTGCCTTGCTAAGCTCGCTACAACTTATTTAGTGTGCCCTTCAACCAGTGTAGCTAGTGAGCATCTTTTCAGTGGGGCAGATATCATCTATGATGAAAATGAAGTAAACTCTCTCCTGGAGGACCCCTGAAGCTCCAGTTTCTGAAGCACAGCTTGCCAATTATTAAGTCTGAACATCGAAATCCAGTCTTCAGTTGCAATTCTTCATATACTGTACAGAATTACAGAAATACAGATTATAAATTTATAACCTCTTTCTAATGGGTGGTGGCTGGGAAGAAAGTTTGCTTAAGAGTTAGGTCCCCGTCCCGCACCCTGGTAACACAGGTAATTGAAATTGTAGCATAATTTAATTCATATATTCTTGGTTCCTCCATTTCTTACTATTTTAATGATGTATTTTTTAATCATATGTTTTAGTATCTTAAAATCTCCATTATCTGTGGCTAAAACTCTTGATGACTAAAAATACCTGCATCTGTATCCACATCCACATCCCCAAACACTGAAAAATCAACATTTGGTCCACCTCTAATGATGGAGGTTGGGAAAGACTTAGCCCGCTGGCAGCATGACATTGGACATTCGGTGGGGATGCGTACGGACGTTTTGACACCACTTGTGGGTTACAGTCATATTACTCTGGTGCTGGAGTGATCGGATGAGCGCACGGCTTTGACCATTCAGTACAGGGGCAGACGGTTGTGGGTTAAGGACTGCTGTACTTCCTGCTCACGGCTCGAGCCCAGCGGACACGATACTGAATGTTTGAACATGTTGGCTGGCCAGACAAAGTTCTCGTGGACTTTTACATCTGGATAATAGCAAGCAAATTCGGAAACTGGTTTAATGAAGCCAAGGTCCAGCATCCAGATAATGAACACGTCAGGATAAATGAGGGACTACTATACTCACATACTGACATTAATATGTTAAGCAGGTTAGTATGAAAGACAGAAATAAGCTTCTTCAACTAATCGGCCCCAATTAATTGGTCAAAAGGCTGATTACTGACTAATCAGCAAAGCGGTCAATTAGGCCAATTACCGATTACCTGCCGATCAATCAACCCAATGTTAAAATCCGTGCAGCATGTGAGGCGGCGTGTGGGATGAAGAGATGAAGAAAGGGGGTGCAAGGAACAGCATGGTGAGGTGAGGTGAGGCAAGATGTGGTGCAAAAGAAGAAAGCATATAATGAGTGGATGGGAAGCAGAGGCATAGAGGAAGCTAAGAGATGGAAGACAGAGTTATATGCAGAGGAAGAGAGAGGTGAAAAGATTAGTACAAGAGAGTAAGAAGAGAGTGAATGACTAATTTGGAAGGACTCTGAGTGTAAAGTGGAGGAATTGTAAGAAAATGTTCTGGGAGGATGTATAGACAGACAGGGTGATGAAGAAGTTAGTAGGGGAGTGAAAGATAAAAATGGTAGACTGAGAAGGGAGAAATGGGGGAGAGAGAGTAGTAGAATAGATAAGGAAGATGTGCAGATTGGCTTGGGAGGATGGTTGTGTCCAGGAGGATTGGGAGTCAGGTATAACCATGCTCCTGTAAAAAAAAAGAAAAAAAATTAAAAAAAAAATAAATAAAAAAAAAAGTGTGGTAATCATAGAGGGATTTATCTTCTTAGTGTAACAGGAAAAGTATACAGTAGGGTACTTACTGACAGAGTTAGGGAAATAACAGAGGAGTTAGTTGGAGAAGAACAGGGAGGTTTTAGGAAGGGAAGAAACTAAGTAGATCAGATATTCATCCTTTGGGCTTTAGTGGAAAAGTTTCTAGAGATGGGAAAGAAGTTGTATGCAGCCTTCATGGATTTTAAGACAACATACGACAGAGTGGATAGACAAGGAATGTGGAAAATACCAAGAACATATGGAGTAAATGGGAAGTTGTTCAATGCTGTGAAGAGTATGTATGAGGGTGCTGAGGCTGCAGTGTGTGTGGATAGCGAACTGAGTGAATTTTTCTATCTTATTCAAACAGGAATGGGTCATGTCTCCATCAATCTGCATATAGATGGGGTTATAAAAGAGATACAAGGTACAGCAGTGAATGTTGAAGAGGCCCTTGTGAGAAAGGGCAGCGTCTGGAAACTTCCTGTATTGTTGTTTGCAGGTGATACTGTATTGTTAATTGAAGACGAAGGGGAACTGCAAGGCTGGTGAATGAGTGTGGGAGACTGTGTAAGAAACAGAATCTAAAGGCAAATGGAGGGAAGAGTAAAGTTATTGTCTTCGAGAGAAAGTCACTGAACGTACAGTGAGGTTGGATGATGATGAAATGGAAAATGTGAGTGCATTTAAGTACCTGGGTTGTGTGATGAATAAGGATGGAAGTTTGGAGGATGAAGTGCTTGACAGGATACAACAGGGAAGAAAGGTGGCTGGTTCTTTGAAAATAGTGAGAAAAATAGGGAAGTTAGCAAGGAAGTAAAAAAAAAAGTTGTTGCATGATAGTACTAATACCAATTCTAACATATGGAAGTGAAGCTTGGACCTTGTTGGAAGGACACAAGTCAAAAGTGAAAGGAATGGAAATGAGTTATTTGGGAGATGCATCTGGAGCTACATGGAGAGACTGACTGACAAATGAGGAAGAGAAGAGGCTTTGTGGTGTGGATGTGGATGTGACAGAAAGTGTTAGGGGAAATAAACTGAAATGGTTTGGACATGCGGTGAAGATGGAGAGGGACAGGCTAATGAGGAGAGTGTATGTGAGTGAAGTGGAGGGGGGGAGAGGGAGGGGGAGGCCGAGGATGAGATGGAGGGATGAAGTGGAGAGGTATAGGAGAGAGGGGTGTGTGAGCTGGGGGGAGGGCAGAGAAATGGCAGGGGGCAGGGTAACAAGGAGACAATTTGTTCATGGCCAGCCCTTACAGGATTAATATGTTGGGCAACAGGCAGACAGATAGACAACTTTTAGTGTGTGAAGTACTGAAACATGTGATATGGAAATCTTGCCTTGCAAGGATGCTAGTGGAAAGCACAGATGCTACTAAGGCAATAAGGGTAAAACCTAAAATGGTAAGTTTATATTTTCGATTTTACATTATGTGGTCAAAGACCTTCCCCCCCTCCCTATCCCCACTGAACCCATGTTATACTGACCTTGCTATATGATAAATTACTATGCAATGGGCATTCACTTGACAATCTCATTGTTTGACGATAGTGACTGTATACTTACCAAGACAGCTGAAGAGTTGCAGAACTTCTAGAGTTCAAAGTATTACAGTTTTTAATATGATTTACAAATTTAATACATATAGTAGCTTTATGAAAACAAACCATCATTTACTTATCAATCACTTTCAGCACACTATGTCTAGCAAGTATAGTAGAGTATTGCTTTTATCTTTCTTAAATTTTTCCTTGAATATGCCTGCTAAAAGTGAGATGCTCCTTATATTCTGTAAATATGTCTCCAAAATCTCTGCTTGGGATACACAAGGGAGTTTAAAATGTTTTATCTCCTGATACAGAACCATGCTATCTGCATTCTTATCCATGTATAGTGCATACCTGATTGCATTTATAGTTACCATAAACAATGAATCTATGAAGATTCACTGTAATTCACATAAAGAGCAAACAAGAGAATACTGATGAGAAAGCCACATAAACTATTGAGAATACAACCCTAATACACTACAGATGTTGTACCTGAGTCATGGACAGCTGCTGGCCGTGTCTACACTTCTTCATTTCATTCCAAACACTCTCTGCATCTGGCAGCAATATCTGTGGATACAAAGGTGTTCAGGTAGCAAAGATGGGGTAGGGTGTGGACACACATGCTTGCACGCACCAGCCTTGGTCACCTAATGGCGGCTCTCCATGCTACTTAATCTCTGGCAGCTTCCCTATGTAGTCCTTTAAAAAGGTCACACTCAATGACCTAATCTCAGATCTTTTTCGGTCTTCCTTTCGTTACCCTACCCCAAACATTAACACTTCTCACTTTCTGCACCCAATTATCATCCCCCATCCTCTCCACATGCCCAAACCATCTCAATCTACCTCTCCTCATCACAACACCAATACATTCCAGTTCCATCCTACCTCTCAACTCTTCCATTGTAAACCTAGCCCCCCCAGGCCTTGCACTCAAAGACGCACTGTACATCCACCTAATCATTGTCATTCTGTACGTTTGAGCCTGTGAATATCCTCTTCCTTTAGTGCTCAGGACTAACTACCAAACAGGTTTACACTCCTAACACATAAGCATACAAAGATCCCTTAGCACAGAGGGAGAGCCCTTTCAATGTTAGGAGAGGCATCAGCTCCCTGAACTTCTTCCAACCTCTCTTCACTTTAGCCATACAGCTACCTCCTGCCCCATCTCCAGCACATAACACGTCTCCCAATTAACAAAACTCTTCCACACACTGAAGAGACTCACCAGCAAGTCCAATCCCTTCATGCCTGGAAATATCCACGTTCTCCCCGATACACTGCACACATGAAATCAGTATTATCTTGCATTCTACCTCAAGTACTCGTACCACTACACCTCTTATGCACTCACTTATCACAAACACTGCACAAAATTACTTCCCACACTCTTGTGACAAATCGCACATGGCCAGTCTCCCTCTTCTTTGACAGTACCACCCCCAGCCCTATATACCATCACTTTTGTTTAATCCGCATTTACTCTTAAGCCCTTGTGCCCCATACCATCTCTCCACTTCCTAAATCTTTCCTCTGCCTCCCTTTCATTTTCTGTAATCAACTCCAAATCATCAGCAAACTACATCTCTCATAGGAGTCCATTTCTGAAGTCACTTGAGAGGGCTTCAGGTACCATGATAAACAACAACAAATTAACATCAAGACTCAACACCCTAAGGTCTCTTGCCCATACAATATTTGGAAACAACAAAGAAACGATCACCACAGTATCTATCTATCTATCTATTGCCAGACGCCTCAATCCCGTTTGGGGTGGCCACAAACAAATCGCCTCCAAGTCGCCCTGTCCCCCGCCATTTCACTGCCCTGCTCCCAACTCACACCCCCCTCTCTCATATACCTCTCCACCCCATCTCTCCATCTCATCCTCGGCCTCCCCCTCCCTCTTTCCCCCTCCACCTCACTCACATACACTCTCTTCGTCAGTCTTTCACCCTCCATCCTCTCCACATGGCCAAACCACCTCAGTGTGTTCCTCATAACGCTTCCTATCACATCCACATCAACACCACAATGCTCCTTTATATCCTCATTCGTCAGCCTGTCTCTCCATGTGACTCCACAGGCTCCTCTTAAATAACTCATTTCCACGGCTCTCACTCTTGAATTGTGTCCTTCCAACAACGTCCACGCTTCACTTCCGTACGTTAGAGTTGGTATCACAATACTGTCATGTAGTAACTTTTTCACTTCCATGCTCACTTCCCTGTTTCTTATCACTGCTTTCAAAGAACCAGCAACCTTTCTTCCCTGCTGTACCCTTTCAAGCACTTCACCTTCCAAACCTCCATCCTTACTCATCACACTACCCAAGTACTTAAACGTACTCACATTTTCCAATTCCTCACCATCCAACCTCGCTGTACATTCACTGACTTCACCTCTCTCAAAGACCATCACTTTACTCTTCCCTACATTCACCTTTAGATTCCGTTTCCTACACACTCTCTCAAACTCATCCACCAAGCCTTGCAGCTCTCCTTCGTCTTCACTCAACAACACGGTATCATCTGCAAACAACAGTACAGGGAGTTTCCAAACACTATCCTCTCTCACCAGGGCCACTCCAACATCCACTACCCTACCTTGTACCTCTTTTATTATCCCATCCATGTACAGATTGAACAACCATGGAGACATGACACATCCCTGTTTCAACCCAACTTTCAAAGAGAAAAATTCACTTAGTTCACCATCCACACGCACTGCAGCCTTCGCACCATCGTACATACTCTTCACAGCATTCAACAACTTCCCATCTACTCCATATATTCTTAACACTTTCCACAATCCTAGTCTATCCACCCTGTCATATGCTTTCTCCAAATCCATGAAAGCCGCATAGAACTTCTTTCCCTTCTCTAGAAACTTTTCCACTAAAGATCTGAGAATGAATATCTGATCTACACAACCTCTTCCCTTCCTAAAGCCTCCCTGTTCTTCTCCAACTAATTTCTCTGTTCTTTCTCTAACTCTGTCAATAAGTATCCTACCATACACTTTTCCTATTATACTAAGAAGACAAATGCCCCTATGATTACCACACACTTCTTTTTCCCCTTTTCCTTTGTACAAGGGAATAATTATACCTGACTTCCAATCCTCTGGGACTCTACCTTCCTCCCAGGCCAATCTGCACATCTTCCACATCCATTCTACTACTATCTCTCCCCCATGCTTCAACATTTCACCACACACTCCATCAATTCCTGGGGCTTTCCCTGATTTAACTTTCTTCATTGCTTCCACAACTTCTATCCTACTGATTTCTTCCTGTCTTCTCACCTCCCTCCTTCTCCCAGCCATTCCCCAGCCACTTATACTTGCATTACTTCCATCCTCCACGTTCAACAATTCCTTAAAGTGTTCTCTCCATCTGCTCACTTTTTCTCCCTTCTCCACTAGTAATCTACCATTTTTATCTTTCACTCCCCTGCTAACTTCACTTCCACCCTGTCTTACTCTTTTCACCTCTTTCCAGAACATTTTCTTACAGTCCCTCCACTTTACACTCAAATTCCTTCCAAATTCCTCATCCACTCTCTTCTTACTCTCTCTTACTAATCTTTTCACCTCTCTCTTCCTTTCTACATATGACTCTCTCTTCCACCTCTCAACTTCTTCCACGTCCCTATTTCTCATCCATTCATTGTATGCTTTCTTCTTTTGTGCCACAGCCCGTTTCACCTCTTCAGTCCACCACGCTGTTCCTTGCACCCCCCTCCGTCTTCTCTTCCTTCCACACACCACATCACATGCTGCACATATTTCTTCTGTAAATATTCTACACACACCTTCCACGTCCCCCATCTGCTCCAACTCATATTTGCCCAATCGTTCCTCCACTTCTCTCTTATACTCTGCCTTTTTCTCATCCTCTTGTAACCTTTCCACTCTCCTTGCAACTACTCCTTCCTCTCGTCTTTCCCTTCTTCTATTCCTCCATCTTACTTGAACTTTAACTCTGGCCACCACCAAGTAGTGGTCAGAAAGTCCACTCCCCCAACCTCTATACACTCTTGCATCCAATATACATCTTCGCATCCTTTCATCCACACACACATAATCAATCATTGCCTTCCTTTCACTCAATTCACCACCCACCCTTCTCATAACTCGCCATGTATACCTGTGGATCATTTTATGCCTGAAGAGGGTATTGGCTATCACCAACCCCCTCCCAGCACAAATGTCCACTAACGTACTCCCATTCTCATCTATCTCAGCAGGCACACCCCACTCACCAACTATTCCATCCACCTTCACATTCCCAACTTTACCATTCATATCACCAATCAAAAACACTCTATCATTCCTTCCAAACTTTTCCATGCATACTTCTACATTTGTCCAGAACTCTTCTCTCACTCTTCTAGCACGATCTTGCGTTGGCGCATACACACACACAATCGCCCACATTTGTATTCCAACTTTCAACTTTACCCACACAATCCTTGATCCAACTGATCCATACTGTCTTATGCTCCTCTTCCATCTTTTACTCACAACTATACACACTCCTTCCTTTGCCCTCTCATTCCCACCTACTCCTGCACATATACCCCATCCGTACTCCCATTCTCTCACACTTTCTCCTCTCCATTTTGTTTCAGTTATTCCACATACATCCACTTTCGCATCCTCAAGCACCTGGACAATCTCTCTCTCTTTCACCTCATCATTTGCTCCTCTTACATTCCACGTTCCAATTGCAATGTCCTTTGTCCGGTCCTTGGTCGTCAACGTTTGGTCAGTCCTTGTCCGAGGCTTATTGTTTGTTTTTTTAGTTAGTTGTTTTCCGGGGAGGGGCACTAACCCTCCGCCAACCCTTTTAGTCGCCTTTTACGACAAGCAGGGATACTGGGGGAGTATTCTTGACAGACCCCCCTACCCCCAGGGGTATACAAACAATAAATACATTCCATGACGAATTAAGCAAACCCTACTTGGGTTTCTAACCTCACTAAAACACACTACAGACCATACACAACAAGGCCCTAAAAATAATCACTGACTGTAGAGCTACTACACCTACAGACCACCTACACCAAGAAACCAAAGTCCTCAAAGTCAAGGATCATCTAGCCATGAGAGGCACACAAATTCTTGCCACAGCCTGCACAAACCCACACCATCCACTACACTACATGGCAGCACATCCACACACACCAAGGAATATCAAGACAACACCCTGCACATGATATTATACACAATTACTGTCACCTCTCCCCCTCAAACCAGCTTCCAGAAACATATCCATGCTCAAATCACTTGCCACTCCATTCAATCACTCAAAGACAACACACAGCTGCATGCATGGCCTCCTGATATCCACCCTTCTGAAGCCTACCTCCCTCTTGAGGACAAGGTCCACCTGGCCAGGCTGAGATGTGGGCATCATCCAGCCCTCTTGAGTTATCAGAAGAGGCTGGATAACTCCACTGTTGATGCCTGTCCAGGATGCAACACAGCACCCCACACTATTAAGCACATTATGGCAGACTGCACTGCACACAATCACCTGAGCCAATATCACAACATACATTCCTTGAGAGCTCTGTGGGAAAGCCCGATTTTGGCCATGGCCTTCCTCAGGGACTCAGGGATGTTCGGCCAGACTGCATAGGGAATAACTACTACTACTACTACAACAAGGGTCTCAAGACTGACCCCTGATGCACACCAACATTCACAGAAAACTCATCACTCATATCTCCATTCACCTTTACCTGGGCGTGAGCACCCACATACATGGCCATAACGACCCTAACCAGTCACTCCTCGATCCCAAGCTTTCTCATTGCCCCCTTCACCACCTCTCTAGGAACTGTGTCAAAGGCCTTCTCCAAAGCAACAAAAACAAAACAGAGTTCCCTTTTCTTTCCAACATATTTTTCCTGCAGCTGTTGAACAATGAATATAGCATCAATGGTCCCTCTGCCTGGCATAAATCCAAACTGCATCTCATCAATATTCACTCCTTCTCTGATCATACATTCTAGAACTCTCTCCATTACCTTCATTACCTTTATGCCTCTTTAATTTCCTCTTTCCAGGGCATCACCCTTCCCCTTGTACACATTTACAATTACACTCATCAACCAATCATCTGGGACAACGCACTCACATATAATTGTATCAGGTCAGTGACCAACCTCACTCTAATATCTTCTGAGGCTTTCAACTCCCAGTCAAACTCCTTTATTCAATAACCAGCTATAATGTTCTCTCCATGCATCTTTAATATCCCACTGTTCACCACTACCCTTTCATCATCATTCTTCACACACTGTCCACCTATGACATCTCTATTCTCCCTCTGCATCTGATATGCCACCTTAAAAATCATATTCTTCCCTTCCACACAATTTAGGTTGTCAAGTCTCTGTGACTCAGACTTCACCCTGTAAACCTCTTTTCTAGCCCTACACTTGGCAGCAAAGTATTTCTCTTTGATATCACCCTTCTTCCATTCCTGGAAAAGCCTTCTTTTCTCCTTAACTGCACCTTCTACACCCTCATCCCACCACCAAATCACTTTATATCTTGGTGGGCCTCTTGTCTATCCACATACTGAATCAGTACCTTTCATGAGGTTGGTCTTGAGGGCTCTGTACCGTTCATTAACACTTCTGTCCACGTCTTCCTGTTCAACCACAACTCTCCTAACCTCGCAATAGAAAGCATCTCTTACTGTTCGATTTTTCAACTTCCATATCTTTCTCCTAGATGCAGAGGTCCTCTTTTTCATTACCTGCTCCTTAAACACCATGTCACATTTCAATAACCTGTGTTGCTGCACACACTCCTCGCTCCGTATAACTTTAACATCCCTCACAACCTCCTATCAGCCATCCTGACCAGGAAATAGTCTATCTGGCTGCTATTTCCCCCAGATCCATAACTAATTAACTTACTCTCTTTTCCTAATATGTGTGTTGCACACAATCATGTTCATTGCCTTCCCAAACTTGAGTATCCTTTCCCCTTCCTCATTTTTTGTACTATATGCACATCCCCCATGTATTCCTTCATAACCTTGAGCTGCTTGACCTACATGACCATTTAAATCCCCCTTAATACTACAATCTCATCCTCCTCCATACCATTTACTATAAGTCATCCCAAAATCTATCCTTCTCTACCTCATCCAAGCCTGCCTGTGGAGCACATGCCAATATAATTGCAAACATCATCTCACCGAACAATTTCTCCCATTTCTCCCTACCCAACTTCCCCACACCCCCATATCCATCTATCCTACCCTGCCACAACAACTTATAGTAACAATCCCTCCCAAGAATCTTTCTGGCTAATCCACTCCTATACCGGACTTCTTGCACACATCCCACATCCACCCACCTCATAATCATCACCTCAACCACTTCCCCTGTTCTACCCCTCAAATTTCCCACATTCCACGAAGCCACCCTGATCCCCCATGGTGATTTAATGTCCTCAGGCTTGCACTGAATTACAATCTTCAACTTGGTCATAATCAGTAAAATAAGAAGAGGAAAGGTGTGCCACAGGCCCCAGCCACTGAACAGTCCCAGGCCCAGGCAATGGATCTGGGGCCCCTAGCCCAACAGCCTTGACCAGTGGCTGTGGCAGTGGCCTTGGGGCACCCTGCCAGGACAGCTACAGGGACACCCTCCAAGCACTCCTTGGCACTGTAACTGTCCCATCATTATACACCTATTGATAGGCCAGCCTCCTGGGGTGCTTCTCCCAGGTTCGGGCCCCCTCTCTATTGGGCGGAAGTGGCAGCCTGGGAACTGCAATGCCCTGTACCCCTTAGCACACATTCAAGTCCCATCTCAACCTGGCCCTACGATCAATGCTGGCGAAACCCTCGTCACACCTTCCCTCAAAAGGTCAGCCACTACTGTAGGTAGCAGGGGCAAAATTTTCTGGCCGCATGCACTTGCTGGCATCAACCCGTGACACAGTGGGGTACGTTGTGTGATATGTAAAGCGCACGTGATATAGTGTATGAGATAGTTAGAGGAAGTGTTTGGGAGTGTATGCTGGTCTACTCTCCAAGTAAGTATCACACAGAAGAAGTCACCAAAGGGGGTCAGTTACATAGCTAGTGAAACAGGAGCTCCAGCTCTACCTATCACCAGCATTCCAATTCCCCTTGGAAGTACCACCCTGTTCGGCTGGTGCTACATGTAATAATCCTTAAACTCTTTTATAGTACTGCAATTCATATAGTTCTCTAAGTATACAGTATCCCATGCAAATAAAAAGGGAAAGTATACTTTGAGCCTGAAGTCATCATCAAGCCTTTTCTTTTTCCTATCTGTCTCAGGAACATGGCGGAGGGTGAGGGTATCATCAGCTGAGTTCAAAAACTGCTCCACTGTGTTCTTGACCAAGGCCGCACGCTGGTACCTGCAAACAACATGATACTCTGTTAGAAATCATATTACATTTGACTGGTACAGTGGCTCAAGGAGAGGTTCCTACAGCCAAAAAAATTTAAAGGTAGGTGACCAGCCAATGTCTCCCTCCTTCCTTTTTTCCTCCAACAAGCAAAGTACCATCGGCTGAAAGCCTGCAAAAGTTGTTCCTTTCATTCCAAATGTAGCTGAACAACAAAAAGCCAAATTCAAGATTCATCTAGACTAATGTTTTTTGAGATGTCTCAACATCCTATGTGTAAAAGACTGGAGATGATAAGCAGAAGAAGAGGATATTCAAGAAGTTAGTTCCAGAGTTGAACAGTTTTGCACATGAAAGCCTAAAAAACAGCAGTTAAAGTTTGCATTACAGTTTAGGACTGAACAAATAGGAGGAATCATAGTACAGAGTTAAACATATGAGA
This sequence comes from Coenobita brevimanus, assembly GCF_032717465.1. Taxonomy (NCBI): domain Eukaryota; kingdom Metazoa; phylum Arthropoda; class Malacostraca; order Decapoda; family Coenobitidae; genus Coenobita; species Coenobita brevimanus. The sequence continues at coordinate 31,894,324 of NC_136967.1, forward strand.
CGAATCACAGTACTGGGTTGAACAAATGGGAGGAATCATCCCAGACACACAGAGGAAAGGGGTGGGTGTATTTTTTCTTGCCTCTCATTATGATCCCTTGTGAGGCATGACAACCTTCCTCCATGGTTGTCAATGTCTCATCTGCTCTTTAAGATCAGCACCTGATGACATCACTTCTACGCCTGCCCTGACAGCTCCTGGTCAACTGTGCCAAACCACTCTTACTGGTGGCTGCAAGTCATGCCACCATTACAGTGTGCAGCCTGAGGATGTAAACACACCTGTACTCCCTCAGGCAAGGCCTAATGAGTCAGATACTTTCAAAATTCACTTGCCGAGTCAAAAATGAGTTTGGAGTGATGGCAATGAAAGTTATCTTTAGAAGTGTATGTGCAGTAACTTGGAGAGGCACATCAACAAATCAACACTTACATTAATGTGGAATAAAGATGAATGTGGTGGGACTTAAAGAAGTGTAGCTTTGTAGTATATTACAGGAGAGACAGATACAAAAATACATGGCAAGATGTGAAGGCGGGATTGTGAGAGTGCATCCAAAAAAAACACGTGGAAGAACAAGGGAGGTAAATGGTATATGATGGGCAGTGAAGTGCTGTGGATGTTGTAATTATTGTTGTATATGCTAGACCCTCAATTAATGTGAGTCCAATCTGCACCAAACATATTTTGTGCAGAAATATAAACCCTGACCTGGCTCAGTATTTAATAATAATAATAAAAAAATAGTAAGCCTCCATTCATGACCAACCTCCCCAAAAGTTCCACTGTCAGACAACACAGATGCACTCTCACCCCACCAAGAATAAACAAACACTGTCTTTTTATAGGATTTTGTTAAACAAATGGTGATAATTCAACACACCTAAAATTATGGGACATGAAATGGTCCATTTACACTTGATCAGCTGGCCACACGCACACACACACACACACACAGCTCACCAGTTGCCTCTTGTTTCACTCATTGACACTGCTCAGTATGTACTTTTTCATCTTTCAACTAAGTTTTCACTGAACCAAATGGTCATAAATGAACACAGCTAAAATTTTGCGAAATGAAAATTCAGTAGTCTGCTTACACTCAGTCAGCTATCCACACACACACACATATAATTCGCTACCTGCCATTCACCTCTCTCATCTCACTGTCACCACTCATTACTTTTTTTTCTTTCCTTTCATTTATAAAGGCTCCAACATGCTTATATGCAATGGTCTTGGTCATATAATGGTGGCTCTCCACACTTCTCTATCTCTGGCAGCCTCCCTATTCAGTCCCTTATCCCTGAGGTCATATTTATGACCCTGTCCCAGGCCTTTTTGGGTCTGCCTACCTTGACATTCACACCTCTTACCTTCCACACCCAGCTGTCACCTTCTATCCTTTCAACGTGAATGAACCACCTCAATCTACTCCTCCTCATCATAACACTAATACATTCAAGTCCCATCATTCCTCTCAACTCTTAACCCCCAGACCTCTAATTCAAGGTCACACTACACATCCATCTAATCATTATCATTTCTGTACATTTTTGCCTATAACTATCCTCTTCCTTTATTGCTCAGGTCTCATTACCATACAGAATTACACTCCTACACATGCTGCATACTTGAACCCCTTGGCATGGAGGGAGAGCCCTCTCAGCATCAGGAGAAGCAAAAGTTCCCTGAATTTCCTCCAACCACTCCTTACCCAAGTCACAGAGCTAACTCTACTGCCCATGTGGGAGGAACAACAGCTTTGGGTGTTATGGAGAGTCACTACCAGTGAATTTCTTCGGCTTCCACAACTATTTTTGTCTTCCAAGGGGCTTGCTTCCTCACCTGGAAATATCCACTCTGAGTACACTCATGTGGAGGTATTAGCACTTGGGTACTGTACTGTAGCCAATGCCAGCCACATATGCTGATGTCTGCCACGGACAGTGTGGCATGCTCCTTGTTTAATTATGTAATGTTAATAGTTTTGTGAATACAGCCCCATCTCCACTACAAAACATGCCTTCCAAATAATAACTCCTCTACATACTCAACAAACTCTCCAGCAAGATCAATCCTTTCTCACCTCCCAGTCTCTACATGCTCTCCCCAATGTACTGCACGCATGAAATCAGCATTATTTCACAGCCTACCTCTTATCTATTATGCACCCACTATCACAAACATTGAACAGGATGGAGTTACTTCCAAACACCCAAGTAGCAAACTGCACAAGGCCATACTCCCTAAGCTGAGACAGTACCATCACCAGCCCTAGTTATTGTTTTACCTGCATTTACTCTTAAGCCCTTGTGCCCCATTCCTTCACTCCATTCCCACATCTTTCCTCCACCTCCACTTCATTCTCTGCAATCTACACCAAGTCTTCAGCATACAATATCTCTCATAGGTGTTCATTTCTGACAACATGTGAGAGAGCTTTAAGTAATGCGACAAAAGATAAGAGGCTCAATATTAGGACGAAAACACATCATGGTGCTCTCAACAGAAAACATCATCTTCCTCCTGTCTTCTGAGGTCCAATCTTTGTATTTTCTTGCAAAGTCAAGCTGTTGTGGCACATCTGCTTGGTGGGAAGTAGTTTCTTGCCTGGCAAACACTGGGAGATTCAAATCCTTCTCCAACTGGTCTTGGTGAAGACAAAGATACTTTACAGGACCATGGTATGATCAACTTTGAGTTGTGCACCCGTAATATCAGGAGTTTACAGCCCCTCATACCTTGAGAGACTGTCTGTAGCCTTTGTTGTCTTGCATTGTTGTCCGAGACAAGGTATTCTTGGTGAGACAACATTTGGTGGGGCTTACGACAGCCCTGTGGAACACCCTTTCAGTAAATTTCCCTGAAGAATTTGTCTTGGAGAAATACATAACTTGTCCTACTGGACAGGTATCCCTGTTGCCAGGAAAGCATCCTTCCACAGACTCCAAATTTTGCAGGTTTGAGTTGAAGAGGTAGATGTGGAAAACTCAAATGCTGCTGACAGGTCCAAAAATACCACTATACATGTCTTTTTGAGGAAAAGTGACTGATAATTTTCTTGTTCCAGGTTTAAAAAACAGTCAAGAGTTGAGCACATGGGCCTGAAGCCTGCCTGAAAGAGTGGGATTAGGGAGTAGCCCTCCAGGAACCACTGCAGTCATTTATGGACCATTGTTTCCTTGAGTTTACTTAGAGTTGGGAGGAGCACAATGAGTCTATATCAGTGATTCTCAAACTATGGGTCATGGCCCACCTTAGGGTCGTGAGAGGAATTCTGATGGGTCGCAGGGACATAGAATAGGCCTAATTCTTTCATTGTATTTTATTTACTTAATTGAAATTGTAATTATCCTTATTAAACTATTAACATATTCATAATAACTACGATAGGCTATATACTGGTTACTTTCTCTCTCTCTACCCTGTGGGTCACTAAGTCTTGAAACATTCCAAACAGGGTCACACACTAAGAAGTATATGAGAACCAGTGGTCTATATGACGATGCATTGGAAGGATCCTTGCTTGGCTTGCAAATAAGGAAAACAATTTCTTTTGACCACAAAGCAGGCAGTTGGCCTCGTACCCAGGAGGTATTGATTAGTTGCAATAATAGTAAAATGAGCGTGCAAGGTATTTAATAAATTCAGTGGATACCTGATCGTCCCCAGCTGCCTTGCTAAGTGGAAGATGGTCAAGTGCTATGAGGAGTTTATCCTGTGTGAAAGAATAGTCCATCAAAGTGTGCTGTGATATTGCAGATGCAAGGACTTAATGGATATGAGTGTCATACAGACTGACAGGTGTTGAGGGCTGAAGTTTGTATATGTCCTGCTATGGCATTAGCTCATTTCTCTGGTGTGTGACATAGGTGATCACTCACTACAGGTAGGTCCCGTTATACGACCACTCATATACGAAAAACTGATGATACAACCTGGGTAAGTTAGGGACTGTTTTTGACATACGATCTCGAAAATTTAATGATATGACATTCAGTCAGGGGCAAGGTGTGAGGATTCTAACTCATCCCAGCAAACGCAGTCACTGCCGTTTTCTCTCAAACTCGGAGAGAAAGAGCGAGACTGCTCAGCTGCAGTGTTGCCAGACGTGCAATAATTATCACAAAATGCGATATTTTGGCACACTTTGTGATATGCGATAGCAAGCACATGATAATGCGATAACTTTCATAAATTTATAATCTGAAAAATAAATCAGGAATTGCAAAATTAACAAGTCTACTGTAAAACTAGTACAACAGTAGGATTTAGTAACTCTTACAATAACCAATACTGTATTATAATCTGGTAGGTACTTAAGTTAAACAAATTCAACAACATTAATTAATCACTCCACTTTAAGGAATTGTTGAACATAGAGGATGGAAGTAATGGGAGTATAAGTGGCTGGGGAATGGCTGGGAGAAGGAGGGAGGTGAGAAGACAGGAAGAAATCAGTAGGATAGAAGTTGTGGAAGCAATGAAGAAAGTTAAATCGGGGAAAGCCCCAGGAATTGATGGAGTGTGTGGTGAAATGCTGAAGCATGGGGGAGAGATAGTAGTAGAATGGATGTGGCAGATGTGCAGATTGGCCTGGGAGGAAGGTAGAGTCCCAGAGGATTGGAAGTCAGGTATAATTATTCCCTTGTACAAAGGAAAAGGGGAAAAAGAAGTGTGTGGTAATCATAGGGGAATTTGTCTTCTTAGTATAATAAGAAAAGTGTATGGTAGGATACTTATTGACAGAGTTAGAGAAAGAACAGAGAAATTAGTTGGAGAAGAACAGGGAGGCTTCAGGAAGGGAAGAGGTTGTGTAGATCAGATATTCATTCTTAGATCTTTAGTGGAAAAGTTTCTAGAGAAGGGAAAGAAGTTCTATGCGGCTTTCATGGATTTGGAGAAAGCATATGACAGGGTGGATAGACAAGGATTGTGGAAAGTGTTAAGAATATATGGAGTAGATGGGAAGTTGCTGAATGCTGTGAAGAGTATGTACGATGGTGCGAAGGCTGCAGTGCGTGTGGATGGTGAACTAAGTGAATTTTTCTCTTTGAAAGTTGGGTTGAAACAGGGATGTGTCATGTCTCCATGGTTGTTCAATCTGTACATGGATGGGATAATAAAAGAGGTACAAGGTAGGGTAGTGGATGTTGGAGTGGCCCTGGTGAGAGAGGATAGTGTTTGGAAACTCCCTGTACTGTTGTTTGCAGATGATACTGTGTTGTTGAGTGAAGACGAAGGGGAGCTGCAAGGCTTGGTGGATGAGTTTGGGAGAGTATGTAAGAAACGGAATCTAAAGGTGAATGTAGGGAAGAGTAAAGTGATGGTCTTTGAGAGAGGTGAAGTCAGTGAATGTACAGCGAGGTTGGATGGTGAGGAATTGGAAAATGTGAGTACGTTTAAGTACTTGGGTAGTGTGATGAGTAAGGATGGAGGTTTGGAGGGTGAAGTGCTTGAAAGGGTACAGCAGGGAAGAAAGGTTGCTGGTTCTTTGAAAACAGTGATAAGAAACAGGGAAGTGTGCATGGAAGTGAAAAAGTTACTACATGACAGTATTGTGATATCAACTCGGAAGTGAAGCTTGGACGTTGTTGGAAGGACACAAGTCAAGAGCGAGAGCAGTGGAAATGAGTTAAGAGGAGCCTGTGGGGTCGCATGGAGAGACAGGCTGACAAATGAGGATATAAAGGAGTGTTGTGGTGTGGATGTGGATGTGATAGGAAGCGTTATGAGGAACACACTGAGGTGGTTTGGCCATGTGGAGAGGATGGAAGGTGAAAGATTGACGAAAAGAGTGTGAGTGAGGTGGAGGGGGGAAGAGGAAGGGGGAGGCCGAGGATGAGATGGAGGGATGGGGTGGAGAGGTATACGAGAGAGTGGGGTGTGAGTTGGGAGCAGGGCAGTGAAATGGCGGGGGACAGGGCGACTTGGAGGCGATTTGTTTGTGGCCACCCCAAACGGGATTGAGGCATCTGGCAATAGATAGATAGATAGATAGACAGTAATTACCGATTTATGTGAAGATATGCCTTTGTTTATGAGTGCGATAATTTTGATAAAAAAGCAATGATTTTAACGAGCCGGGTAAGTTAATATGGGTTTGGGAATCTGGGAATGCTGCTCAGCTGGTGACTGCCAGGCCAGCTTCCCACCTCCAACACAACATTACCACCTACAGATGAGTGTTATGAATGTTTTATATGCTTAATAATGTGCAGTCATGTTATTTGCATACTATTTGCTCTTTCAGGTTGCTTTCTCTACAGTTCAGTAATACAGATATGTTTGATGCGTTTAGTATCGTATATTTTTGCTTGAAAACTTACCTTTGATGGGGGTCCTTGAACCCAGCCAATATTTTGCCATTAGCAATGTGTTTCGTTATACGAGAATTAATTATACGACTATGCCAACTGGAACCTAACTGCTCGTATCTTCGGGACCTCTCTTGTACAGGGTATGAGGGAAAAGAAGGATGTCTGTTAATGCTTTTAAATATACACCATACCAAAGCTGCAGATGTGGAGAGAGTTATTTTGCTACAGTAGGACCACCATGACGATCTGTGTGCTCTGTTTATAATTTTTTTGGCACTTGCAATCACCATTTAAATCTTACAGCAGTTCTACAGTGATTTATGTCAGTGTTGAGCCTGAATAGCTCTACGATGGATAGCTACTGCCATTGAGCACTCTTCATTACACCAAGGCTTCTTGGGTGTAGGGGAGGTTTATCTCGTTGTACAGTAAAAAAGCTTAGGTGCTGCACTGATTACTGCGCCCATTAATGCATCATTACGAAAGTTTATATCATTGATTTTTTTTTTTTAATGTGAGGAAGAAGGAACCAAAGGGTAGGAGCCTGCAAAACAGTTCCTTCCAAGAAAAAAAAACAAAAATACAAAAGAGACCCAAATTCACGATCCACTCATTTCGAGATGCCTGGACAAACTGTTTGAAAGACTGGAGATCATAGGAAGTAGGAAATACAGACAGAGAGAGACAGTTCCAAAGTTAACCTGTTGCATAAATGAAAGACTGGGAGTAATGGTTAACTCTTGCATTAGAGAGTTAGACAGAAATGGGATGATAGTTTGTTGCTAGACGGGTGCTACGCACCTGTCGTAGAGGTGGAGGGATGCAAGCAGACAAATCAGAGAAGCAGTGACCATGGAAGTAGCAACAGAAAAGAGATAAAGAGGCAACAGTGTGGTGAAGAGACAGAGGTTGAAGGGAGCCGGTAAGAGGAGGAGAGTTAATGAGATGAAAAGCCTTTAACTCCACCCTATTGAGAAGAGTTGTATGTGGGAAGCCTCCCCACACGAGAGTTGTAGTCTACATAGGGGCAAATAAAACCCGTATATAAAGTCAACAACTGTGCAGGGATAAAGAAGGTAGGGAAGTGGGCTTAGCACACCTAACCTCTTGGAAGCAGATTTTACAAGAGATGCAACATGATCTTTCCAAGATAAATCCCGAGTGAATGAAACCCCAAGCATGTTCAAGGATAATGCAGAATTGACCTGGATATTATTAAACAATAGTGGATACTCCTGTGGAAGATTCTGTTGGGTTGATAGGTGTAAAAACTGAGTCTCTGATGCATCAAAAACATCAAGATTATTTTTACCCCAGTCAGAGATACGAGCAAAGTCAGACACTAGGTGTGCCATACCCTCATCCCTTGTTTGTTGAAGTAACTGCTGAGATGGACGTTGTGGGAACTGAATGGAAAGGTGAAGAGTGGAATCATCAGCGTACGAGTGGATAGGGTTAAATGTACAACTTAGATCATTGATGAATAAAAGGAAGAGAGTTGGTAACAGGATAGAGCCCTGAGGACAACCACCATTGACAGATCTAGGAGAAAAACGATGGCCATCTACAACAGCAGCTATAGAACGACCAGAAAGGAAGCTGTAGATGAAGGCACAGATAGAAGGATAGAAACCGTAAGAGGGAAGTTTGGAAATTAAAGATTTATGCCAGACTCGATCGAAAGCCTTTGAGATGTCAAGTGCGATGGCAAAGCTTTCGCCAAAGTCCTGAAAGGAGGATGACCAGGAGTCTGAAAGGTAGGTGAGAAGATCGTCAGTGGAACGTCCCTGACGGAACCCATACTGACGATCAGAAAGAAGGTTGTGACAGGAAAGATGCTTTAAAATTTTTCTGTTAAGAATAGACTCGAAAATCTTGAGACACAGGATATTAAAGCAATTGGACGATAGAGGATTGGGAATGGTCACCCTTCTTTGGGACTGGCTGACTGAAAGCAAACTTCCAGCAAGAAGGAAAGGTACAAGTTGAAAGACAAAGGCCAAAGAGTTTGCCTAGGCAGAGTGTTAGCACAGAAGCAAAGTTCTTAAGGACAGACAGGAGGGATTCCATCAGACCTATATGCCTTGTTAGTATTGAGGCCAGTGATGGCAGAAAATACATCAGCTGAAGAAATTTTAATGTCAGCCATGAGGACGTCAGAGGGGGGAAGTGATGGAGGAACAGCACCGGAATTGTCTAAGATGGAATTCGAGGAGAAAATCTGAGCAAAGCGATCTGCTTTATTTGTAGAAGAAATAGCTACAGAGCCATCAGAGTAGAAAAGAGGAGGGAAGGATGATGAGATAAAGTTGTTAGAAAGGTTTTTGGCGAGGTGCCAGAAGGAGCAGGAAGAATTCAAGATGAAGAGTTGAGAGCATTTAGTACAGATGAAATTATTTTTGGCAGAGCACAGAAGAGACTTAGCACGATTCCCGGCAGAAATAAAAATAAAGATAAGATTCAGGGGTGGGTTGGCTTTGGTACCTTTTATAGGCCCTCTCCTTGTTGTTCTGGTGCCAATATTGTTTCCCATGACTGGTTGTAGTTTCACAATATTGTTGTATATTACATATAAAGTTGTTTATTCATAATTAACAATGTGCAACGTAGTATGAATGATAAACAAACAAAAGCCATTTCACCGTAAAGTGTGGCTTGGGATAGGATACGCAATCAGACATTTTCGTTTAATAAAAACCTAGAGTAAAGGGAAGGCGATAGAGAAATGTGAATTGTATATATGTTTAAATCTTGGGGGAAATATTTACCTTGCTGGTATACAGTAATCCCTCTAATATCCGAATGCCCAATATCCGAACATCCCCACTAACAGGACATAATCATCCCAGGATCCAATATTCCCAAAATGGTCCGAGGGGGGGGGGGGATCCCGCCCGTAATTTGAACTTGGCGTGCGGGGCGCGGGACAGCTTTGTCGTGGCGCGTCATTCCTCCGACGTCCGCTAGAGCGCCCCTGCATCCTCCCCACTTTCCGCCTGTCTCTCGTCGTAAGTGAATGCTCATCGTCATGGCTGCCCACGTGCTCGCTTTTGTGGTGGTGCCTTACCTGCTGCAGACACTCCTGCTGCTCTCGTGCCTCTCCTTCGTGTGTGTGATGATGGCCCTGCCGCCTGAGAAGAGGAAGAGAGTGGTGTTGACTCTGGAGAAGAAACGGGAGATATTGGAGAAAGTAGATGCGGGGTGGTCTTCTTCCCGCATCCTCTGTGAGTTCAACCTGGCCCGATCTACTTTGTTTGATATTAAGAGATCCCAAGACAAACTCATGCAGTACACGGCTGACTTCTCGTCGAGAAGCAAATGCAACGTGGAGAGGAAGGTGATGTTTACTCCCAAGTTTGCTGAAGTCGACCGCTCCACGTTGATTTGGTATTGACAGCAACGTGCTGCTGGTGTGATGGTACGTGGTACGGAGCTGAAGGCTGCTGCTGAGAAGTTCGCCAGGCTTCAAGACGCCCTAGACTTCAAGGCATCCGGGGGTTGGCTCTTCGCATTCAAGTTACGGCATGGCCTTACCAACCGTAAAGCTCATGGCGAAGCTTTGGACGCTAACAAGGATGGAGTTGACGAGTTTCGGCACAACATGAAGGGCTTGATCGACAGGGAGGGCCTCACTCTCGGTCAAGTCTACAATGCTGACGAAACTGGTTTATTCTATCGCTCTTTGCCAACGAACGCTCTAGCTGAGGAGATGGAGAAGCATGTACCTGGCCGCAAGCTCTCCAAGGAACTAATATCTGCTTTGTGTTGTGCCAATGCTAACTACTTTATTGAGGTGCATAATGTACATGGTCAGTTATGATACTTCTATTCATATAAAAATCCCAGTTGTCTGTGGAGGTTTAGCATCTCTGATTTAGCTGACTCGGCGCCACACCCAGAGGGGGCGCCGGCAGGCAACAGCAGAAAGCAGGTATCATTTGAATGAGAGGGACATATAAACTCTGAGCTCTCTCAGTGTCGCAGTTGTATCTTTATGTGGCCAATAAAGAGAGATTTAATCCGCTCAGTTTCAGTTCACCTGCACACGCTACCTTCTAAGTTCCTTCAACAGGATTCTACACCGATTCCCACCATCTCCAGTGTGTGAGAAGACGTTTTGGTGGAGTGTGTCAGCCGGAAGTGACTTTGACCAGGAGCAACGTTAACCTTACTTGGAACTGTGAGGTCACGACTCAGGTGATATATATAAATTGGTGATCAGCTGTGGGGTTCCAAGCTGATATATTAGTGACTAGTTGAGGAATCCATACAGCCAAAATATATTTTTGGTGGTTGCAGTGGCGGGATTCCTGCCTGCTGTTACATTGTTGCGGAAAGCATTAGAAAAACTGTTATTAAACCAAGGCTTTCTTGCAGTTGTTAACCCCTTAAACGCGGCCGTGAACAGTCGCGCCCCCCCGAGTGGCGGGGTTGTATCGCGGTCTGAGTACCTGTAGGAAAATATTCGCCAAAAATCAGAGATTAACCCTAGAACATTATACTTGGTATGGCAGATAGTACTTACATTCAGCTTTCTCCAGAGACAGGTGTTGAGCCTTCTTGGACTACCCAAGGACTTGTGGAGACTTGCAAAGTTGGGTAACCAAATCTTCACTTTCACACCTCCAGCAACCCAGTTTCCCCTCTACCACAGCCTCATTCTGTCACAGTAAACTTTATACTACAACGTAAAGGTAGTCAGGAATCCGTATTTGTACAATAAGCACTGAAAATAAGGCTAAAATCAACGAAGCGTACGGCCGACATGCAGTGCGGCGGCGGTCTTCCCGTCACTCAACAAACATTTCCATTTTCACAGCTAAAAACATGTATACTACATTATTTTCAATCATATTACTTCCCAAAAGATCACCACGGCGCGCTTTTTATTCTGCCTTACGCCCGTCACTTTATTCTCGTTCTTGTCGGCCGCTTGCACTGACTCGGAAGAGCTAGAACTCGCCATAATGTCACTTTGAAAGCCTGCGGTAAACTGACGCTAAACAGGGGCAAACCGTGAGAAAAAAAGCTAGTGTTACAACTGGGGAAACAAGCGTTTCCTATTAGCATAAACTGCTTGTGAGAGGAAAGCGTAGATTTACAGTTCTGAGCACTCAGAGCGCTGCCATGTATCACAGCCAGGCTGGCAGGGGCCGTGGCGGGGGGGGGGGGGGGGGAACGCGATACTTGGCAACAACGGAGGTCAGTGGTACAAAGGTCAAGTGTGCTAAAAGTAGCTAAAGGGTGGTGGTACTGATAGACAATACCAGCTGGAACCTACCTGCCCGCGCTTATTCAAAATTTACTAGAATCGCAAACGCGACGATCCGCGTGTAAAGGGTTAAAGGATATGAGAAAGGAATGTATGTTTCCATGCCTGAGAGAATAACCTCCGTAATGTGCAAGACACACTCTGATGGCTCCCAGCCATGGAAGCAATAATCATTCCAGGGAAAATCAAAGAAGTACTGTACTGCCTGAGGGGCTCCCAATCCGCAGCTCCAAAGTGCCACAGATGACGTTTCTTTGGAGGGTCGACAGGCCGTACTGGAGCGATAGGACAGGTTAAGGTAATAAGGTTGTGATCGGAGGAGCCCAATGAAGAGGAATGATGTGTGTATGCAGAAGGAATAGTTGTATGGATGAGGTCATGTATGTTGGAGCTCTCTCTAAGGTGGTCAGGGATATGGGTAGGGTGCCATACAAGCTGCTCTACGTCATTAAGGATAGAAAAGATGTAGGCTTGTTCACCACGTGGATCAGTGAAAGGAGAGAAGAAACAAAGGTGGTGGTGAGCATTGAAATCTCCTAGAATGGAGATTAGAAATCTCCCAGAATGGAGATTTCAGAGAAAGAAGAAATGGATAGAGTGTGTTCCATTTCTGAAGTAAGAATAGTCGAAAAATTTCTGACAGTCAGTACAATTAGGGGATAAGTAAACAATGTAGATATATTTAGTCAGAGAATGACAGGAGAGCTGAAGCCAGAGAGTAGAGAATTCAGAAGAATCAAGTTCAGGAATACGAAAGCAAGATAAGTCATTGCGTACATATACACAACAGCCACTCTTGGCTTTGAAGTGAGTATAGAAAAAGTGGAAGGATACAGAAAAGGGTTTGCTGTCAGTTGCCTCAGACAGCTGAGTCTCAGTTAAAAACAGAAGGTGAGGTTTAGAAGAGGAGAGATGGTGTTCAACAGAGAGACTGTTAGAGGAAAGGCTGTGAATGTTGCAGAAATGACGAAGAGTTCCAGGCAGCTTGTAGAGTCGCCACCGGGATAGGGGCGGATGGGACATTTATGGTCCCCCCTCCCCCCCGAGGACTCCGAGGCATGGTTTAAGTATGCTACTGTATTTTCCTTTTTTTAATTTTGAAAAGGAAGTGTAGTGCGCACTGTGCATGTAGTTTGGTGCTGACAGTTAGAGAAACTTGTATTGGAGGGCATGCTGGCCTACCCACTGTGTTACTGAAACAATGAACAAGTTCAGCAAAGGGGGATGGTCAGGAAATAGTCCTGAATGCTGATGAAACGGGAGCACCAGCACTCCCTATCATCAGCTTTCCACCCACCTTGGGAGTATTGCCCTGCTCGACTAGTGCTGCAGTCTACTCCTCATATTTGTGGGAAGACAACTGATGATTCCGTACTTCATCCATCCATCATCCAATCCTACATTGCCCCATGAGGAGCGTAGGAGCCCGGGGCTAGGCAGTTGGTCCCGACATTTAAGATGAGAGTGACCTGCCTCACTCATCCCTGAGTGGCATTACATGAGCAATCAACTCCAACTACCCCTTGGATATAAACCTTCACCAGCTCAATCCAACTGGAGCGCAATAATTACCCACTAAACCACCAGGCACCAAAATTTGGTTATATGGTTACCACTCAGTGTAGTAAATGGTTTCTTGGTGTACAGGAAACCATTTGGCTTGTCACTTACTGTAGAGTCACCCACAGAAGGAAGAGGAAAGAATGAAGGGAAAAGACAGAAGAGGGAGTGTAAAGTTACCCGTAGGAAGAAGGACAAGGAAAGAATGAAGTGAAGACACAAGAGGATAGACGGAAAGCAGGATGAAGGAGAGGAAAGGGGAGACACCCGACAGCAGCACTACACTGAGTGAGTGGATGGTGAGCGCCCCCACCTACCACAACTGATTCCATACTTTCCAATCAAAATTAGGAGGCAATTTCTATTTTGACATTCTTGTGGGATGTTGTGGTGGTATTAAGATACTGAATGCCATTACAGGAGGTCGGAGATCTCTACCAAGGTCTGGTGGGACTGTCAATGGTAACTGTATGAGCAAGACGGCACTTCCAAAACAATGGTTAATTGTGTATGTACAATTTGTCTGTGGTATATGGTATGTAACGCTTTCAGACCAGATAATGAAGGTACTAGAGTGAGTTCTAGAAGGTATGATTATAGAAAGAGTGAATTTTGATGAGTGGTAGTTTGGGTTTATGCCAGGCAACGGGACCACTGATGCCATATTCATTGTTCGATGGCTTCAGGAAAAATATATAGGAATGAAAAGGGAACTCTATTTTGTTTTTGTTGAATTGGAGAAGGGCTTTGACAAAGTCCCTAGAGAGGTGGTGAGGTGGGCAAAGGAAAGCTTGGGATCAAGGAGTGGCTGGTGAGGGTCGTTATGGCCATGTATGTGGATGCTCACAACCAGGTAAGGGTGAATGGAGATTTGAGTGATGAGTTTTCTGTGAATGTCGGTGTGCATCAGGGGTCTGTCTTGAGCCCCTGGTTGTAGTAGTAGTAGTTGTTCCCTAGGAAGTCTGGCCGAACATCCCCGAGTCCCTAAGGAAGGCCATGGGCGAGACTGGGCTTTCCCACAGAGCTCTCAAGGAATGTATGTTGTGTTATTGGCTCAGGCGATTGTGTGAAGTGCGGTCTGCCATAATGTGCTTAACCCCTTAACCGCGGGGCGTCACTTTCGTGACGCTTGGGAGCAAGGGATCATACCGCAGGGCGTCGCTTTTGTGATTCTGTGTTATTTTGAATTCACCCGGGCTTCCAAGTGGGGGCTTGTATCATCTATCAGTACTGCCAATATCCAACACTAGTCAGCACTCCTAATCTCATCTGTACTCCCATCCATTGTTGACAATTTAGCCATTTCTCCCCGTTCTTGACTCCCCTCCCTACCCCTCCTCCATTACCCTATCCTCTCGCCTGCCCGGCCGTGCTACGCTAAGTAAATCTTCCCTGGAATTTTTCACTGATTTCATCCATTGAAATAAGCCCTATGCCCTATTCTTATACCAAATAATATATACAAGAAAGAAATAAGGTAAGTGAGAGTGCCATACACCTGGAATGGGCTAATTATCACCTGACAACACCTCACATGCACTCGTTCGCTAATTTTCGCTGTTTTTTTCCACTTGAAATATGCTGTATAATCTACTTTCGTAATAAATATACATGTAAGGAGGGAAAAGAGAAGCCTAAGTGATATTTACATTCACCTGGAACTACCTAATTTATAATGTATTGTCTAGATTTCCTGCCAATCATTTCAGTGCTAGACATAGCTGTTTCAAGAGCGAACATTGGTAGCACTGAATATCCCCTAAGTAGGCCTCTACCCCGGCCCTCCGTTATCAGTTTACTCTCATCTTCTGAAGTAGAGGTACGTCTGTTTCTTCTTGCTGACTTCAGGGACTTTTTCACCCCCATGCAAAGGGCCCTGTGACCTTTACCCCCTACTAAACCTCGTGTGGAAAGAGGTAAAGGGCTGACAATTGATAAAAGAGTGACTACGATCTTTCTATTGAGTAAAACAGTGCAAGTGGAATTGTAAATAATGTGTAAATAATGTGTAAACAGCAAGTGAAAGTAATGAATGTAAATATACGTGAACAATGGAAAATAGTTTTATAAGTTACTTCAAGTGACCGTGCATAACACAGCGTAAATAAAATAGAAATGTAAATAACGTAAATAAAATAGAGAACGTAAATAGAAATGTAAATGAGTAGTATTATAAGAATACAAGTATATACCCTAGGAGTAATGAAAGTGAAAGTTTCGCTCTAGCATGTCTGAATACTATGAGTTATGAGAGTGAAGATGAATGTGACATTCACTCTCAATGCTAGTATACAGGACGAGAAAGTGAATGCTACGTATTTTACTGAAAGAAATTGAATCCCTACAGTGACAATAAACTAATACTACTGAAGGAAACTTATGGATAAAGACTGTAGATATATATAAGTTTTATATAGTAATATAAACATAAAGTGTGAGGGGTTTTATGAATAATAAATGACAGAGTACCAAGAGCAAACTAGCATAAGTGCGACGGTCAGACGCGCTCGTAATTTTCATTGCTTTCACAGTGGGTTTTTTTTTGGAGTATGGATCCCAAACTACTTGAAAATCATAGAGTAGTGTTTATAGTGTTAATATCTGGCTGTGGTAATCATATTACGGGTTGTCGGGAAGTGTAAAGTGGAGACTTCGTTACCCAACTTCAGAGGTCTCCACAAGTCCTACGGTAACTGACGAAGGCTCAACAAACATTCCAAGAGAAAGCTGAAGGTATGTGCCATAAGCATATGTAATTTTAATATTCTAGGACTAATAACTGATTTTTGGCAAATATTTTTTGAGAGTCTGTCGGAGCCCGAATAACCCCGCGGCACACGCAAAACATCGGTAAACATGCCCACGGTGTAGGGGTTAATAGTGTGAGGTGCTATGTTGCATCCTGGACAGGCATCAACAATAGAGTTATCCAGCCTCTTCTGATAACTCAAGAGGACTGAATGACGCCCACATCTCAGCCTGGCCAGGTGAACCCTGTCCGCAAGAGGGAGGTAGGATTCAGAAGGGTGGAGATCAGGAGGCTGTGCATGGTCCCTGGAGACTAATTTCTTGAATCATTAGGTTGGATTATTAAGTACATCAGGTGTTGTGCTCAGAGGCGAAGAAAGCTGAATGGCTTCTTTTCCGGTATCCAGAGCTTTCATGGATGAAGATATTGAATGGGAGTTTGCTTCCCAAGCTGGCAAGTCAAAGTCAATTTTACTGGCTGGCTCTGGTGATTGGTCTCCATCCATGAAGTGGTTCATGTTATGGGTGGCAGCCATAGTGTTTAGCCTTAGGATTTTGGAATGTTTGCTCTCAAGGTGGAGTGTCTGGAGATAGGATTTAACTCCGGCAGACCACTGTCACTGATATCCATAATATTGTATCTGTATTAGGTGGGACCTTGTAAGTGGATTCCAATAGTGCAGATGTGTTTGTGTGGCAACTGTTATGGTCTGTGGGATTTGGGAGTCATCTGTATCAGCTGCTTTGGCAGAACTGGTTTTTGACAGCAGCTGGGAAACAAGTGAGGCCCATACTTGGATTTGTTCATCTACACTAAGGGATGACATAAGAATAGTTACCTAACCGTGTACCTCTGCATGTTCTGCTGGTGTCAGGTGGTGTTTTGATGTCAGTGATGAGGTGGAATGATGGAAATCTGTGGGTAGTCGTGCCATAGAAAGCCTAGACCTAGTTCTGGTGGGTTCAGATGAAGGCATCTGATGTGATGGGAAACAGTTGTCCTGCATCAGCTGAGAGTGGGGCACTGCTATATGACTCATAGAATTATCACCCTTTATTCTTTTAGTACTTCACTGATTGACTTTTTGCTTATCCTCACCACCTTTAGTGACATAACCAGCTTCCAGGTACTTGGGGTATTTGTTGGAGGTAGATGGATAACCTCCAAAGCAATTTTGACACATGAGAACAGTAGTCATATACAGTATTTCTTTGTTGGATGTTGTTTGGTGCATCATGAACAGTGGATCACCCTGGCATGGCAAGCATTTGCTACATGTTCTATTCTTCTACATTTGCTGCAACTTTTATGGGACCTGATGTAACCTTTCACCAGCAGTAACTGGTTCCAGAGAGTGATCTTGTGGGGAAGGTACGAGTATTTGCACCAAGGAGGCCAAGCTTTTTGTTTTGATGAATGTCCAGGATATTTGTGTCAAGAGCCTTTTTTAATGATGAGACAAAATCACGAAGTCCCTGACTATTAAAGAAGTCATTAGCCCTGTCAAACCTAATCAATAATGTTTCAGAAGCTGGAACAACCTCACCTGATGATGGACTCGTGTTTGAAATGCCCGGACCTACAGAGATGCTTGCATTGTGTCTACACCTATCTGCTATTCTGAGGTTCCTCCTATTGTCTAGCAATATCCTGCCATGTACCACTGTCGCAGTCACTCATGAATCTGCAAAACTCATTTGATTCTATTGCCCAGGATGATTTAAAAGGACTAGTAGAAACATGGTCAGGTAAAATGCTTGGCTCTGTAACTGATAAGCCTACTCCTGGCACTACCACATTCAAAGTCCCACCTCTGATTTACCTGTTGCTGGGAACCCTCTAACAGGAGATGGCTGTGACAGAACTGCTTCAAAGCGGCTTTGTCCTCACACACATTTCTCTCACTCTCAGCCACTTCTCTGTTTTCTTTCTTTTTCATCAAAGTACTGCTTCACTCTTTTCCTGTACCACATACTAGGTTCCTCTTGCAACATGACCAATGGACTGATAATCCTAAAACAGTGTTCCACTATGCTTGCTAATAATAATATACAGTTTTACTGAGGAAGGTACCGGCCAACCTCTCTGTATGACCAACCATTATGCAATATTTTGCTTTTATATATATATATATATATATATATATATATATATATATATATGTATATATATATATATTTTTAATGATTGCCACTTTCACTTTTATGATCACTATGATCCAACATGAAGCACCTTATTTCAACTTACAATTGTTGATTTTGAGTGAAACAATCCCTATGCTTGATACATGATCAACTGTTTTCCAATCAGCTTCCAGGAATGTACTATAACCCAATCATACAGCAAGGCTGGTCTTAAAATGAAGTTATAATAGACTCTGCTACTGAAGAACCCCAACCCAATTTCATCCACCTGATGCAACTACTACTGATGACCCCCAACCCATTTTCATTCACCTGATCGAGAAAGATTATTACCCATGGCAAAGTAGTCTCACCCATCTTAACTCACCTGTTGCCAGCTTTTTCCTTTTTCTCCAGGAATGAAGCCACATGGCTGGCATTGATGTTGCTGTCCAACTTCTTAATAGCTGCAAATCTGAGGAATAACACACAGGCAATACTGAATTAAATTACAAACCTGCAACAGGGTAATGGATATTACTGATACAGAAGCCTGATAAATTTCAAACTATAGCAAAGAAAACAAAGCCAACATAATACCAGTCAAGATAAAAGCAAAGTTCTATACAGTACACTCAAACTTTGATTAATGCAGTTTCCAAATGGTTTCCTGTTCACCAGGAAACCACTTACCACACTGGGTAGTACCCATATAACCAAACTATGACACCTGGTGGTTTTGTGGGTAATTATGGCTCTCTAACCGGATTGCGCCTGTGTACGTTTATATCCGAGAGGTGGTTGGGGTTTACTGTTCACATAATACCACTCAGGGATGTGTGAGGCTGGTCATTCTCATCTTAAATGTCAGGACCAACTTGTCTAGCCCCATGTTCCTACACTTCTCATGGGACATTACAAAATTAGATGATGTATGTATATATGTTGGCAATAGCCAACACCTACTTTCGTCATAAGATGATCCACTGGTATACATGGACAGTAATGAGGAGGATGGATGGTGAACTTGTTGAACGAAAGGCAATGATAGACTACGTATGTGTGGATGAGCGAATGAGAAGACAAGTGTTGGATGCAAGAGTGTGGAGAGGGTGGGGGAATGGAGTCTCGGACCATCATTTAGTGATGGCCAAGGTAAAGCTGCAAAGAAAATGGTTGAGGAGACGAAGGGGAAGACAGGAGGAAACAGCTCCTGTGAGAAGAGTGGAGAATTTGCAAGACAGTGAGAAAATGGCAGAGTATAAGAGCATAGTGGAAGAAAGATTGGGAAGAAATGAGCTAGACCAGATGGAAGGGGTGGAAGACGTATGTAAGATATTTACAGAAGAGATAGGCGCAACGTGTGAGGTGGTTTGTGGAGTGAGGGGGGATGCAAGGGTGTGCAAGGGACAGCATGGTGAATGATGAGGTGAAACGAGCTGTGGAACAAAAGAAGAAGGAATGTAGTGAATGGTTAGCGAGCAGAGGTAGGGGAGAAAATGAGAGAGAGAAGAGAGAGGTATGTGAGTAGGAGAAGGGAGGTGTAGAGACTGGTGAAGGAGAGTAAGATGAAAGTGGATGAAGAGTTTGGGAGGAATCAGAGTGTGAAATAGAGGGAGAGTAAGAAATTGTTTTGGAAGGAGGTAAAGAAAGTACGGCAGTGTGAAAGGGGAAATAGTAGGGGAGTGAAAGATAGGAATAATAGATTGTTGGTGGAGAAGAGAGAGAAATTGAGGAGATGGAAGGAGCACTTTGAGGATTTGTTGAATGTAGAGAGTGACAGCAGTGTGAGTATAAGTGGTTGGGGAATGGCTGGGAGAAGAAGAGATGAAAGGAGGGAGGAAGAGATCAGTAGGACGGAAGTAGTGGAAGCAATGAAGAAGATCAAGTTGGGGAAGGCCCCAGGAATTGATGGAGTGTGTGGTGAAATGCTGAGGTATGGGGGTGAGATTGTTGTGGAGTGGATATGGAAGTTGTGTAGATTGGCTTGGGAAGAGGGAAGGGTTCCAGAGTACTGGAAATCAGGTATGATTGTTCCTTTATATAAAGGAAAAGGAGAGAGAGAAGTATGTGGTAACCATAGGGGTATTTGCCTTCTTAGTGTGACTGGTAAAATATATGATAGGGTTAGGCATATGTCAGAGGAGCTAGTTGGAGAAGAACAAGGGGGATTTAGGAAGGGAAAAGAGTGTGTAGATCAGATATTTGTTCTAAGATGTTTAGTGGAGAAGTATCTAGAGAAAGGAAAGAAAGTGTATGCTCCCTTCATGGACTTGGAGAAAGCTTATGACAGAATAGATAGGCAAGGTATGTGGAAGGTATTAAGAATATATGAAGTGGATGAGAAATTGTCGAATGCTGTGAAGAGTATGTACAAAGGAGCTACGGATATGGTGCGAGTGGATGGTGAGCTGAGTGAGTTCTTTGATCTCAGTGTGTGACTGCAACAGGGTTGTGTGATGTCTCCATGGCTGTTTAATATATACATGGATGGGGTTGTAAAGGAGGTGCAGGGTAGGGCAGTGGATGTGGGGGTGGTTCTAATGAATGAGGGTGAGATTTGGAAGATTCCGGTGTTGCTGTTTGTTGATGATACAGTATTGCTGAGTGAAGATGAATGGGAGTTGCATGATTTGGTGAATGAATTTGGGACAGTGTGTAGGAGGAGGAAGCTGAAAGTTAATGTAAACAAAAGTAAAGTTATGGTATTTGAGAGGAATGAAGTCACAGAATGTACAGTGAGGTTGGATGGTGAGGATATGGAGAGTGTGAATGCATTCAAGTACTTGGGTAGTGTGATGAGTAAGGATGGAACTTTGGGGGATGAAGTGCGTGAAAGGGTACAGCAGGGAAGGAAGGTTGTTGGTTCACTGAAAGCAGTGATGAGAAATAGGGAGGTGAGTATGGAAGTTAAGAAGTCACTGCATGACAGTATTGTGATCCCTACCCTGACGTATGGAAGCGAGGCGAGGACCTTGCAAGAAGGGAACAAGTCAAGAGTGAGAGCAGTGGAAATGAGTTACTTGAGAGGAGGATGTGGAGTGACATGGAGGGACAGGTTGACGAATGAAGAAGTGAAGGAACGTTGTGGGGTGGATGTGGATGTGGTTGAGAAGATTAGGAGAAATACACTGAGGTGGTTTGGACAAGTGGAGAGAATGGAGAATGAACGACTGACTAAGAGGGTGTATGTAGGTGAGGTGGAGGGAGGGAGAGGGAGGGGTAGACCGAGGATGAGGTGGAGGGATGGAGTTGAGAGGTATATGAGGGAGGGGGGGGTGAGTTGGGGGGAGGGTAGTAAAATGGTGGGTGACAGAGCGACTTGGAGGCGTTTTGTCTGTGGCCACCCTTTGCGGGATTAGGGCATCAGGCTATAGATAGATAGATAGATGTATATATGTTGAAGTTACGTGGTCACCTACTCTGCGACAATCCTCAAGTAACACAGGGCCTGTTTCAAAGTTATGTGGTTCATTCCCATGTGGTGATGTCACATGCTCAGCTCGTTGTGACTGACTTGGGTCCTGTTTTACACAGTCGGATTGACTCGACTTCCACAGTCCCATTCCCACTCCACCCCTCATGTCTCACCAAAGTCTAGCTTCATTACTGTGGTGTGTTTTTTTTGTGTTTGTAAGTGCTGAGAGAGGTCGCTGACCCTTAGCCAAGCCAAAACAACAACAACTGTGGTGGGCGTGGGGGTGAGTGCCAGGGAGATACACAAGATCGTCATACTTGTACACAGCCTACGTTTCATTACTGTTACTGTATGTTAATGTTCTCTGACTGTCATATGTTACGTTGTTATAGTGATCACATGACAGTGGGTGTGAGTCAAGGTGGGGAAGGGAGGTCAAACGGTGTAAAATTGGAACTTCTGGAAAGTGGCCAGACTGAGATGTGCAAGTATACATGTCAACATATTGCTAGAATGACACAGTTTTGAGTACCACTGTACCACAGGCTTGATTTAAAACTCATTCTAGTAATTAGTCTATGTATCCATCTACTGCAAGACACCTTAATCCCGTAAGGGGTGGCCACAAGCAAATCGCCTCCGTGTCGCCCTGTCCCCCACCATTTCACTGCCCTGCTCCCAGCTCACATCCCCCTCTTTCTTATACCTCTCCACCCCATCCCCTCATCTCATCCTTGGCCTCCTTCTCCCCCCCCCCCTTCACCTCACTAACATACACTCTCTTCGTCAATCATCCTCTCCACATGGCCAAACCACCTCAGCGCGTTTTACTTAACGCTCCCTATCACACCCACATCCACACCAATTTGTCAGTCTGTCTCTCCATGTGACTCCACATGTTCCTCTCAAATAACTCATTTTCACTGCTCTCACTCTTGACTCGTGTCCCTCCGACAAGGTCCATGCTTCATTTCCATACATGAGTGCTGGTATCACAATACTGCCATGCAGTAACTTTTTCACTTCCATGCTCACGTCCCTGTTTCTTATCACTGCCTTCAAGAAACCTGCAACCTTTCTTCTTTGTTGTACCATTTCAAGCACTTCGCCCTCTAAACTTCCATCCTTACTCATCACACTACTCAAGTACTTGAATGCACTCACATTTTCCATCTCCTCCATATTCAGTCTCATTGTACATTCACTGACTTCATCTCTCTTGAAAGCCATAACTTTACTCATCCCTATATTTGCCTTTAGATTCGGTTTCTTGCACACTCTCCCAAACTCATTCGCCATGCCTTGCAGCTCCCCCTCCTCTGCACTTAACAACATAGCATCATCTGCAAACAACAGTACAGGGAGTTTCCAAACACTGCCCTGTCTCTCTAGGGCCACTCCAACATCCTACCTTTATCTCTTTTATAACCCATCCATATACAGATTGAACAACCATGTAGACATGACACATCCCTATTTCAATCAAACCTCCAAACAGAAAAATTAACTCAGTTCACCATCCACATGCACTGCAGCCTTAGCACCCTCATACATACTCTTCACAGCATTCAATAACTTCCCATTTACTCCATATATTCTTAATACTTTCCACAATCTTTGTCTATCCACATTGTCATGTATGCTTTCTCTAAATCCATGAAGGCCGCATACTATTTCTTTCCCTTCTCCAGAAATTTTTTCCACAAAAGACTTAAGAATGAACATCTATTCTACACAACCTCTTCCCTTCCTAAAACCTCCCTGTTCTTCTCCAACTAATTCCTCCGTTATTTCCCTAACTCTCAATCAGCATCCTACCATATACTTTTCCTATTATACTAGGAAGACAAATGCCCCTTTAATTACTACACACTTCTTTTTCCCCTTTTCCTTTGAACAGGGGAATAATTATACCTGACTTTCAATCCTCCAAGACTCTACCTTCCTTCCAGGCGAATCTGCAAATCTTTCACATCCATTCTACTACTATCTCTCCCCCATGCTTCACCATTTCACCGCACACTCCATTAATTCCTGGGGTTTTTCCCCATTTTGACTTTCTTCATTGCTTCCACAACTTTCATCCTACTGATTTCTTCCTCTCATGTCACATCCCTCTGTCTTCCAGCCATTCCCCAGCCACTTATACTCACATTAATTTCATTCTTTATGTCCAGCATTTCCTCAGAAGTGTTCTCTCCATCTGCTCATTTTTCTCCCTTCTCCACAAATAATCTACCATTTTTATCTTTCACTCCCTGACAAACTCCTCTGACACCCTGTCTAACTCTCTTTACCATTTCAGAAAATTTTCTTACATTCCCTCCACTTTACACTCAAATTCCTTCCAAACTCCTTATCCACTCACTTCTTACTCTCTTACTAATCTCTTCATCTCTCTCTTTCTCTCTACATGTAACTCTCTCTTCCCTCTCTCAACTTCTTCCATACCCGTTTCTCATCCACTCACTATATGCTTTATTCTTTCATGCCACAGCCTGTCTCACCTCTTCATTCCACCATGCTGTTCCTTGCACCCCGTTTCATCTTCTCTCCACCCCACATACCACCTCACATGGTGCACAGATTTCTTCTGTGAATATCTTGTACACACCTTCATGTCCCCCATCTGCTCCAGTCCATAAATATCCAATCACTCCTCCACTTCTCTCTTGTATTCTGCTTTTTCTCCATCCTCTTGTAACCTTCCCACCCTCCTTGTATGAACTATTTCCTCCTGTCCTTCCCTTCTTCTATTCCTCCATTTCATTTGAACCTTGATTCTTACCACCACCAAATGGTGGTCAAAAAGTCCACTCCCCCAACCTCTATATGCTTTTGTATCCATTACACACCTCATCCTATCATCCACATACACATAATCAATCATTGCCTTCCATTCATTCAGTTCACCACCCACCCTTCTCATCACTCGCCATGTATACCTGTGGATCATCTTGTGTCTCAATAGGGTATTGGCTATCACCAATCCCCTCTCGGCACAAATGTCCACTACAGCACTGCCATTCTCATCCACTTCTGCAGGAACACCCCAATCACCAACTACTCCATCCATCTTCACATTCCCTACTTTTCCATTCATATCTCCAATCAAAAACCCCTCTCTCATTCCTTTCAAACTTTCCCATGCAAGCTTCCACATTTGTCTAGAGCCCTTCTTTCACTCTGCTTGCACGATCTTGTGTTGGCATATACACGCACACAATCACCCACTTTTGTAGTCCAACTTTCAATTTTACTCACACAATCCTTGAGCCAACTGATCCATATTCTCTTACATTCTCCTTCCAGCTCTTGCACACAACAATACATGTTCCTTCTTTTGCCCTCTCATTCTCACCCACTCCCATGCATATAACCCAATCATACTCCCATTCTCTCACACACTCACCTTCCCATTTAGTTTCAGTTAATCCACATACATCCAACTTTGCACCCTCAAGCACCTGGACAATCTCTCTCTCTCTTTCACGTCATCATTTGCACCCTTTACATTCCATGTCGCAATCTGTACCATGTCCTTTGTTAGGTCCTTAGTCGTCACCCTGTTGGTCAGTCCTGGTCTGAGGCTTCTTGTTCGTATTTTTAGTTAGTTGTTTTTCATGGAGGGGCATTAACCCTGCACCAACCCACTTGTCACGTAGGAAACATGTGTTGGTTGGCTATAAGGTTACCACCTAGCATTATAAATGATTTCCTGGTTTACAGGAAATCATTTGACTTGCCACTCAATGTAGAGCTAACCTAAAAACAGAATACTGCTACACTAAGTGGGTGGATGATGGGTGTCCGCACCTACTTACTTGGTCACAGTCAGTAATAATAAAGGGGCAGAGACATGCCACAAGCCCCACCCACTGCACAGTCCCAGGTCCAGGCAATGGATCTGGGACCCATAGCCCACCAGCCTTACCAGTGGCTGTGGTATTGGCCTCGAGGCACCCTGCCAGGACAGCTACAGGGACACCCTAAAAGCGTGCCTTGGCACTGTAACTGCCCACCATTATGCACCCACTGAAAGGCAGCCTCCTGCAGCACTACTCCCAGGTTTGGACCCCTCTCTATTGGGCGGAAGCGGCAGCCTAGGAACCGCAATGTCCTGTACCCTATAGCACAGATTCAAGCTCTATCTCACTCCGAAACCAAGAACTATGCCGGCAGAATCCGTCACACCTCCCTCCTAAAGCTGCCACTAGGTAGCAGGGGCATAGTTTTCTGGCCGCATTCCCTTGCTGGCGTCAACCCTTGTAACATAGTGGGGTACATTGTGTGATACGTAAAGCGTATGTGGGGTGGTGCATAAGACAGTTAGAGAAAATGTTTGGGAGAGTATGCTGGTCTACTCTCCATGTTTGACACACTGAAAAGGTCAGCAAAGGAGGAAGGTTAGGTAGCTAGTGGAACAGGTGCTCCAGCTCTCCATATCACCAGCATTCCTATTCCCCTCAGGAGTACCACCCTGTTCGGCCAGTGCTAAAGCCTCCTCCCACCCTATTTGCAGGCTCAAACATACAGAAATGACAATGATTAGGTGGATGTGCAGTGCATCCCTGGGTGAAAGGCCTGGGGGGACTAGGTTTGCAATGGAGGAGTTGAAAGGCAGAATGGGACTGGAGTGTATTGGTGTTGTGAGGAGGAGATGTAGATTGAGGTGGTTTGAGCATGTGGAGAGGATGGAGGATGATAATTGGGTGCAGAAAGCAAGAAGCATTAATGTTAGCAGTGGGGCTGCGAGGAGTAGACCAAAAAACGACCTGGGACGAGGTCATCAAATGTGACCTCAGAGTTATGGGACTGAACAGGGAAGCTGCCAGAGATTGAGCAGCATGGAGAGTCGCCATTAGGTGACCAAGGCAAACAAATGCAAGCATGTTGGAGCCTTCAAAATGAAACAAAATGAACAGTCCGTCTGGACTCTATTTACTGTCTTAATCGAGATTTGAGTGTTCAGTCACTGTCCTTCTAACATGATTTTCCAAAATGTGAATCTGGTATAGTGAACAGTGAATAAAACTTAGCAGCAACTCTCTGCTGCACTCTACCCCTCTCTCAATGCTACTTAGGTATACTTCAGGTTCTGTTTTCAGATCCAAAACACTTATCTATTGAGTTTTCACAGGGTTAAAAGTCTCTCCTGTCAGGATAATCCTTCTTTAAAAATACAAAACGGTACACATGTGGGTGACTGCAACACTGCATATCCATTTGCATGATCAGCCACACTAATGGAGATTTGATTGAACATTATTCTGTATAAGGTAAATGGAAAATATTTGTGGTTGGTAGGGGCACTCATCATCCACTCACTTGATGTAGTGCTGCTCTCGAGTGCCTACCCTTCCCTCTCTTCCTTCTTTTCATCCTTCCTCAAGTCTTTCTTTCATTTTTTCCTCTTCCTTCTTTCTACAGGTGACTCTACACTAAGGGGCCACTCAAATGTTTTCTTGTACACTGCCAAGTGTAGAGCTAGAAGAGAGGTATACAGGGCAGGGCAAAGTCTGAGTCACAGAGACTTTTACTTGATAACCTAAAACATGGGGAAAGGAAAAATATGATATTTAAGGTGGTAAATCAGATGAAGAGGGATAATCGGGATATAACAGGTGAGCAGTGTGTGAAGAATGATGAAGGGAGGGTAGTGGTGAACCGTGAGGATATTAAAGATGCATGGAGAAAGCATTATAGCCGGTTGTTGAATGAAGAGTTTGACTAGGACAGGGAAGGTTAGGAGCCAGCAGATCCAATGTTTGGCCCTTGGCCTTTGATTTATGCTGCTACTGTGAGTGAGGCAACAGGCAGGATGAAGGTGAGGAAGGCAGCAGGTGTGTCTGGGTTGACTGCCGAAATGCTGAAGGCCTCAGGAAATATAGGGGTGAGGTTAGTCACTGACCTGATAAATAGGATTATTTATGAATATGTTGTCCCAGATGACTAGTTGAAGAGCGTAATTGTAAATGTGTATAAAGGGAAGGGTGATGCACTGGAAAAAGGAAATTATAGAGGTATAAAGCTTTTAGATCAGATAATGAAGGTAATGGAGAGAGTTTTAGAGGGTATGATTAGAGAAAGAGTGAATATTGATGAGATGCAGTTTGGGTTTATGCCAGGTAGGGGGACCACTGATGCCATATTCATTGTTCAACAGCTTCAGGAAAAATACATTGGTAGGAGAAAGGATCCGTATTTTGTTTTTGCTGATTTGGAAAAGGCCTTTGATAGAGTCCCTAGAGAGGTGGTGAAGTGGGCAATGAGAAAGCTTGCCTTGGAGGAGTGGCTGGTTAGGGTGGTTATGGCTATGTATGTGGGTGCTCGCACCCAGGTAAGAGTGAATGGAGATCTGAGTGATGAGTTTTCCGTGAATGCTGGTGTGCATCAGGGGTCAGTTTTGAGTCCCATGTTGTTTATCATGGTACTTGAAGCCCACTCACGTGACTTGAGAAACGGACTCCCATGGGAGATGATGTATGCTGATGATTTGGTGTTGATTGCAGAGAACGAAAGGGAGGCGGAGGAAAGGTTTAGGAAGTGGAGAGATGGTATGAGGCACAAGGGCTTAAGGGTAAATGCATTTTTCATTCATTCATTCATCACCCAATCCCACATTGACCCAAGAGGAGCGTAGAAGCCCTGGGCTAGGCAAGTTGGTCCTGACATTTAAGATGAGAGTGACCAGCCTCACTCATCCCTGAGTGGCAGTAAATGAGCAATAAACCCCAACCATCCCTTGGATATAAACCTTCACTGGCTCAATCCGACTGGAGCTCCGTAATTACCCACTAAACCACCAGGCGCCAAAATTTGGTTATATGGTTACCACCCAGCGTAGTAAATGGTTTCCTGTTGTACAGGAAACCATTTGGCTTGTCACTCAGTGTAGAGTCACCTACAGGCAGAAGGAAGAGGAAAGAATGAAGGAAAGAAGTATAGAAGAGGGAGTGTAAAGTCACCTGTAAGCAGAAGGACGAGGAAAGAATGAAGGAGAGAAAGAAAGAAGAGGATAGATGGATAGAAGGATGGAGGAGAGGAAAGGGCAGACGCCCGAGAGCAGCTCTGCATCGAGTGAGTGGATGGTGAGCGCCCCCACCTACCACAAAAGGGTAAATGCAGATAAAATAAAAGTGATGATATCTAGGGTTGGTGGCAGTACTGTCAAAGACAGGGAAGAGTGGCCATGTGCAGTTTGCCACAAGGGCGTGGGAAGTAATTCCATCTTGTGCAGTGTTTGTGATAAATGGGTGCACAAGAGATGTAGTGGTATCAGAGATAGACTTTGAGATAATGCTGATTTTATGTGTACGGCGTGTCGGGGAGAGCAGGTGGAGATTGTCAGGCACGAAAGGATTGAACTTACTGGTGAATCTCTTGAGTGTGTGGAAGAGTTTTGTTATTTGGGAGACATGTTGTGTGCTGGAGGTGGGGCTGGAGCTAGCTCTGTGGCTAAGGTGAGAAGTGGTTGGAAAAAGTTCAGGGAGCTCTTGCCTCTCCTGACACTGAGAGGACTCTCCCTACGTGCTAAGGGGTCTTTGTATGCAGTAGGTGTTAGGAGTGTAATGCTGTATGGTAGTGAAACCTGGGCAGTAAAGGAGGAGGATATTCGCCGGCTCAGACGTACAGAAATGACAATGATTAGGTGGATGTGTAGTGCGTCCCTGCATTCAAGGTCTGGGGGGGCTGGGTTTACGATGGAAGAGTTGAGAGGCAGGATGGGACTGGAGTGTATTGGCGGAGAGGTAGAATGAGATCGTTTGGACAAGTGGAAAGGATGAGGAATGATAATTGGGTGAGGAAAGTGAGGTGTTAATATTGGGGATGGGGTTATGAGGGGTAGACCGAGAAAGACATGGGATGAGGTCATTGTGACCTCAGGGTTAAGGGACTGAACAGGGAGGCTGCAATGGATCGTGCAGCATGGAGAGCCGCCACTAGGTGACCAAGGCCAATGCATGCAAGCATGTTGGAGCCTTTAAAAACAAAATGAAATGAAACCAGAAAACCATTTACAGTAATACCATGATATAACATACCCCCAGACGCAATACCCCGGCTTAACTTTGGGGGCAGAAATACCACTATACCCCACCTAATGATGGCCAAACCCCGGTTTAACGATGGGTTTGTTTTTTTTACTGATTTTTGATGATACTTTAGTCTTAATTGTGTTTAGGTTGATTTATAAACTGTTTTTAAGACTTAAATTGATGTATTTTAGCCATAAGTGGGGTGAATATTGTCATTTTGTGGTACAGTTTACTATGCTTGATTTTTTCCAGACTTATATTTGACAATTTTCAGATTTAACTGTTGGTTTTAGTGAGTTATTTACAGGTGTTAGGCTTAGGTTAGCTTCCTTGGCAGGTGTTAGGCCATTTAGATTGGCTTTAAACTTGTTTTTGGACTCATTTGGGTGGGTTTTGGGCTTGATTTGGGGGAAACCCAAGGCTGGTAAACACTCCACATTGTTTTACATGTACCGCCTAATGATGGGGTATTACCTAACATATTACAGCAATCCCTCCACTACCCAATGTAACAGAGCCAAAGTCATGTCTGGAAAGCGGTCCCGTACGGAAAGTGGGCCCCTGCCTGCTGGACTGGTACTTAAGGACCCTAACCCAGCCTAACTTTGAAAACCACCTAAATAACTCCCTACTGGACATGGATAACACCTATTTTAACCCACAGTATTTAAGACCCTATTCACACCAATATTGGACATAAAGAATGAAATAAATGAAAAGGAACCAGAGAATGAAGAATTAGAAGTGGTTATGGAAAATATTTAGCAATGTACAGGGTACTTACAGCACATCTATGGCCACCTTCTCTAAGGCTTTGACAGTGGTGAAAATACTCTTGAAGCAAATACAGTAATTCAGTGTTGTGCTGCACTTACAGTAATTCTTTGCACTGTGAGTTATAATTGTTTAACACTGCACATTCTGTTTTTAATTGCACCACGCTAGTTTCAGTCGCCAGTTTGCACTCCACAGTTAATCCTTTGCACTCTAAATTCTAATTTCTTAACACTGCACAACACTGTAAATTCCCATGTGGTCTAGTGGCGAGGTATTGCAGTTTATTCACAAAAACGAGCACATGCGGCATCCATTGCGATAAGCATCTACTCGTGATGGCAGTTAGGCGGTAACTGGTGGTGAGAGAGGAGCAGGGTTGCCAGATCGCAATGGCCACATTACCAAACTCCTCAATTTTCATTACCAAATTTAACTTTTCATTACCAAATTCGTAAAGCAAGCATTTATTCTTCAATAATTATATATACAAGTGGAAATAATCACTCTCCTTATAATTAACAGCATGTTGATTATTTTCATGCTATGCAGGATGGCAAATTAATCAGAGAGAGCAAACAATCCACCATCTCCATCCTGTGTATCCTCATACATGTGAAAAATCCATTTGGTAATGCATTATTCTGATTCATTACCAAACGAATTTTTCATTACCAAATTGGCCCACATTTGGTAATGAAAAATACCAAATGGCAACCCTGTGGGGGAGGATGGAAGGGTGAAGGGGCCGTGTGCAAACACAGCTGGCCTCTTCGGCGCCACGCGGCAATTTCAAATTACGGGTGGGGAAAAAATTCTGATTTTGGGGGTATTTTTTTTCTTTTTTTGGCCATTTTTGGGTTCCGAAGGTCCAGGCCCAAAATGTCCGGTAAGTGGGGAGTCCGGAAAGTTAGAAGTTCGGATAGTACAGGGATTACTGTACATAATTAAACCAGGGTATGCCTGGCCTATGATGGGTGGTAATCACATAACCAAATTATGGTGCCTGGTGGTTTAGTGGGCGATCAAGGAGCTCCAATTAGATTGAGCTGGTACAGGTTTGTATCCAACCGGTGGCTGGGGTTTATTGCCCACATAATGCCACTCAGGAATGAATGAGGCTGGTCACTCTCATCTTAAATGTCAAGACGAACTTGCCTAGCCCTGGGCTTTTATGCCCCTCATGGGGCAACACTGAATTAGATGAATGAATGAATGAATTGAAGAAAAATATAATGGAAAGAATGTACAGGAAATTCTCAATTATCTGGCATGTAATGGCCAAGGGAGTGCTGGAAGGTGACATACTTGCACTGACGGATAGTGACATAGTACCCCCCAAAAGCAGGTCTAACCCCCTTGAAAACCCTATACCCGTAATATATAGCCAAAAAAATAAATAAATACCATAATAGGTATAATAAATGTTATCGTACTGTACAGGGGGGTCCCAGTGTTACAAGCAGTTGGTGAGTATACAACCTATGGAAAAAACGGAGTTTCAGTGTTTGACCATCAAGCATAAAAATCTCCTAGAAAGGCTACTGGAACTGCATCCATGTCCATGAACTCTGAACTCTGAAAAGGGACCGCACAACTTCTTGGGTACACATGAGCATAGTAACCATGTATCCATCCATCATCCAATCGTACACTGCCTCATGAGGAGCGTAGGAGCCTGGGGCTAGGCGGTGGCTCAATCGGTAGAGAGGTGGCTTGCAGTCCTACTGGACCCAGGTTCAAATCCCCACTGGGGCAGGGAACAATTTAAGGGTTTGAATTTCACTAAATCAGACTTTACTGCTCTACCACAAGACCTGCCGACATGTCGTAAAAATACCCCCGCTACTACCACTACACCAGTCCTGTATGAGACTGTCCTAGCATGTATTCAATATGGACGGTGGGTGTTAGTGCAGAAGTGGTGACATGAAGAGGTGAATAGCATGTAGGAGGACTACTGGCTGGGTCTTGAGAGCAGGCTGTGAAGCCTATGCCCAGTCAAAAAAAAAAATAATAATAATAAATAAATAAATTAAAAAATAAAAAATAAAATAAAATAAAAACTTTCAGAACAGTCCTTGTATATATACAAGTACACAGACTGCTGCTATTATTGATCAACCCCAGTTTGTCTGGTTGAGCAGACCATCAACCATAGGAAAGCAACTGCCCCTGCAGGATTGTTCCACTCAGCAAACCAATGTTCCCTTGTGTCTGACAGTACTTCACCACAACAAGGCACAATGAACAGTGTGAAGGTTTGATTCCTGGATGGACACTGCATCTGCGTCTTTCCACCCATTTTACCCATTACGTCTGGGGGTTGTTTTCACCACCCAAACCACCAGCAGGTGTTTTTCTTAAAAAATCACCATTATTTAAACCATAATTTCTCAGCTAAACCTATAAAAATATAGTATGATATACTATTATAATATGATGCAATAATCATAATAATAATACCATAACAATAATACTACAAAACACTAGATCATTTATACATGCCACCCAGATGTTCCCAGGTCGTCATATGTACAGTCACCAAACTTTCCAGCTGGGCCACTCAGCCGCGAGAGGTGGTTAACGGGTGTTGGCAACAGTGTATCTGTTTGTTCGTGTGTACATGCTCGACGAAAGTTCGGATCATCAACTCTTTTCGTCCGTAGTGAACCTCCGTCAGACTCAGAGTCAGAGTTCATTCCATAGATGGCTGGGTACGGAGTTGGGTGGGGAGAAAAATGTCTCAGGAGTAAGGCAGCTCTCCCATCGGCGCAGCCAGTTGCATGAAACTGGTCGCACGGAAAACTGAATGCCACAAATCGTGCTGACCAAGGCCAAATAAATGACTATATTAATTTCATAATGCGATAATATATATAATGATATAAATATATACTATTGTATATAATACAACAATATATATTATACTATACTTATTTGGCCTTGGTCCGTGCAACCAGTGGCACACAACAATTCCATGCGACCGGTTTCCTGCAACTGGTCTAGCCGGTGGGAGAGCTGCTTAAGGGGGGAGCTTGGCATAGTGAAGACCAGGGCAGGCGCTGGACGGGGGAGGGGGGGGGAGGGTTACGTTATTCATACCGTCAGTGATAATAATTGCCGAACTAGTTTTTGACATCCATTAGCATTCTACTAAATATTTGCATTCTTAACAATACTAAACATTTTATTTTCTATGTTGTTTTTACATTGTTACCAAAACATGTTAATGCACTATCTACTGGAATTGCTTCAGGCCTCTCTCTCTCTCTCTCTCTCTCCTTATATCAGTAATTCCATTTCATTTGGCGATCGCTTGATACCATTATCAGTATAGGTTGAAGAGAAATGCATTTACCTAGCATCTACATCCAGCTACAAGTATGATTACCTGCCACAGTCACATCATGAATTACATTGGTCAATAAACTTTAGGATGATGTTCAGACACTGTTAACGGTTGCTTATTTCCTCGTTGAGAGTACTTCAGGTAGATGTTTGTATGTGTTCTATGGTGCACCACGGAGAGGTAGGAGGTTAAAATACTGTCACCTCAACAGGCAAAGAGTTTATGCATACCGTTGTCGAATGTGGTTATTATATCAGCTATGATAATGACTTACCGTATCATACTTCATATGACTATATATGGTCATTACAGCACACCTTTGTAGTCCGATGATCTAACAAAAGACTGAGTTACACATTACAAGGATAATTGATTGTGAGCGGTGCCGCTTTTGTGTGAGGTCACACATTTACACGCTCATCGACTATTCATCGAACAACATTATCTCACATTATTGCAAGATGAAGACACCACAGCTACATCATAGTATGCAAAAGCTTCCAGTCATTTTAAGCACAATTGCTATTGATTCATGAATTGTTGGGACATTTATATCACCATTGTCTGTGATATTACTTATGTGATTGGTAAATGCAACATACCGAACATGAAATTATCATTACAGGGTGGAACACTGATTTTTTTTTTTTTTTATCTATTATTATTATTATTATTATTATTATTATTATTATTGTTGTTGTTATTTATCCCAAGAACATAGGCGCTTTAGCGCCCGTCACCGAGGCCCGGGGTGCGGGGATTTGTGATGTTGGTTGCTGACTGGCTGCTGTTAAGATCTAGGTCATAAGATAATTGGAGAAACCCATCTCCTCTAACGGGGGTGGAACCACGTCACACGGATCGGCTGGCGGAAGCGTTGACTACCACGTCACCCACAGTACTGTTTCACATACTTAATATATATCAACTATCAAAACAATTGCCGTGTTTGCATTGCAAACACGGTGATCCATGTAACGATTAAGTGATGAGCCATGGGTTTATCATGAAAAAGAATACGTTTATAAATATGTAATACAGTATATGTAAAAATGTGATCTTTTAGATTATTTTACTTATTGTTTTCAATACTTGCATTATCCAATACTTTCAAGAAGTTCCTTTAAAATTCTATCGGCTAAAAATTGACTACTGAATATTGGGATGAACTCTGACTGAGGTTCACTACGGAAGACGAGAGGTGATGATCCGAACTTCTTCGAGCATGTACTCACGAACAAACATATACTGTACACTGTTGCCAGCTCTCGTTACCCACCCCTGGCGGGTGGGTGGCCCAGGTGGAAAGTTTGACGACTGTACATGCCACCCAGATGGGAGGGGTTAACAGAAGCACCACATCAAGCTCCAGTTCACTCTGTAATATGGTTATCTGGTTACCATCCAGCAGTATAAATGGTATCCTGGGTGACAGGCAATCATTAGGCTTGTCAGTAAGTGCAGAGCCACCTGAAGTGGAAAAATACTCGCATATGTGACACATGGGATAGGGAGACGTTGGAAGGGAGGAGGGCAAACACACACACAGAATGAGAAAAGAGAAGGAAAAAGTAAGCAGGACTGCAACAAGTGAGTGAATGATGGCTGCCATCATTTAACACCATATACACACTGTACAGGGTAGTACTCCCGAGGGGAATGGGAATGCTGGTGATAGGGAGAGCTGGAGCTCCTGTTTCACTAGCTATCTAACCATCTCCCTTTGCTGACCTTTTCAGTGTGACAGTAACATGGAGAGTAGACCAGCATACTCTCCCAAACATTTCCTCTAACTATCTATGCACTACACCACATGCACTTTACATTTCCCACCACGTATCCCACTACGTTACAGGGGTTGGCGCCAGCAAGGGCATGCGGCCAGAAAACTTTGCCCCCGCTACCTAGTGGCGGACTTCTGGGGGGAGGCGTGGCGGGGGTTCCGCCAGCATAGATCGTGGGTCCAGGGCGAGATGGGGTTCGGGCCTGTGCTAGAGGGTACAGGGTATTGCGGTTCCCAGGCTGCCGCTTCCGCCCAATAGAGAGGGGCCCGAACCTGGGAGTAGCGCCCCAGGAGGCTGCCCTATCAGTGGGTGTATAATGGCGGGATAGTTGCAGTGCCAAGACGCGCTTGGAGGGTGTCCCTGCAGCTGTCCTGGCAGGGTGCCCCGAGGCCACTACCACAGCCACTGGTAAGCTGGTGGGCTAGAGGTCCCAGATCCATTGCCTGGACCTGGGACTGTGCAGTGAGTGGGACCTGTGCTGTGTCTGTCCCCCTTTATTAATACTGAAGATGACAAAACAAAATAAGTTTCAAAGCAAGCCTGAGGACAGTAAATCAACCAAGGGGATGAGGGTGGGTTCATGGAAATGTGGGATGTTTGAGGGGAAAAGCAGGGGAAGTCGTTGAGGCATTCAATAGGAGGTGGGTGGATGTGGCGTGTTTGCAGGAAGTTCGGTACAGGGGTGGATCAGCCAGAAAGATTGTTGGGAAGGACTGTTGCTATAAGTTGTTTTGGCAGGGGGGGACAGACGGATATGGAGGTGTTGGTGTGATGGTTGCGGAGAAATGGGTGGAATATGTTATGAATGTTTTGAGAGTAAGCGATAGGATATTGGTAGTGAAAATTCTGTTGGGAAGAAAGATAGCTGCGATTATATCGGCATATGCTCCACAGGCAGGATTGGATGAATCAGAGAAAGATAGATTTTGGGATGATTTAATACATGTAGTGGGTGGTATGCGGGATGATGAGATAGTGATTTTGGGAGGGGACTTAAATGGTCATGTAGGTGAAGCAGCACAAGGTTATGAAGGAGTGCATGGGGGATGTGCGTATGGTCTAAGGAATGCAGAAGGGGAAAGGATACTCGAGTTTGGGGAGGCAACGGACATGATTGTGTGCAACACATATTTTAGGAAAAGAGACAGTAGGTTAATTACGTATGAGTCTGGGGGAAATAGCAGTCAGATAGATTATTTTCTGGTTAGGAGGGCCGATAGGAGGTTAGTGAGGGATGTTAAAGTTATAGGAAGTGAGGAGTGTGTGCAGCAGCACAAACTATTGATTTGTGATATGGTGCTTAAAGAACAAGTGATGAAAAAGTGGACTTATGTACCTAGGAGGAAAATATGGAAGCTGAGAAACCAAGTAGTAAGGGATGCCTTCTATTGCGAGATGAAGAGAGTGGTGGCTGAACAGGGAGCTGTAGACAGAGGCGTTAATGAACAGTACAGAGCCCTCAAGAGCAATTTCTTGAGAGTTACTGATGTAACATGTGGCTGGACAAGAGGACCACCAAGACATAAAGTAACTTGGTGGTGGGATGAGGGTGTAGAAGCTGCAATTAAGGAGAAAAGAAGGCTTTTCCGGGAATGGAAGAAGGGTGGTAGCAGAGGAATATTTGGCTGCCAAGCGTAGGGCTAGAAGAGAGGTATACAGGGCAAAGTCTGAGTCACAGAGACAATTACTTCAATTACTTGATAACCTAAATCATGGGGAAAGGAAAAATATATTTAGGGTGGCAGGTCAGGTGAAGAGGGATAATCGGAATATCATAGGTGAGCAGTGTGTGAAGAATGATGAAGGAAGGGTAGTGGTGAACAGTGAGGATATTAAAGATGCATGAAGAGAGCATTATAACCGGTTGTTGAATGAGGAGTTTGGCTGGGACAGGGAAGGTTTGGAGCCAGTAGATCCAGTGTCTGGCCCTTGGCCTTTCATTGATACTGCTACTGTGAGTGAGGCAATAGGCAGGATGAGGGTGGGGAAGGCAGCAGGTGTGTCTGGGTTGACTGCCGAAATGTTGAAGGCCTCAGGCGATATAGGGGTGAGATTAGTCACTGACCTGATAAATAGGATTATTTATGAGTGTGTTGTCCCAGATGATTGGCTGAAGAGTGTAATTGTAAATGTGTATAAAGGGAAGGGTGATGCCCTGGAAAGAGGAAATTATAGAGGGTGATGCCCTGCTGTGGATGTCACTGATTGCATTGCGCAGTTGACCCTTGTGCGTTGTGATGCAGTGAGGATCTGTCCGTTCTCCCCTTTGGGGCTAAGATGCGAATAAATGTGTTTGAATGGATGAGTAAATGGAGAGTGAGTCGTCCTGTCTCGGCTACCTCCCTTTCCTTGGGGGAAGCAGCCTAGGTATATAGATAGATAGAATAGATAGATAAAGCTTTTAGATCAGATAATGAAGGTAATGGAGAGAGTTTTAGAAGGTATGATTAGAGAAAGAGTGAATATTGATGAGATGCAGTTTGGGTTTATGCCAGGTAGGGGGACCACTGATGCCATATTCATTGTTCGACAGCTTCAGGAAAAATATATTGGTAGGAGAAGGGATCTTTATTTTGTTTTTGTTGATTTGGAAAAGGCCTTTGACAGAGTCCCTAGAGAGGTGGTGAAGTGGGCAATGAGAAAGCTTGGCTTGGAGGAGTGGCTGGTTAGGGTGGTTATGGCCATGTATGTGGGTGCTCACACCCAGGTGAGAGTGAATGGAGATTTGAATGATGAGTTTTCCGTGAATGTTGGTGTGCATCAGGGGTCAGTCTTGAGTCCCATGTTGTTTATCATGGTACTTGAAGCCCTTTCACGTGACTTTAGAAACGGACTCCCGTGGGAGTTGTTGTATGCTGATGATTTGGTGTTGATTGCGGAGAATGAAAGGGAAGCGGAGGAAAGGTTTAGGAAGTGGAGAGATGGTATGGGGCAAAAGGGTTTAAGGGTAAATGCAGATAAAACAAAAGTGATGATATCTAGGGTTGGTGGCGGTACTGTCAAAGACGAGGGAGAGTGGCCATGTGCAGTTTGCCACAAGGGCGTGGGGAGTAATTCCATCTTGTGCGGTGTGTGTGATAAATGGGTGCATAAGAGATGTAGTGGTATCAGAGGTAGACTGCGAGATAATGCTGATTTTATGTGTACGGCGTGCCGGGGTGAGCAGGTGGAGATTGTCAGACGTGAAAGGATTGAACTTGCTGGTGAATCTCTTGAGTGTGTGGAAGAGTTTTGTTATTTGGGAGACATGTTGTGTGCTGGAGGTGGGGCTGGAGCTAGCTCTGTGGCTAGGGTGAGAAGTGGTTGGAAGAAGTTCAGGGAGCTCTTGCCTCTCCTGATATTGAGAGGGCTCTCCCTACGTGCTAATGGGTCTTTGTATGCAGCATGTGTTAGGAGTGTAATGCTGTATGGCAGTGAGACCTGGGCAGTGAAGGAGGAAGACATTCGCCGGCTCAGACGTACAGAAATGACAATGATTAGGTGGATGTGCAGTGCGTCCCTGTGTCCAAGGCCTGGAGGGGCTGGATTTACAGTGGAAGAGTTGAGAGGTAGGATGGGACTGGAGTGTATTGGTGTTGTGATGAGGAGAGGTAGATTGAGGTGGTTTGGACATGTGGAGAGGATGGGGGATGATAATTGGGTGAGGAAGGTGAGAAGTGTTAATATTGGGGGTGGGGTTATGAGGGGCAGACCGAGAAAGACATGGGACGAGGTTATTAAGTGTGACCTTAGGGTTAAGGGACTGAACAGGGAGGCTGCAATGGATCGTGCAGCGTGGAGAGTCGCCATTAGGTGACCAAGGCTGACACATGCAAGCATGTTGGAGCCTTTAAAAACAAAACGAAACGATATATATACTCTCAACTTTAAACTGGCCTACAACTATCATCCCTACATTTTGAATACTAAGCTGTAACAACAGATAAACAACATAACACAATGATGGTCACCAAAAAATGCTGTGGAAAAGGTGCAGAGTGATAGCGCAGTTTCTGTCATTAAGCTACGGGAAATACACGGCAATTGGAGGAAAATATCTGCCAAATTAAGGTAGATTATAAGCAGACAAAAGTCTTTCAGTCCAACAAAATTCCATTTACATCAATATTGCTCTGTCCAGATGATAAAATTCAGCTTAAGAGAAACATTGTGACATGGAAGGATTACATACAGTCATCATCTGTCCCTTCATTACTAAAACTCTTTACTAAAGTGAAATTTTAAGTTCAGTCAAGTCCTTGCTATGTTAAAGCCTTTTTTGACATTTATTTCTATTAGGTCATCAGACTGATGAAGTTATACACAGGAAATATTGTGTGTGGAGTTACCTGCGACCAACACTGGCATAGGCAAGGGAGTGTGCAGTGCGGATGGTGGTGTTGGGAGGGAAGTGGCGGGTGCAGTGCTCTTGGACGGACTTATTGTACACCACCAGCAGGAACCTGTACAGCAGAACATCACTGTACCAAAAAGCACATTTCTTATACTTTAATAAAAGTACATATAAAAAAAAAAAAATACATCTCTCAAGCTATAATATGCACACAAAAACATATCTCGCACTATCCGTGGCTCAGTGGGTTAGAGCGCTCCGCTCTGACCGAAGGGTCGGAGGATCGAATCCACCCAAGGGTCACTAGTAGACATCAGGAAGGGCATCCGGTCATAAAATGCTACACGCTCCAGTCCAAAAAGTCCTCTACCCAGAGGCAACACCTTAGCCCTCCGGGGATACTTGGCATAAAACCAAATTATTTATTTTTATTCATATCCATCCATTCATCATCCAATCCTGTGTTGCCCCATAAGGAGCGTACGAGCCCAGTGGCTAGGTAAGTTGGTCCTGACATTTAACACGAGTGACCAGCTTCACTCATCCCTGAGTGGCATTACATGAGCAATAAACCCCAACCACCCCTTCGATAAAAACCTGCACCGGCTCAATCCGACTGGAGCACCTAATTATCAACTAAACCACAGGCACCAAAATTTGGTTATGTGGATACCACCCAGCTTAGTAAATGGTTTCCTGGTGTACAGGAAACCATTTGGCTTGTCACTCAGTGTAAAGTCACCCACAGACAGAAGGAAGAGGAAAGAATGAAGGAAAGAAAGACAGATATGAGAAGGAAAGAGGAGAGGAAAGGGAAGTCACTCAAAAGCAGCACTACATTGAGTGAGGGGATGGTGAGGACCCCCACCTACCACCACTATATTACATAAAAAAATATCCTGTACACTATAATACATGTACAAAAAAATGATCTCCAACACATTCATACATAACATACACAAAAACACACTGCTCACACTATAATACATACACAAAAACTCATCCCTCACACTTCAGTACATACACAAAAATGCATCCTTCACACTATAACACAGTGCATACACAAACACAGCCTTCACACTATAACATATATAAAAATGCACTTCTCTCATTATAGTCTATCTATCTATCTATAGTCAGATGCCATAATCCCATAAGGGGTGGCCATATGTCTTTGAGTTAGCCATTTTACAGGGAGGGGCACTAACCCTCAGTCAGCCCGCATGTTGACACGTACGGAACATGTATGGGTTGGGTTGGTGATAGGGTTACCAACCAGCATTGTAACCATTAGGCATGTCACTCAATGCAAAGCTACATAAAAAGGAATGAAGAGTAATAAAAAGTGACAGGAAAGATGGGAGAAACACGATGAGACGAGGGGAAGACAGAGGAAAAAGAATGATATGGGTGAAGGGAAAAAAGAAAGTTAAAGATAAAGGAAGAAGTAGGCAGCATTAAATAAAATGAGTGGATGATGGCTGCCACCACCCACACTATAATACTGTTATGACCACGTCCCACACTGCTACAGGCTCCAACAGCACTAGTTCAGTATACTGTCACGAATCAATTCGCGACATTTCCCTTTTGTGAGAATCCACGAACTATTAGTGGAAAACTCACTGTGTATCGCTCAGCTAACCGTTTCTCCCTCCCTTTCGGAGTATACTTTTCAAAACATTCGTCACTTTCAAAAGTGACCGATTTAATGCACGTCACTAAGTGCGCTACTGAGCGATACAATTGTTTCTTTATCATTCGCCTCTGCTTCCCTCAACCGTTAGCCACGCCTTGCGTCCTGCCCATACAATGTATTTGAATTCAGTCCAGTTGTTGCTGCGACGGAGAGAGGTCCTGTGCGAGCAGTGTGAGGTCAGCTAGTACCCAAACTCCACAGTTCTTCAGTACTTCCATCCTAGTTCAGCT
Organism: Coenobita brevimanus; assembly: GCF_032717465.1. Taxonomy (NCBI): domain Eukaryota; kingdom Metazoa; phylum Arthropoda; class Malacostraca; order Decapoda; family Coenobitidae; genus Coenobita; species Coenobita brevimanus. Next base: position 31,935,980 of record NC_136967.1, read on the forward strand.
TGGGTGATACGCAGCATTCATCGACTATAGTATTTCCTTCTTGTATTTCCCTAGTTATAAGAGTTTAATTAAGGTGTTTTTCCTAGGCGTAAGTATTTAGCTTTTGTGCGAGTGAGTGAGTGCGTCTCATTTAATTGATTTGAATTGTAACGTTAAATTTATTTTTTGTAATTAATAAATTTAACAGTTCTTTTCCTTGAGCTTAAAGTAAAATCTTGTTTCATTTCTCCATTATTAAGCTTATTTCCCATATAGCTCCTAGCTTGCATAAACGTTTTGCTTTCATAACAGGTACTTAGACCAGTCTTGTTGTATTAACTTAAAATCCGTTGTGCCATAGGAGTTAAGCATCAGCAAGGACCTGATTATTGTTATTAGTATTAGTTATTTATTGTCAAGGGTGAAGTAACTTTCTCCAGAGGCTAACAGTACAGTAATTCAGCAATTGTGAGTAATTAGTCTCTGCTGTGTACTGTGGAGAAAGTTTATAAATTCTCGTTCTCAGAGAGTCGTGCGAAGAAGCAGCGTAATCATTGCTTGATGTAGCAAGACAATCATTGTCTCTGCTCTTCAATATTATTGAATATTATTATCAATTTAAATAATATTTAACCATTTATATCCCAAAATTACCCTGATATTATAAAAACCCCTGACAATTGGCGACCTCATTCCAGGATATTAACTCCTAGCTCTAAAGCTATTCACGAGATAGTGCTCACTCATTCATATTTAGGTATTTATCATTAAAGTTTATAGGCACAAGCTTACTGGTGTTTACCCTTAATTTAGCAAGTGAATTTTGCTTTATTAATCAATAGAGTACTTAACTCTAGTGTATTCTTGGTAACGCCACACGATTTTATTCGCTCCTGGGAAGTCGCCGTACCCATTGTGTTTATTATTGAGTCTTCCCAGTCATTTACATTTTTTATTTATTCTTTGCCAGTTAACTGGATAAGACTGGTCACCACTAGCTTGTGTCTGTACTCTTTACTTGTGTTTATTAGTATTCGTCGCTAAGCAGTCAGTACTCAATTTCGGTTTTGCTTAATAAATTAGCGCCATGGCTACTACTGTATTTTTACAGGAAGCCAAAGAAATGGGTCTTTCGGACCCAACCGAAATTAAAGAGTATATACTCTCACGGCATAATCAGGAGCAGCAGCGAGAATGATGCCCGTGAAGAGCGTAAGATTCAGCGCGAATGCGAGCGAGAACAGCGCGAATACGAGCGAGAACAGCGTGAGGAACGTGAAAGAGAGCGTGCTTATGAACAAGAGCAGCGTGAGAAAGAGCGCGAATACGAGCGGGAACAACGGGAATACGAGCGGGAACAACGAGAACACGAACGTGCCGAGCGAGAAGCACGAGAAAAACATAAACTTGAAGTGCTGAAGCTCAAGCGAGATTCCTTGGCTTCAGACACGTCTGCTGCAGTTGGTCCAAGCTCCACGAGCTTTCTCCCTGCACATGTCCTGGCGACCCCACGCATCAAGCTTCCTTCATACAAGGAAAGCGAGCGAATCGAGCCGTACATAGCTCGTTTTGAGGACATGGCAGACATGTATCAACTGGATGAGGCAGCTAAGCGGCTTCAGTTTCTTAGTTTATTTGAGGGCCCCGCCCTCGATATTCTCCACAGAATTCGTGGAGACAATCTCACATATGAGATGATGAAAGCTGCACTCATTAAGGCGTATGGTCTCACAGTAGACGACGCCAAAGTTCAGTTCATGCGAGCTCGTCTCCAAGACAAGGAGACAGCTGTTCAGTTCTTTAATCGTCTCACAGCTTACTTAAATGAGTGGATGGAGAAAGATGAAACTCCTTCAACGCGTGAGGGGATAATTGACCTTATGCTGCGTACACAGCTAGAGAGGTCGTGGCCTGCTGAGCTCATAGCACAGCTTAAGATCTGCCAGGTGAAAGATGCCAGCCAAATGGCAGAGAAGGCTGACGCATTCTTTACTGCATACGGGTATCAAGCTCGTAAGCAAAACACCTGGAGTAGAAAAGATACTGCCAAGTCTGGGAAGCCGTCTCAGACTGAATCCCAGCACCAAGGCCGTTCTCAGAGTAATGGTCAAGGTCCAAAACCGCAGTGGAAGGACCAGGGGCAAAACACTCAGAAACCTGAGTGGAAGAGGTACAACAAGTACCCTAACCAGCAGCAGTATCAGCCACGCAACCGACCGACGGGACAAAGTTTTTCACCACCAACTCAAAAGAGGCAGGAAGCGAATGCAGCCTTCATTCCTCAGCAGCAGCCTGGTGGTCACATCCCTACCAGTGTGGGTACTTCCCCACAGTTCACTAGTCCCACAGTGACAGTGAACCCCCCTCCACAGATGGCCAATGTTCCATCTTCCCAATATAACCCTCAAGGCACAATGTTTGCCACATCAATTCAGCAGCCTCATGAGTGGCTAGCTGCTTCCTCCACAGGCCCTCCCACAGGTGACAGTACCTTTCTTGTTCAGCCAGGGTTTGTGGGAGGCATTCCTGTGAAGGTCCTGAGAGATAATGGTTCCTCAGGTTGCTCTGTCAAGCAGAGTCTAGTTCGGCCTGAGCAGTATACAGGTCGACAGATCCATGCAAAGCTTATTGATGGATCAGTGAGATTGTTCCCTGAGGCATGTATCCAGGTGGCATCTCCATTTTATACTGGTACGACACTCGCAGTTGTCATGCCAGAGCCTCTATTTGACTTTATAGTAGGCAATATTCAAGGAGTCAAGGATAGTTGCTCCGATGACGCTACTCAGACTTCGGCTGCTGCGGTAACACGAGCCATGACTGAGGCTCCAGACTGTGTCACCCCAGTGATCACTGAATCGCCGCAAGATCTGATGTGTAGTCAACTTGTTGTACAAGAACAACATTCTGACCCGACACTTGCTACCGTGCGGAACAAACAAAAGGGTCGAGTGATAAAGTATTCACGGGGAGGTCGAGCCAAGTTCCTTCGCAAACAAGGACGGCTCTACCGTGAGTCACGAACACCCGAGGGCGAGGTTCGACTGCAGTTTGTCGTTCCCGCCAAGTACCGCCTAGCAGTGTTACAATGGGGTCATTGTTCAGCTTCAGGAAGTCACGTGGGCAAAAGGAAGACCCAGGGCCGTATCGGAGCTGACTTTTTCTGGCCAGGGATGGGAAGAGACATAGATAGTTTTGTCCGTTCCTGTAGTGTGTGCCAAAGTATCACCACTAATCAGGGACATGCCCTTCCTGTGCCATTTGTAACTACACCTGTAATCTCTGAGTCAGTTGAGAGACAGGGTAGTGGTGAAGTGGGTGCAGACCTGACGTCTCGCCCATTGGCCCCACAGGACACATTATGTCCAGGGCCTGTACATACATATTATGTACCGTAAGTTAATGGGGGAAGTTGAGAGGCGACTTGAGGCTATGGAAGACCCAAGTTTGCATAAGGATTCTCAGCTTCCCGATACTAATATTGTATTGTAGGTTAAGGGGGAAGTTCGAGAGAGAACTCCGCAGAGGCGACTTGAGGCTATGGAAGACCCAAGTTTGCACAAGGATTCTCAGCTTCCCAATACTAATATACAGTAAGTATTGTAGGTTAAGGGGGAAGTTCGAGAGAGAACTCCGCAGAGGCGACTTGAGGCTATGGAAGACCCAAGTTTGCACAAGGATTCTCAGCTTCTCGGTACTAATATAAGTATTGTACTGTAGGTTAAGGGGGAAGTGAGAACTCGCAGAGGCGACTTGAGGCTATGGAAGACCCAAGTTTGCACAAGGATTCTCAGCTTCCCGGTACTAATATAAGTATTGTATTGTAGGTTAAGGGGGAAGTGAGAACTCCGCAGAGGCGACTTGAGGCTATGGAAGACCCAAGTTTGCACAAGGATTCTCAGCTCTCCGATATTAATATAAGAACTGTAGGTTAAGGCACAGGTTGAGGACCCGTGTGCAGTTCGAGGCTATGGAAGACCCGAGTTTGCGCAGGGATTCTCAACTTGCTGACACTAATCGTGTGCTATGATTAATGGCGACCTCGAATGTACTGATTGCTAGGCAGAGAGTAATTGTAACATAATAAAATTTTGTCTCATTGACACTTTTGATGCTCCACCTCAATTGGTTTTGCAGGTTCAGCAATGGGTGTAGCAGTTTTGCTGTGCGGGCCAGCTGATCGTCTGCCGCACGCTGCTGCCTCTTCTCCTCTGCCTTCGTCGTCGCCATATTATTTACTGTGTCATTTTACACGTAGGTACAGTTACACTACAACTGTCACACTTACACCGTGTATTACATACACCACACTACACAACAATTAGTTGTCAGTGTAAATGTAGCGAATTTTCGCTCAGTTTGACCTGAGTACAGGATTTTCACCGTCGTCACGGAGTTTTTCCCTCAAGCTTGCTTCTATTAACGTAAATACGAGGTTTTTTCGCTCACTGGCGACTGCGACTTTCTCCTGTAGCAGGATAGCACACACACCACAGTGTGAATCTTGTGTGAATGACTTAGGATGTGTACATATATACAGTAATCACTCTAATATCCGGACGCCCAATAACCGAACATCCCCACTAACCGAACCTTATCGTCCTGGGATCAAACATTCCCAAAATGGTCCGAAAATCCAAAAAAATTGGAAAAAAAAACCGATTTTTTGCCGTCCGTAATTTGAACTTGCCGCGCGCGCCGCGTGAGAGCATTGTTTTGGTTCGTCATTCCTCCGACGTCCGATAGAGCGCCGCTGCATCCTCCCCACTTCCCGCCTGTCTCTCACCGCGACTGGACCTGCGCTCTTCGTAATGGCTGCCCACGTGCTCGCTTTTGTGGTGGTGCCGTACTTGCTGCAAGGCCTCCTGCTGCTCTCTGCCCTACTCTTAGTGTGTGTGATGATGGCCCCGCCTCCTGAGAAAAGGAAGAGAGTGGTGTTGACTCTGGAGAAGAAACGGGAGATATTGGAGAAGGTTGATGCGGGTTGGTCTTCCTCTCGCATTCTCCGCGAGTTCAACCTGGCCCGGTCGACTTTGTTTGATATCAAGCGTTCCCGAGACAAGCTCATGCAGTACACGGCTGACTTCTCGTCGAGAAGCAAACGCAACGTGGAGAGGAAGGTTATGTTTACTCCCAAGTATGCAGAGATCGACCGCTCCACGTTGATTTGGTATCGACAGCAACGTGCAGCTGGTGTGATGGTACGTGGAACGGAGCTGAAGGCTGCTGCTGAGAAGTTTGCAAGGCTTCCACGACGCCCTAGACTTCAAGGCATCCGAGGGTTGGCTCTTCGCGTTCAAGTTGCGACATGGCCTTACTAACCGTAAAGCACATGGCGAAGCATTGGACGCTAACGAGGATGGAGTGGACGAGTTTCGGCACAAGGTGAAAGGCTTGATCGACAGGGAGGGCCTCACTCTCGGTCAAGTCTATAACGCTGACGAAACTGGCCTATTCTATCGCTCGGTGCCAACGAACACTCTCGCCGATGAGACGGAGAAGCGTGTACCTGGCCGCAAGCTTTCTAAGGAACGGATATCTGCTTTGTGTTGTGCCAATGCTAACGGCATGCACCGGCTTAAGCCCGTTATTGTTGGCCGTGCAAAGCAGCCTCGGTGCCTTCGTGGGGTGATGGATGTCCTTCCTGTCGTATGGTACCATTCTTTGAAAGCATGGTTCACAGCTGTGATTTTCAAAGACTGGTTTCACCATCACTTCGTCAAGGAGGTCATACATTACCAGACGAAGACACTGGGAATTCCTCGCGACCAGGTAAAGGCTCTCCTTCTCCTCGACAATGCACCTGCCCACCCGTGCGACAAGGACTTGGTTGCTGAGAATGGCCGTATTAGGTGCATGTTTCTGCCACCTAATACGACTGCTCTCATTCAACCAATGGACCAAGGAGTGATCGTGGCAACAAAGCGCCTGTACCGTCGGAAGTTCCTGGACGAGGTGATGGTGGTTCTCGAGGACGAGGACGAGCGCAGGGAAGGACGTGACACTCGAGGCAAGCGGACTTTGGAAAACCTTCGCCGCTACAACATCAAGTCTGCGCTGTACAACTGGGCTAGTGCATGGAAGGAAGTCCCTGTGAAAACTCTTGAAAATGGTTGGTCTCGTCTGCTTCTCGGAACAGATGTGGAGTACGATTTCCTAGGGTTTGACGTGGATGACTTCCATGCACGGCTACGTACGCACGGCGACGATGTTGATGTGGACGATGTTCGTGAGTGGTTGGACGACGACGGGGCGATCCTGGGTATCAGACGTTGTCTGATATCGAGATCGCGTCTTCGGTTGCTGGTGTCAGTCCCGAACTTGAAGATTCCGACGACGAAGGCGATGATGATGCAGACTCCGCCCAGCAGCCATCCCCAAGCTGAGCGCACTCCGGGAACATCTAGAGTTCGTCCTAGACTACCTGGAACACCCGGACTGCGACAGGGAGATGGGGCCCTTGGGACTCGTGGAGGAAGTGCGTGCTTTCCGGCAGCGCATCATCAATCGCCAGAATCGTCGGTCCTTGCGTCAGTCAACGATTGACAGTTTTTTCAGGCCCGTGACCCCCGCTGTGCCAAGCCCTGGTTCCACTCCGTTGCCTCCCCAAGACAGGCCCTCATGCTCCGAGCCACAGCCCAGCACATCAGCTACAGTGGAGTCACCGCTCGACGTGAGTTTGCGGCTGTCTTCAGAGTCTTCTGTAGTCGGTACGCCATCACCACTACCCACCGATGCACCCCTTGGACGCCTGCCAGTGATACTCTCGGGCTCTGACAGTGAATAAACAGCAAGAACTTCTCCACTAGACCACACGGGAATTTTGAGTGTTGTGCAGTGAAAAAACGGTGTGTTGTGTTAAGGTTTTCAAGTTGGGAGAAAAGACTAAGTAGAAAAGAAATTTAACGTAACTAACCTTCTTTGTTTTGGCTTTGGAAACTTAAAAAAACTTGGGAAAAGTTAATGTGCAACACTTAAATTTAATGGAACATTATTTGGACTAAAGTGAACACTGTGAAAAGAACGGACTTCTGTGTGTTAGTGACTAAGTTCAGTGCAAGACTTCAGGAAGAGTGTAGTGCAAGTGCTTCAGGAAATCGTTCTTACTGTCAGAGTCCGAGAGGAGGCGGTTATTCATCGAGGTGGCCAGGGACTTGCTGTAAGTAGCCAAAATGTTTCATGTTGTACTATTTTCCATACTATATTTACCAGAATGTTTCATATTGTATTTTTTCCCATACTATACTTACCAGAAAGTGTCATACTGTACTTCTTTCCATACTAAACTTACCTCATGCATGTGCAGTAGGAATGTGTTTTTCAGAGTTCGGTTAGGTTCGGTTAGGTTAGGTTCGGTTAGAGTCCATAAGTACCAGAATGTTTATTAATGTATGAACATACTTCTAAACCCACATTTTATGTGTCTATTGCATTTATTTCAGTCATTTATGTGCCTTATTGGTGTGATTTGGGTGTTAAATAGGTGCTATGCATGTCCGGAGGGAGTTGTATAGGTGTTTCTCTGTGTTAGGGTCCGTAAGTACAAGTCCATAAGCTGGGGCCCAATATCCGGACAAAACCAATATCCGAACCTACCGATGGCTCTATTGATCCGGATATTGGAGTGATTACTGTATATATATCCACAAATTTTTTCCCATAAGGAAAAAATTTAATTTTGTAGGGGCGTAATGTCACGAATCAATTCGCGACATTTCCCTTTTGTGAGAATCCACGAACTATTAGTGGAAAACTCACTGTGTATCGCTCAGCTAACCGTTTCTCCCTCCCTTTCGGAGTATACTTTTCAAAACATTCGTCACTTTCAAAAGTGACCGATTTAATGCACGTCACTAAATGCGCTACTGAGCGATACAATTGTTTCTTTATCATTCGCCTCTGCTTCCCTCAACCGTTAGCCACGCCTTGCGTCCTGCCCATACAATGTATTTGAATTCAGTCCAGTTGTTGCTGCGACGGACAGAGGTCCTGTGCGAGCAGTGTGAGGTCAGCTAGTACCCAAACTCCACAGTTCTTCAGTACTTCCATCCTAGTTCAGCTTGGGTGATACGCAGCATTCATCGACTATAGTATTTCCTTCTTGTATTTCCCTAGTTATAAGAGTTTAATTAAGGTGTTTTTCCTAGGCGTAAGTATTTAGCTTTTGTGCGAGTGAGTGAGTGCGTCTCATTTAATTGATTTGAATTGTAACGTTAAATTTATTTTTTGTAATTAATAAATTTAACAATTCTTTTCCTTGAGCTTAAAGTAAAATCTTGTTTCATTTCTCCATTATTAAGCTTATTTCCCATATAGCTCCTAGCTTGCATAAACGTTTTGCTTTCATAACTGGTACTTAGACCAGTCTTGTTGTATTAACTTAAAATCCGTTGTGCCATAGGAGTTAAGCATCAGCAAGGACCTGATTATTGTTATTAGTATTAGTTATTTATTGTCAAGGGTGAAGTAACTTTCTCCAGAGGCTAACAGTACAGTAATTAAGCAATTGTGAGTAATTAGTCTCTGCTGTGTACTGTGGAGAAAGTTTATAAATTCTCGTTCTCAGAGAGTCGTGCGAAGAAGCAGCGTAATCATTGCTTGATGTAGCAAGACAATCATTGTCTCTGCTCTTCAATATTATTGAATATTATTATCAATTTAAATAATATTTAACCATTTATATCAAAATTCCTGTGATATACATAAAAACCCCTGACATATACGAAGGACGTTACCCAGTGAGTTGCTCTTCCTAGAGGCAGCTTTTCAGTGTGAAACAACACAGCAGCACAGGCATTGTGAATAAATACTGCCTTCATAGGTTCACTGACTTTATTTTAAAAATAATTACACTTAATTCTTGCCAAAACCCTTCACTATTTGACAAGTACCGGAGATAATCTTCACAAACTGCACTGCATCGACACTGAACTACACTCAAATGAACTGAAAACTGACTGACACTACTCTAGTCGCTTCCCCATCCTTATGGAGGCACCCTATGTACTAGAATCATCTATTACTTCACAGTTTTTTCTGCAAGGAAAAATTACTCCCTGGCACTCATTTCTTGAAGACTTCTTCTAGCCAGCGACACTGTAAGCAATCCAGGACATAACAAATATACATGTCCAGCATGCTTAAAACCTATCACTTCCAGCAGACAGACAAAGGGTTCAGCTCAGTGCAGTTCCTGCAAAAACTGGACCCATTACACCTGCACAACACTTGCATTCAGAAAATATTACACAAACACCTGGACCTGCTCTTTATGCTCCTTCCCCCCTCCCACTAACCCCCCCACCAACCCCTCTTCTACTTCCTCCTCTCCTCAGACTAATCCACCAAGCCTTCCCACACCATTCAATCCCCCCATCCCTCCCATTTCACCCCAATATAATTCACCCCAACCCTTATCTCCATCACAACCTTCTTCTACCCCTTCCCCTCCACCCACACCCCCACCTCCCCCCCCATGCTGCAGCACCCAAAACACATCATACACACAACATAAACATTCTTCAGATGAACATAGATGGCATAAACACCAAAAAACAAGAACTCACACAAATCAAACAACATACATATTGCCATCTTACAAGAAACTAAACTACACAGAACACAAAAAAACACCTATCCATCCATCCGTCATCCAATCCTACGTCGTCCCATGAGGAATGTATGAGCCTGGGGATAGGCAAGTTGGTCCTGATATTTAAGATGAGCAACCAGCCTCAACCATCCCTGAGTGGCATTATGTGAGCAATAAACCCCAACCACCCCTTGGATATAAACCTTCACCGGCTCAATCCGATTGGAATGCTGTATTTACCCACTAAACCACCAGATGCCAAAATTTGGTTATATGGTCACCAGCCAGCACAGTAAATGGTTTCCTGGTGTACAGGAAACCATTTGGCTTGTCACTCAGTGTAGTCACCCACAGGCAGAGGGAAGAGAAAAGAATGAAGGAATGAAAGACAGAAGAGGGAGTGTAAAGTCAACCGTAGGAGGATGATGAGGAAAAAATGAAAGAAAGACAGAAGAGGATGCAAGGAAAGAAGGATGGAGGAGAGAAAAGGCCAGACACCCAACAGCAGCACTACATTGAGATTTCACCATCATTAGACAAGACCGGGCTGACAGCGGTGGTGGTGGACTCATCACCCTGGTACACCAATCCATCAACTTTTCCGATACTAGTGCACACAAAAAGTCTCTTCTCCCTCCATGTGACACCACAACAGAAATAAAATCAATTAAAATATGCACTGGTAACAAACCACACGTAACATTCACCAATACATAGATTCCCCCCAGTTGTCCCCCACAGTACCACACAATTACTCTCAAATACACCACATCACTAACATACCCAACATCATCCTGGGTGGTGATTTCAATGCCAAGCTGTCAGATTGGCATGTCAACAACCCTGACACAGACAGAGGACTGGTAGTACAATCCCAAACAGATAATCTTTTCATACTAAATAATCTTCATCAACATACCCATATCCCACACTAAGCCCTCTTCCTCCCATCATCCCCCAACATCACCTTTTGCTCTCCAAACCTCACCCTCACAACATCCTGGAGAGTGGTCAAAACCCCTGGATCTGGCCAATGCCCAATCATCATCACTACCAAAACCAGAATCACCCCAGCTGGCCACAGACACACAAACACTAATTATAAGACAGCCAACTGGGAGGCCTTCACAAATGAAACTGAAAAACACTTTGAAACATTAAACAGTACAACCATCACAAATATCAATACTGCTGTGCACACTTTCAATACAATTACTCAAAATGCAGACAAAAGACACATCCCTAGAGGCAACAGAATGAGACACAACCCCAATTTCACACCAGAAATTCAAGACCTCATCAATCAATGCGAAACATTACAACACTTCCCAACACCCCATACACAAGACACCGCACAACAATTACAAGAACTCAACACTCAAATAAACATTAAAATATCAGAACAACAAACACTAAATTGAAATAATTATCTCCAAACACTTGATCACCAAACAAACATCAGCAAACTCTACAAAACACTAAACAGCATCACACTCTCCAACAGCAACATTACACAGTGACATGCTGCCATCACAACAACAGACACCACACCCTCAAACAAACAACAAGCAAACACTCACTTTTCATATGTCAGCCATCTAAAACCCCCATCCCGACGACTGATGTGTCATCTGACGTAAGAGACAGTTCCCCACAGTCCCAGACTTCACACTTTTCACTTACAACCAGATGAAGCACATCATCAGCAACCTTAAGCACTAATCTGCCTGTGGACCAAATAACATAAGCAATGTACACCTTAAACACCTTGGACCACAAGGCATACAAGCACTAACCAACACATTAATCTACAGCTACTCACACAACATAATATCCAACATCTGGAAGCATGGCATTACCATCATTATCCCCAAACCCAACAAAGACCCTACATTATCTTCCTCACACTGCCCCATCACACTCCTCTGCACCCCATCCAAAATCAATGAACAACTGGTATCTCAACCAGTTACATCTCATATCTACCTAGCCCCATCACAACATGGTTTTAGGCTGCTACACTCTTCCTACAGACCTTACACAGAGAGTTTTTGATGGCATCAATTGTGCTAAGCCACCACACAGAACACTCCTAGTCACACTAGACATTTGCAAAGCTTTTAATGCCATCCCCCACCACAACCTCACAAACAAAATATTCAACACAAACATGAACAATAACACAAAAAGATGGCAGGCAAACTATTTAGCTGGCAGATGTGCACATGCAACATTTACCGGTCAGTCATCGAACATAAAAACCTTCACAAATAGTGTCTCCCAAGGATCTGCTTTGTCCTCTACTCTCTTTAACCTATACATGCACGACATACACCCCACACACCACAGATACACATAGCTTCCTATGCAGACAACATAACACTAACATGTACACACCAAAACGCAAACACAGATGCACACATCCTCCAACCTTACCTCAACACACTACATGAACGGTTCACCACAAACAGGCTCAAAATAGCCCCAGCCCTTCTCACAAACTGGACAGCAGAACACAGTCACATTCCACACCTCACCATAAACAACACTCTCCTAAAACACACCCACACATACACACACACCAAATCCTTCGTGTAACACACAATACATCAATGTCATTTAAATAACACATAACAAACATTAAAGAAAAATTAACACCAAGACTCAATGCCCTAGGGTCACTTGCCCATACAACATTTGGACACAACTAGGACACCACCACCACAGTATACAAACAAAATATATATATATATATATATATATATATATATATATATATATGTTCAGTGATGAATTATGCAAGCCCTGCTTGGGCTTCTAACCTCACTAAAACACACTGCAACACTCTACAGACCATAGAGAACAAGGCCGTAAAAATAATTACAGGTTGCACAGCTACTACATCCACATACCATCTACACCAAGAAACCAAAGTCCTCAAAATCAAAGATCATCTAGACATGAGAGGCACACAAATTCTCACCACAGCCTCCATAAACCCACACCATCCACTACACTACATGGCAGTACATCCATACACACCAAGGAACATCAAAACAACACCCACAACACGATATCATACACAAATACTGTCATCTCTCCCCCTTCGCCCGCCTCAAACCAGCTTCCAGAAACATATCCTTTATCAAATGACTTGCCACTCCATTCAGTCACTTTAAGACAACACACTGCTGCATGCACAGCCACCTGATATCCACCTTTCTGAATCCTATCTCCCTCATGAGGACAGACTCCACCTGGCCAGGCGGAGATGTGGGCATCATCCAGCCCTCTTGAGCTATCAGAAGAGGCTGGATGACTCTGTTGCTGACACCTGTCCAGGATGCACCACAGCACTCCATACCATTAACAACATTATGGAAGACTGCATTGTACAAAATCACTTGCACCAACAACACAACATACACTCCTTGAGAGCTCTGTGGGAACGCCTAGTCTCGGCCATGGCCTACTTAGAGACTCGGGGCTGTTCAGCCACACTGCCTAGGGAACAACTACAGTATTACTACTACTTCTCCACAGTTCTCATGCAATCTCGAGGAAGCAATAGTTACAATGCCAAAGTTTTCTTACATTGCAGAACACTCTAAATAATTTAGCATACAAACTGTGATAAAATTACATAATTTAACAATCACATAAATAAAACATCATTGAGAAAATGAGCATAAAATTAATGTATAACTTAGAAAATAAATGCGCTTATAAACAGCACGATAACTGGCAACTCTGACATGTAATGGTACTACTAGAATCATCAGGAATTATCCAGCACAATCTAACTAGAAAATCCCACTTCTCAACACTACCCCCTCCCTAAACCTTTTGTTGTCCTGACAAAAATTATGCAATGTATACAAACATAATCCTTAATCCAAACTAAACATTTAATTACAGTACACACAAAACATTCCTTCAACTTATCAGGTCTTCTCCTATGCCACTTCCGACGACATCCTTGTTCCTCCTCACAGTCCACTCCTCCTGAGATGACTTGGTCTTCTCCCTGATTCACTTCTTCCCTCAGGAAACTGTCACCATCCTCTTGTACTTCAGCTCTGTGGTCCTCCTCAACATCCTCTGCTGTGGGTGAGCACAATTCCTCAGAGACGTCCCAGCTGTACTGTCCTGGCCCATGGTACTGCCACAGATGATTCACGTGTACCACCTTAGGGCAAGATTTCCTGCCTCCCCAAATCCGGTACATTACATCTGATAGGAGGTCCAACACAGTGTAAGGCCCATCCCATGGGCTCTGCAGCTTCAGTGACTGTCTCTTCTTCCACTGAGGATTATGTAACCAAACTTTGTCACCATACTTAAAGCTCACCTAACTTGCCTTGGCATCATACTTGCACTTCATCATCTCTCCTGAAAAATTAAACCCCCGCTCGCACTGATGATGTACCTCAGCCAGCCTTTCCTGAAGATGCTTCGCATAGTTGGAGTGTCTGTAGGCAGCTCTTCACCAGGTGGTCTTCCCATTAACAAACAGGTAAGCATAACTTGTGGCCCAACATCAGTGTTGCAGGTGTGTAGCCGATAGACTCACAGGATGCAGACCGATATGCCATCAACAATGAAGGTAATTTCTGGCCCAATTCCATTTGTCCATCTATGCAGTACTTGGACAGTGCTTGTCCTAAAGGGCCAGTTGAATTTCTCCACCTTCCCATCTGACTGTGGCCTTAGTGGGATAGTCCTGGTCTTCTTGATCCCACAGTAACCACTCATGGAACGCAGTGGACTTGAAGTTTCTACCCTGATCTGAATATGGCTCCTGTGGCATCCCAAAACAAGAGAAAAACTGGTCAACCAACATCTGAGCAACAGTCTCAGCCTCTTGGTCGCAGAAGGCATAAGCTTCTGGCCACTTTGTGTAGTAGTCCATGGCAACACATATAGTACCGGTTTCCTATTTCAGTAGGTAGCAGAGGTTCAACAATGTCCACTGCAACTATTTCTATCATTGCACCCACTTGGTACTGCTGAAGAGGGGCGCAACCACATTTCTTAGGTCCCTTCTTGGTACAACATACGTCACAGGCCCAACATCACTCTTCAACATCCTGACACATGCCAGTCCAGTAGAACCTCTGTCGCAACCAACTTAGAGTTTTCTTCACTCCCAGGTGCCCACTAATGATCTCGTTATGAGACTCACTCAAGATCCCAGACCTCATTTTCTTCTGAACCACCAGTTGCCAATACCTGCAGAGGCCACTGGGTGTCTCCCAGTGACACTCCAGTAGTCCGTTGTTCAAATGAAGAAGGTCCCACTGACTCCAGTAGCTCTTGGTCACAGGGATGAATCTTGAAATCTCTTTCCAAGATGGTTGCACTGTACTCCAAGGCAGCCACTCTAGCACTGGTTGTAAATCTGCATCCTCTTCAGGTCTTCTTCATCTCGCGCTGGCCATGTCACTACAGCACGGCAGAATTTCTTGCTACACTGCTTGCCATCTGTTCTTCTGTCTTCTTGCACACCATTCATCAAGGTTCTCCTGCATTTCTTCAGTGGTGGGGCTTCTTGGGAAAAACTGGCTGGTTGTTGCCTCTTATCACCAGCCTTCACCAATTTACCCTCATCCTTCTCATTTGGACACTCACAGCTGAAGTGTCCAACCTCACCACATGTCCAACACCTGTTTCTTGCAATCGTGGATTTCCTTGCACTATTCCGTTCTTGTGCCTTCTTTCATTTGTAACAATCCACCTTCTTGTGTCCCAGCTTCCGGCAGAACCAGCAACCTGCTCCGGTCTTTTCCTGTACTCTCTTCCACTTGTTGCAATCCACTTTCCGATGTCGTGGCTTCTTACAATACCAGCAACTTCCTCTGATCTTCTCCTGTTCCCTCTTCCACCTATAACAGTCCTCTATCCCATGTCCTAGCGTTTCACAGTACCAGCACCTTCCTTCAAAATTTTCCACTTCATGTCCTTGCACCTTCCTTGCCTTTAATCCTGCACTACAACCAGCCTGAAAAGTGGATGTACTGGACATAATGTAGGACTCAAATTCTAAAGTCCTGGCTAGTGTTTCTTGCATGCTTCTGGGTTGTGCCTACTTCACCTGCACTTTCAACTCTGCACTATCATGAGCACTGATGAATTGGTCCCTCAAAAGAATAGCCAACAGGTTAGGCGCTGCTCCAGGGTATGCCTTGTATGCCATACTCTCCAGGTCATGAGCATGCTGCTGTAGGGATTTGCCTTGAGCCAGTACACGGCTCCGGAATCTTGCTCTGTAAACCCCAGTCTGATACAGTTGGCCGCATTCCCGAGTTCCCTGAACTTCACCCATAGTCAGCGATGTGGCACCGTTGTATTTGTTTGGATCTTTGGACACGTACTGCAGCAGTATGAAGAGCTGGGAACTCGCAATAGTGAATTGGCACAGACAGTGAGTAACGGAATACGTATTCCTCTCAGTGTCTGTGCATTGTCGAATCTATGTATCAATTAAATAGTGATAAGGATTAGGATATAATTGGACCCTATATTGGGTGTCTAGTTTGGTGGGAAGGAAGTGTGGCTAGTGGGGGAGGGGAGGGAATGAACGGGGGAAGGTCGGGCTCCCTTGTTTTTTGCTGAGTCGTAAACTGGAACCCAATACTTTACAGGAAACGAGCAAGACAACAGACATTCACATGGTTAGGGGCACACACACACGGCATGCTTTCACCTTTGTATGGAAACCTAAATAATATATGTATTACTTGGCTCTCAATGCAGTTAGGAACGCTACATAATGATACGTAAAACACAGCAGACCTCAGTTTGTTAAGTGTTAGGCTTTTCATGTGATATGGCGTGTGGCTGGTGCGGGGGAGGTGGAGGCTGATTCATGAGGCCACTTGGCTTGTCCCGTCACCACAATTACACTATTTTAGTCAATAACAATGAAAATGACTACTGCAAACCAACTATTCCTGATGTTATTATACGGAATGTAGACACGTTCATTAATAAAAACTTGTGTGGTCTTATAAGAACGTTAGTATGCCTACATCGTAGTTGCACTGTGTGCATAACTAACAGAATACCTTCATAGGTGATAGCATGGTGCCAAAATGCTGCTCCCTGTTACGTCTACCAGGAATACCATACATATGACTTATGCTGTGGCAGCATATTCATCTTGGTCAGCACCTTCTGTGCACCACCTGAATTTTGCAATGAAACAGCAGGATATGTTTATGTGGTTATTCTCAATTTTTTGTTGATTCCAATATAGTGATGTGCAACTCTTATATTTGTGGTGGTTTATTTGTTGGTTTATTACATAACCAGATTCATACAACAGTTGCTGGTGAACCTTCTTCCCGAAACCCTTTGCCAAGCTACCGAGAGTGGGAGAGCCTACCCCTCCCCCCTCCACCCTACCACTAGCCATACCTCCTCCTCACCAAACTAGACACCCGATATAGAGTCCAGTTATATCCTAATGCTTATCGCTATTCAACTGACACATAGGTTCGATAATGCACAGACGATGAGAGGAAAATTCCATTACTCACTGTCCGTGCCAGGTCACTATTACGAGGTCCCAGCACTTCATACTGCTACATGTCCAAAGATCCAAACAAATCCAGTGGTGCCACTTCGCTGACTATGGGTGAAGTTCAGGGAACGCGGGAGTGCGGCCAACTGTACATGGTCCCACATCTGCGCTCCAGCACTTCTACTAGGGACTGATAACTATTCCTCTCCACTACTGACACCTGGCCCAGAATTTCCATTGTGGCATCCTAGAGGCTAGTAGCCAGCTGCACTGTCCCCAGCTTATCATCTCAACCATTTTGATCAGAATGTAGCTCAAACTGCACATGGTAAGCTTCCCAAGATACTTTGCCATCAAATTCCTGAGGTTTCTTTTGAATTGGACCCCCATTATAGTCATGCAAATCACTGGTTTGAGGCCTAAAAACTGGGGTATTATAATTAAGTCCCGAATTTAAAACTTTTGCATTCTGATTACTCAACCCTGTAATGCTACCTTTAGATGCCTGGGGTTCGTCAAGATCCACCATACACTGTTCATTTTTTTTCTTATGCTCCCTGTACACTAACCTGAGGCTCAGCATTGCAATATTTCTCTACAGCCTTAATTCTCTCACTAATTATCTTCAAGTGGCCATCTACATGCTTCACCTGGTCATCTACATACTTCATCTAGTCGTCTACATGCTGTCTGCACTCTGTCACATTATTGCTTACCTCATACTTCTACTGCTGTAGCTCAGCCTATACTTCCTCTTTCAACTGTTGTTGTTCTTCCTTCATTTTCCCCATGAAAGCATCTAGCTGTCCTTGCATCCTCAACTGTAATTCCCTCAGTTGCTCCTGTAATGCCTCTTGAAGCTGTTCATATCGTTCTTTCTGTTCTTCGAACTGTTCTTTGAGTTCTTTCTGTCCTTCATTCTGTGCTTATAATTGTACATTTTGTGCCTGTGATAGCTGCATAATTGCTGCCAGCGATGCCTCTTCTTGTCTAGCTTGGCCTCTTGTCTATACACCTTCTGCCTTCATTATCGAAGGTTTGACTCACTGCAGCACTTAATGATCCACACTTCTGACACCAATGTTACGTCCGTGTCCCACACTGCCACAGGCTCCAACAACAGTAGTTCAGTACACTCACTACTTGTTATACAATGGGGTTATATCAGGTCATCCCTTCACTTATAACAAGTTTACCATAAATCGGTAGATTGAAATACATTATAAAAGAGGGATTATGTCAACTAAATTTCCTCAAGTCACCTACCCAAGACTGAAACAAAGATGACAACCCACCTTAATCACTTCCTGTGTCGGAGTCATCTCCAAGACCAAAACAAACACTATCACACCAACACAGGCAGCGTCACTCATGTACAGTAAATCATTGCAACTCAATAATCACACTTGCGTAACGTTGGCCTGGTGCTACACGATGTACACTGTAGTACGATGCTTGCCTGAGAGGTGACGATAGCAGGGGGGCACACGTGAACGAGTGGAAAAGACAGGGCTTTGAAGGGGTGGCGGGACTGTGCAACTGAACCAAAACAATGCTCTACATGCCAGGGCCACTTTCCTGCCTGAGATGAGCGACGGTTGCCTTGCGTACGCCTGGCGCTTCATACAAAATTTTTCAATGGCAATATTGTTATAGCGGGAGATTCATCGTAAATCAAATTTTGGGGTGTAACTTTTTTGTTATTGTCGGAGCGAAATATCGTATACCGGTTCAATGCATAATGAATAGTGACTGTATAGGAAGGACGTTATCCAGTGAGCTGTTCTTCCTAGAGGCAGCCTTTCAGCGTACAACAACACAGCAGCACAAGCACTGTGAATAAACACTGGCTTCTTAGGTTCACTGTCTTTATTTTCCATATCTATCTATCTATTGCCAGATGCCTCAATCCCGTACGGGGTGGCCACAAACAAATCGCCTCCACGTCGCCCTGTCCCCACCATTTCACTGCCCTGCTCCCAACTCACACCCCCCTCTCTCATACACCTCTCCACCACATCCCTCCATCT
The DNA here is from genome assembly GCF_032717465.1 of Coenobita brevimanus. Lineage (NCBI taxonomy): Eukaryota > Metazoa > Arthropoda > Malacostraca > Decapoda > Coenobitidae > Coenobita > Coenobita brevimanus. The sequence goes on from NC_136967.1 coordinate 31,955,106, forward strand.
CATCCTCGGCCTCCCTCTCCCTCCCCCCCCCAGACCTCACTCACATGCACTTTCCTCGTCAGTCTCTCCATATAATTACACTTAATTCTTGCCAACAACACTTCACTATTTCACAAGTAACAGAGATAATCTTCACTAACTGCACTGCACTGACAATGAACTACACTCAAACTGAACTAAAAACTGACTGACACTGCTCTGGTCTCTTCCCCATACTTATAATTATAAACTCCTTTTATACTAGAATCATCTATTACTGCTCCACAGTTCTTGTGCATTCTTGGGGGAGCAATGGCTACAACTGTTACCAACTTGGAGACATCCAAAACATGCCAGAATTTTCTTACACTGCATAGCACTCTAAATTTATTTAGCACACAAACTGAGATATAATTACATAAGTTAACAAACAATCACATAAATAAAACATTATTGAGAAAAACAGCAGGCTATCTAGCAACTCAAACACATAATAGTACTACTACAGCAGAATCATCAGGAATTCTCCATCACAAAATACCTGGCAAAATCCCGCTTCTCAACAATACGTACCCAAAAACATATCCCTCACATTCCAGTGTGCAAACTAACATGCCCCTCACATTGTAATACTTATACAAACACACATCTCTTGTACCATAATATGTACAAAAAAGCATTTCCCTCACAATACATACATAAAAGCACCTTCCTCACACACACACACACACACACACACACACACACACACATAAATCACTCACAATATCATAAATAAACATACACTATAATACATGCACAAAACACATCCCAAACACTATGAATGTACACAAAAGCATTTTCCCCAAACTCTATTATGTACACAAACAGAACTTCCCCCACAAAGCACTTCCTTTAAATTACATACATGAACGCACCTTCCTCATATACTACCACAACATTTACATCATTTATAACATATAGGAACAGTTTAAGGATTTGAATTTCATTAAATCAGGCTTTACTGATCTACCAGAAGACCCGCCAACATGTCTCAAAAATACCCCCGCTAATACCAATACACCAGTCCTGTGTGAGACAGCCCTACCATGTATTCAATATGGACAGTGGGTGTTAATGCCGAAGTGATGACATAGAGGTGTATGGTATGTAGGAGGACTGCTGGGCCTCGATAGCAGGCTGTGAAGCCTATGCCCAGAGTCGGACACATTAAAAAAAAAATAATAATAATAATAATAATGCTTGCATTCATTGGTCTTGGTTACCTAATGGCAGCTCTCCATGATGCTCGATCTCTGGCAGCCTCCCTATTCAGCCCCTTATCCCTATCACAATCATTGACCTCATCCCAGGTCTTTTTCATCCCTCTCGCAACCAAACCCCCGACATTCACACTTTTCACCTTCTACACCCAATTGTCAGCCCCCTATCCTCTCCACATGCCTAAAGAATCTCAATCTACCTCTCCTCATTACAGCATCAATACATTCCAGTCCCATCTTTCCTCCCAACTCTTCAATCGTAATCCTAGACCCCCCTGGCCTCGCATTCAAGGACGCATTACACATCCAACTATCGTTGTCATTTCTGTACATTTGAGCCTACAAATATCCTCTTCCTTTACTGCCGAGGTGTCCCTACCATGTGGCATTACACTCCTAACACATGCTGCATACAAAAATCCCTTAGTAAGGAGTAGGAGCCCTCTCACTGTCAGGAGAGGCAGTGGCTCCCCGAACTTCCTCCAACCTCTCCTTACCATAGCCAGCCTGTGAAGCCCCACCTCAAGCACATAACATATCCACCCATTTTTTTTTTTTCTTTTTTTTTTTTAAATGTGTCCAACTCTGGGCAAGGGCTTCAGGGCCTATCCCCAAGTCCCAGTAGTCCTCCCTGGGGCACAGTAGTCCTCCTACATCTCCACATGTCACCACTTTTGCGCTAACACCTGACATCCATACTGAATACATGTTAGGGCTGTTTCATACAGGACTGGTGTACTGGTACTAGAAGGGGTACTTTTATGACATGTCGGTGGGTCATCTGGTAGATTAGAAAAGTCTGCTTTTTATGAAATACAAATCCTTGATGCCTAACCGCTGGCTGACATGTATAGCCGTCACAATTTTGAGAAACGCTGGTTGACGTGTACAGTCGCAAGCATCTTCCCACCACCTTTTGAACTTTAACTTATCCTTACTCATCAACGGGATCACCTGGAGACGTGGGGATACTTTCATTTGAAAGAGGAAGAGTTGTTGAGTCTTAGGTATCTTTAATTTTTTCTCTAGCTGTTACAGTTTGGCGGATATTAGGGTCTGAAGTAAGGGTACTCTTCCATCACAGATATCCCCCGTAGGGAGGAGCATCCAAAATCGGAAAACCCCTGGTGTGTAGGGGTTAAACTGTTCCCTGCCCCAGACGAGACTCGAACCTGGGTCCATTAGGACTGCTGGCTGCCTCTCTATCGATTCTGCCACCGCCTCCCTCCAAAACTCCTCTACACATTCAAGAGACTCTCCAGCATAATCAATTTTCATGCCTGACAATCTCTACATGCTGTCCCAGACAAACTGCACACATGAACCAGCATTATTTCACAGTCTACCTCTAATATCACTACATTTCTTATCCATCCACTTACCACAAACACAGCACAAGATGGAGTTACTTCCTACACCCTTATGGTTAACTGTGCATTGTCACACTCCCTCTGCTTTGACAGTACTGCCACCAGTCTTAGATATCATCACTTTTGTTTTACCAACATTTACTCTCAAATCCACATGCTCCACTCCATCTCTCCACTTTCTAAGTCTTTCCTCCACCTACTTTTCATTCTCTGCAATCAAACCAAGTCATCAGCATAAAACATCCCCCATGGAAGTCCATTTCTAAAGTTACATAACAGAGCTTCAAGCACCACGACAAACAATAAAGGGCTCACGACTGACCCCTGACAGATGCCAACATTCAAAGAAAACTCATCACCCAAAACTCCATTCAGTGTCATCTAGGTGGAGCATGCACATACATAGCTATAACCACTTTAACCAGCCACTCTTTGATCCCAAGCTTTCTTACTGCCTAATCCACCACCTCCCTAGAGACTCTGTCAAGGACCTTCTCCAAAAAAAAAAAAAAAAAAAAAAAAAGTACAGCTCCCTTTTCTTTCCTATTTATTTTTCCTGAAGCTGTCAAACTATGAATATGACATATGTGATCCCTTTGCCTGGCATAAATCCAAACTGCATCTCAGCAATATTCAATCTTCCCCATATCATATTTTCTAGGACTCTCTCCATTACCTTCATTATCTGATACAAAAGTTTTACGCCTCTATACAGTAATTTCCTCCTTCCAGAGCATCACCTCTCCCCTTATACACATTTACTACCACACTCTTCAGCAGGTCACCTGGGACAACACACTCATATAAATAAATTTACCAAATCAGTAACTAAACCCACTTCTATAAATAATTACTGAGGCCTTCAACATTTCAGTGGTCAACCCAGATACAACCACTGCCTTCCCCCACTGCATCCTCCCTATTACACTGCCCACAGTAGCAGCATCAATCAAAGGCCATGGGCCAAACACTGGATCCACTGACTCTAAACACTCCCTGCTCCAGTCAAACTCCTCATACAGCACCTGGTTATAATGCTCTATCCAGGTGTCTAATATCCTCACTGTCCACCACTACCTCTCCTTCATCATTCTTCACACGCTGCTCACCTGTGATATCCACGTTTTCCCTCTTCCTCTGATCTGACACCTTAAATGCCATACTCTTCCTTTCAGCACAATTAAGTTTACCCAGTAAAGACTCAAATTTTGCCTTCTGTACCTCCTTTCCAGCCCTGCTCTTGGCATCCAAATATTCTACCTATCTATTTATCTATTGCCAGACGCCTCAATCCCATTCGGGGTGGCCACAAACAAATCGCCTCCATGTCGCCCTGTCCCCCGCCATTTCATTGCCCTGCCCCCAACTCACACCCTCCTCTCTCATATACCTCTCCACCCCATCCCTCCATCTCATCCTCGGCATCCAAATATTCTTCCCTCTATTACCACCCCTTTTCCATTCCTGGAAAAGTCTTCCTTTCTCCCCTAATGGTAGCTTCTACACCCTCATCTCACCACCATGTTACCTTATGTCTTGTAGGGACCCTTGCCCATAACTCAAGATACTGTTCCTGAGAGCTCTATACTGTTCACTAACACCCCTGTCAACAGCTCCCTGTTCAGCCATCACTCTACTCATCTTGCTATTGAAGGCATCCCTTACTGCTTGGTTTTTCAACTTCCATATTTTCCTCCTGGGTGCACAGGTCCTCTTCTTCACCACCCACTCCTAAAGCACCATGTCATATATCACTGAGTTTACACACTTTTAGCTCCCTATACCTTTAACATTCCTCACCAACCTCGTATCAGCCCTCCTGACCAGGAAATAGTCAATCTAGTTACTATTTCCCCCAGACTCAAATGTAATCAATCTACTCTCTCAGTTCCTAAAATGCATGTTGCACACACTCATGTTCACTGCCTCCCCAAATTCAAGTATTCTTTCCCCCTCGACATTCCTCCTACCATATGAGCATCTCCCACGTACAACTTCATATACATACTTCAACTGCTTCGCTCACAAGACCATTTAAATCCCCACTCAAAACTACATCATAATCATCCACCATACCACCAACCAGATGTGTCAAGTCATCCCAGAATCTATCTCTTTCTAAGTCATGCATGCCAGCCCGTGTAGCATAAGCTGATATAACTGAAATTGTGAATTTACCAAACGCTATTTTCACTGCTATAATCCTTTCATTCACTCTCATTTCATTCATGACTAATTTTACCCACTTCTCAACCAGCACACCTACACCACCATATCCACCTACATTTTCCCACCAAAATAGCTTATATCTGCAGTCCCTCTTGACAATCATTCAAGCTGACCCTTCCCTAAACTTGAATTCTTCTATGAAACTGACATCTGCCTGCCTCCTATTCAGTATCTCGACTAAACAAAAAACATCTCTATCACATTACAAGATGTGGTGTTTAAGTGGTCCAATAGGTGATCTGCTGTACAAAAGTATGAGAGTTCAATCTCATGATGGGTCAGAAAACAGACCGATATTTTAATTTTTAAAATACAGATTTTGCTGACCTTTAACAAGACCCACCAACCTGTCAGAAAAACAACCCTACTAATACAATCAAACCAGTCCTGGCTGAGAAAACCCTAGCATGTAATCAATATGGACAATGGGTAAAAATGCCACAATGATGACATGAGAGGGTGTGTGGTACACAGGAGGGCTGCTGAGCCACAAAGACAACTGTTACTTATGCCCAGAATCTCTCTCTCTCTCTCTCTCACACACACACACACAAAAAAAAGCATACCTAGCAGATGTCGGTTGAGCCAGCTCCTCGAGAGTCCTAACTATCTAGTTTTGTAGTGTGGGGATTTGAGTGCTGTCCTGTTTTGTGATTTCATTAAGGTCGAGTAGTTTGTTCTGTAAAAACATGGGCTAGAAAGAACCATGGATGATCAAATATATAGACACCAAGGTGTCAAAATGGAATCCGTAAACAAACCCAGGAAGTTGGGGGGGGGGACTGTGACTATAGAAAATTTAGAAGGATTTTAAGGCTTTAGAGGAAAAAGCACTGAAAATATGCTTTAGATGCTATTTACGAAAACTGAATTACTGGAGTCAACTGAAAGAAGCTAGGGCTGAGAGGGAAATGGAATATGTTGAGAAAGTTGATACCAGCTTGTTGATGGAACTAACAGAAAATATGAAAATTGTGCATGAAGACATAGTGAAATTGAAGAGAGAAATGGTGAGCTGAAGAGGAAACTGAGGGATGATGTGGAAAAGGCAAATATTGTGGATGCTGCAATGAATGAGGAAAGACAAGTTCGAGTGGAGTGGCACAATGAAGAAGAGAATCAATTAATAAGCCTCAGATGAATTACAGAAAGGCAGAAAGGCAGAAGCAGGAAAATAAGAACAGAGCTGAAATGAGTAAGATGGGACTACAAGATCAAATAATTAAGACTGTTCAGAAGAAAGAAAAAAAGTGCTGTGAGATAGTGGCAAGAAGTAGACGTGATCATATTCAGCAACAGTAAGAAATACAGAAAATAAAGAAAAAAAACACGGACTGGGATGAAAGAAGACGTGGAAAAAGTTGGACAAATGTTGAGTGGTATTCGTTATGAGAGCAAAGATTGGGAATGAGGTTGAGGAAGTGAGATTAGGCCAGCATAAAAGGGGGAGCCCAGACCATTAAGAGTGAAACTGAAACAGAACGTGTTGCCGAGGAAATTTTAGATGTTTCATGGAGATCCAATAATTCAGAAGAGTAAAAAAACATCTTCACAGGGGGGAATTTAAATGATGACAAAAGGGAGAAGTTAAAAAGTCATTGTAGGGTGGAATAAATATAATGTATGGAGAAAGAATAGGGAAAAAAAAAATGGTTGAGGTGTGCTGGTTGACTCATAAAGAAATTACAGCAAGAAGGATAGATCTTGGAAATAACATAGCAGAGGTGATAGTGGTTGATATACAAGAACATCAGGGTAAAAAACTGGATATAGCTCCAATGCAAATGCCTCCTCAAACAAGAATGTGAGGAGGGAAATATGAACATCTGATGAGAAAGTCCCTAGATGTGTTAGCAAAGTTGATTTGAAGAAACAATAAACTGGTGCTGGCTCAAGATTTCAACTGCCTGGAGGTAAATTGGGAAGGATTAGATGCAGGATAAATGAAGAATCTTGAGGATACAAAGTAGTGGACCTGATTGTAGAAAATGTGTGAACTCAACATGTCATGGAAAATACAAGAACTAGTGGAGATGATGGACCATCAATGTTGGATTTGGTGTTTACGAAAGATCCCAATGATGTCTTTATTATAAGATACCAGTGTCCCCTGGGTATAAGTGACCAGACAGTCATTGAAAAGCAAGTGCTGATGAGAGATATGGGAGTGAGAGAAGAAACATATAAGCATGATAGGCAAAACTATGGAAAGCAGACTTTGACTTCCTAAGGCATTGTTTTGGTAATGCAGATTGAAGCTGAATGACAATGGCGGAAAATAGCCATAAGGAATATAGAATTACTGTATAACGAATTTATATGAAGTGGGTATCAGCAGACATGTACCAAAATTTATCATCAAAATGGAAAGGAAAAAGGAAAGTTTAACTACAGATGCAGGATGCCACAAGAAAAAAGAAATACAGCATGGAATAGGTTACGAAAAAGACACAGTGAGCAAGCTTGGAATGAATACAAGGAGGCAAGAAGTGACAACTTGAAGGTACGAAGAGAAAAAGAAACGAAATATGAGAAGGATATTGTGACTAAAACTGAAGAGGATCCAAAATGTTCCATATTTTTGTAAATGGCAAAATGGAAGTATGGGATACCATGGAGAAGCTGAGATGTAAGGATGTGATATGGTTATGGAGAAGGATATGAGTCAGATAATGAATACCAAGCTACATTCAGTATTTGTAAATGAAAATGAATTTAAGGAAATCAGGCAAAGAAGGAAGGGTTCAGCAGTTAGCTGAGATAGTGGCTGACAGAAATGAAATATTATAATTGATGAGGGAATTAGATATGAAAATGGCCATGGAGCCAAATGGAACTGCTGGATGGATATTAAAATATGGAAGCTGAAAAACCAAGTAGTAAGGGATGCCTTCTATAGCGAGTTGAGGAGAGTGGTGGCTGAACAGGGAGCTGTAGACAGAGGCGTTAATGAACAGTACAGAGCCCTCAAGAACAATTTCTTGAGAGTTACTAATGTAACATGCGGCTGGACAAGAGGACCACCAAGACATAAAGTAACTTGGTGGTGGGATGAGGGTGTAGAAGCTGCAATTAAGGAGAAAAGAAGGCTTTTCCGGGAATGGAAGAAGGGTGGTAGCAAAGAGGAATATTTGGCTGCCAAGCGTAGGGCTAGGAGAGAGGTATACAGGGCAAAGTCTGAGTCACAGAGACAATTACTTGATAACCTCAATCATGGAGAAAGGAAAAATATATTTAGGGTGGCAGGTCAGGTGAAGAGGGATAATCGGGATATCATAGGTGAGCAGTGTGTGAAGAATGATGAAGGAAGGGTAGTGGTGAACAGTGAGGATATTAAAGATGCATGGAGAGAGCATTATAACCGGTTGTTGAATGAGGAGTTTGACTGGGACAGGGAAGGTTTGGAGCCAGCAGATCCAGTGTCTGGCCCTTGGCCTTTGATTGATACTGCTACTGTGAGTGAGGCAATAGGCAGGATGAGGGTGGGGAAGGCAGCAGGTGTGTCTGGGTTGACTGCCGAAATGTTGAAGGCCTCAGGCGATATAGGGGTGAGTTTAGTCACTGACCTGATAAATAGGATTATTTATGAGTGTGTTGTCCCAGATGATTGGCTGAAGAGTGTAATTGTAAATGTGTATAAAGGGAAGGGTGATGCCCTGGAAAGAGGGAATTATAGAGGTATAAAGCTTTTAGATCAGATAATGAAGGTAATGGAGAGAGTTTTAGAAGGTATGATTAGAGAAAGAGTGAATATTGATGAGATGCAGTTTGGGTTTATGCCAGGTAGGGGGACCACTGATGCCATATTCATTGTTCGACAGCTTCAGGAAAAATATATTGGTAGGAGAAGGGATCTTTATTTTGTTTTTGTTGATTTGGAAAAGGCCTTTGACAGAGTCCCTAGAGAGGTGGTGAAGTGGGCAATGAGAAAGCTTGGCTTGGAGGAGTGGCTGGTTAGGGTGGTTATGGCCATGTATGTGGGTGCTCACACCCAGGTGAGAGTGAATGGAGATTTGAGTGATGAGTTTTCCGTGAATGTTGGTGTGCATCAGGGGTCAGTCTTGAGTCCCATGTTGTTTATCATGGTACTTGAAGCCCTTTCACGTGACTTTAGAAACGGACTCCCGTGGGAGTTGTTGTATGCTGATGATTTGGTGTTGATTGCAGAGAATGAAAGGGAGGCGGAGGAAAGGTTTAGGAAGTGGAGAGATGGTATGGGGCAAAAGGGTTTAAGGGTAAATGCAGATAAAACAAAAGTGATGATATCTAGGGTTGGTGGCGGTACTGTCAAAGACGAGGGAGAGTGGCCATGTGCAGTTTGCCACAAGGGCGTGGGAAGTAATTCCATCTTGTGCGGTGTGTGTGATAAATGGGTGCATAAGAGATGTAGTGGTATCAGAGGTAGACTGCGAGATAATGCTGATTTTATGTGTACGGCGTGCCGGGGTGAGCAGGTGGAGATCGTCAGACGTGAAAGAATTGAACTTGCTGGTGAATCTCTTGAGTGTGTGGAAGAGTTTTGTTATTTAGGAGACATGTTGTGTGCTGGAGGTGGGGCTGGAGCTAGCTCTGTGGCTAGGGTGAGAAGTGGTTGGAAGAAGTTCAGGGAGCTCTTGCCTCTCCTGACATTGAGGGGGCTCTCCCTACGTGCTAAGGGGTCTTTGTATGCAGCGTGTGTTAGGAGTGTAATGCTGTATGGCAGTGAGACCTGGGCAGTGAAGGAGGAAGACATTCGCCGGCTCAGACGTACAGAAATGACAATGATTAGGTGGATGTGCAGTGCGTCCCTGCGTCCAAGGCCTGGAGGGGCTGGGTTTACAATGGAAGAGTTGAGAGGTAGGATGGGACTGGAGTGTATTGGTGTTGTGATGAGGAGAGGTAGATTGAGGTGGTTTGGACATGTGGAGAGGATGGGGGATGATAGTTGGGTGAGGAAGGTGAGAAGTGTTAATATTGGGGGTGGGGTTATGAGGGGTAGACCGAGAAAGACATGGGACGAGGTCATTAAGTGTGACCTTAGGGTTAAGGGACTGAACAGGGAGGCTGCAATGGATCGTGCAGCATGGAGAGCCGCCATTAGGTGACCAAGGCCGACACATGCAAGCATGTTGGAGCCTTTAAAAACGAAAACGGAAAACGGAAAACGTGCAGATCACATGATGCTGTCAATTCATGACATTAAATGCTCACTGAACACTGGAGAGTTGCCAATACACTGGAAAAGGGAAAATATAGTGCCATTTTACAGAGAAGCTAAAGGAGACTACTCAATTATTGAACGGTATCCCACACCACCGCTATTTGCAAACCATGTGAGAAAAAATGATCAGAAAGTGGCTGATTAAGTTCCTAGAAGAAAATGAGGTAAAAACAGCAAAACAGTTTGGATTCAGAGAAGGTCCATTATGTGTCACAAACCTGCTTAGTTTTTAATGCGGAGTGGTGGATATCATACTGTACAGGAAAGAGATGGCAGGGTAGATTGTGTTTCCCTGGATTTGAAGAAGGCGCTTGGAAGGGTGGCCACACAAAAGATTGCTATGGAAATGAAAAACTATTGGAGAAGCGAATGGGATACTATTAAAATGGACAGAAAATTATTAAGCAGGAAGACAAATGAGAACAGTTATGAGAGACATGTACAGTATTCTCAATGGAAAAGTGTGACTAGTGGAGCACTGCTAGGTTCAGTTTTGGCTCCTATTATGTTTTTCATTTATGTGAATGAAATGCCAGCAGGTTTAAGCAGTTATATAAAAATGTTTGCAGGTGATGCAAAAATTATGAAGTGAATCCAGTTGTGAGGTGCTGCAAAATGATCTGGATAAGTTGTACAGTTGGAGCCAACTTGGGAAAAAAAATAAATAAATAAATAAAAAATAAAAAATAAAAGTCCCAGAAATGGGAATAGGTGGCAAAAGATCTAGATATGGGTACAAAATGGGAAGAGAGAGGATCAGCAATGCAAGGGAAGAAAAAGATCTAGGAGTGACCATACAAGATAATCTATCACCAGAGATGCATATACAGTAAATAAGATCACTGGAAGGGCATGTAGAATGATGGGGGCTTTCAGCTTCTGGATGAGGAAATGCTGAGAGAGATAACTGTGTCCATCATAAGACTGAAATTACAATATGCAGCAGTGAGAGAGGTACCCCATTTGAAGATGCATGTAATAATAATAATAATCTGGCCTTTTGTTTCTCAAAAGCGCCAGTTCTTCCTTTTGGGAATTCACTAGCGCTCGACACACATACATTATTTTTACAATTACAAGAATTGTGACATTTCTTGTATATAATACAAGCTACATCATATATACATGAAAGTGGCAATAATTAAACCCTATAATCATCCATCATAGTACCTCTCTCCAGGTCATAGCATTTTGAAAAGAGAAAGGTTTTCAGCTGTCTCTTAAAGGATTCAACAGTAGAGAGTTGTTTTATGGACAATGGCAATCCGTTATATAATCTAGGGCTCTATATGCAAAAGAACGATCAGAGAAAGATGACTGGTGAATGGCTCCTGGCTCATCAAGACGCAAGGAATCATCTTCACTGCGTTACATCACACCCGGGCGTGTCGATGGGAGTTTTAACAATTCAGCAAGATACTTCGGTTCACCAAACTTAAGAACCTTGAATGTAATAAGACACAGTTTAAATTCAATTCTAGCCTTTACTGGTAACCAATGCAACTCAATCAGAAACGGGGTAGTTGAGGTTCTCGGGGGGAGACCAAAGATAAGCCATGCCGCCCTGTTCAACACAGACTGAACTTTTGTTAGTATATTATTTGGAAGACCAACCCACAGTGAATTACAATAATCAACATGAGAGACAAGTGGGGTTGGTGGAGGATTAGTGCCCCTCCCTGTAAAACAATTAACTCTAAGCCGTTGGCCATCCCGTTTGGAATACATGGCGTCTGGCAATGAATGAATGAACATGAGAGAAGACCACTGCATGGACCAATGTTAAGAGGCACCGTCTATTCAGGAATTTTCTCACAAAGTACAGGTTTCTGATATGCAAGTTACACCCTCTTACAACCTGATTAATATGTTCTTTGTAATTTAACACAGAATTAAAATAAACACCCAGATTTCAAACAGAACTGACTGGATGCAGCTGTGACATGCCAATGTTCAAAGCCAGGGCACTGTCAGTGTCATCACCCCTTCTGTTTCCCCTGATGATGATGATCTCAGTTTTACCATCATTCAGCTTAAGTTTCCTCTTAGCCATCCAAATCTTAATATCAGACATTAGAGATTCAAACTTTGTCTTAGTATCGTTGATATCTGACATCTTAACATAGAACTGGGTGTCATCAGCATAAAAATGATAAGGACACATCATGAGCATCAAGTAGATACGATAAAATACTTGTGTAGATAGTAAATAGAATTGGACCCAAAACTGATCCTTGAGGGACTCCAAATAGAAGAGGAGCAGAATCAGAGCTAGCGTAATCAACAACCACTCTCTGAGATCTGTCCGACAGATACGACTTAGGGAGCAAAAGGGCACTACCACGAATGCCATAAAAATATAGATCATCCAACAATAGTTTATGATCTACTGTATCAAAAGCTGCAGACAGATCCAACAGAACTAGGAGAGAGGACATCCCACTACAAGTGTTTGCCACCAAGTCACTCTGAATCCTTGTTAGTGCAGTTTCAGCTGAATGGTATTTTCTGTATGCTGATTGAATAACAGGAGCAACTCTGTTGTGTTCCAGTAGTGGTAAGAGTTGATCGAGTATGGCCCGCTCAATAATCTTGGATAAAAAAAGACAGGTTAGAGACAGGACGATAATTTGTCATGCTCTCGACATCAAGGCCAGGTTTCTTAATTAGGGGCCTAAGCAAAGAACGTTTCTCAGACTGCACAAAATTACTTTCTAAGAAGCATCTATTTATTATGTTGCAGATAGAGTCTGCAGCATGCTCATACACATCAGGCAGTTGTGACATGTTACACAGATTGAGTGAGCAAAATGTTTTATTAAGTTCTCTGATGTAGCATTTGACTTTGTTTACATCCAGCGGATGAAACGTTGAAAGCAAATGATCCCCGGTGCACCGTGGCTGGAAGTCAACTGAGTATGCTTCACTAGGAGAACTGCTGTCTAAATCACTTCTTATGCGAAATATCTCACTTGTAAAAAATGAAGCAAAATCAGAAGCCAATTAGGCATCAGATACAGAAGTTGGTTTAACAATTACATTCCTCCGACCAACCAAATTGTTCACAACTGCAGACATTTTTTTTTTATCACCACCACATGAATCAACTTTATTTTGATAATACCTACCCTTTTGGGCTTTTACAGTGTGAACGACTGCTCTTCTCGCAAAAACATAACGCAAACGAGTTACTTCAGTCCGCTGCAAGCGCCACTCACGTTCTGCCCTTCTACGTTGTCTACGCAAAGAATTAATGGATGGACCATACCACGGAGAATTCTCACGTACAGTGATTGTTTTTACTACCTCAGGACAATAATGGTCAAAAATTGACCAGAGCTCGTTGTTGTAAATATCAACCAATTCACCAGAAGAAGGACTTGAAGAATCGATGGAGTTTAAACGCTGATCAATTTCAAAACACATTAACTGGCGGTCAACATTGCTGTAATTTCTGAACCTGATGACCTTTTTATATGAAGGGGATTTCGGGACATCAAAACTAAGAGTGATCAGAGCATGATCAGAGATGAGGGGGTCAAATGAGTCAACCTCCACATCTGATACGTGCCTGCAACCAACAGGGGACAAGATCAAGTCAAGGACATGTCCTGAGACATGAGTTGGATTACTCACATGATTGAAAAAATTGTTCTGGGTGATCAACTCAAGGAATTCTGAAGAAAATGGTTTTGACTCTGGACTGTCAACCCAATAATTGAAATCACCAAAAACAAGAAGTCCTCCAGGTTTAAGAGAAAACCCTTCAAGGAAATGGAAAAGATACAGAGGATGGCAATGCTACCAAGTCTGAGAGAATTGTTTTATGAAGAGAGACTGAAGAAGCTGAAGTTACCAGTGCTGAGAGAGAGAGAGAGAGAGAGAGAGAGAGCGAGAGAGAGAGAGAGAGAGAGAGAGAGAGAGAGAGAATATTTGATTAAAATGTTTAAAGGAGTTTGAAAACTGGAAAAGGTGCATACAGAAGATCTGTTTGTGGATAATGATGGAAGGACCAGATGACATAAAAGATAAACTGAAGACTATATGCTGAAATGATACACATCTCATCTCATCTCATCAGCCATTTGAGTGTCCATTGCAGGATCGGCCTATCCCGACCGAAGTGAGGACGATATAGCCAATGTATCTCTATCATGTGGCTTAGGCTGTCTGGTAGAGACTGTATGTAAGGTGAGAAGTGCTTGTAAGTGTAACTGTAATGTTGGAGTGGCTTTGGATGTGTGTGCCGTCTGTGAACCAAGTGTAATCAGCCTGCGCATGCCAACTGGGTGCAAGCATACTTTATAGTATGCGACATTGGTTCAACCACAGCACCCGTTGTGTCTGCCTGCCAGAGTAGTACGTGGCCAGAAAAACACTCCCAAAGTTTATTACCCTGGCGGGTCGCGAACCCTCGTTCTTCAGCGTACGAAAACGCACACTTTACCACCGTACCACAGAGGCTCCAATGATATACATATACATATAAATAAATAAATAAATATACTGTATATATATATATATATATATATATATATATATATATATATATATATATATATATATATATGTATATATATTTATGTACAGTATATACAGTACATATATATATATATATATATATATATATATATATATATATATATATATATATCTTTTCTGAAACAGAAGTAAAAACATTTGAAATAGTTTTGAAGAGGAGGGGGCACAAGCAATGAACAGCCGTGTGTTTAAAAGTAGATTGGATAATTTAAGAAAACTACGACGGGAAAACACGAGCTATGCTCAAATCCTGCATGCTACAACTATGTACACACACACATACACACACACACAAAGTATACCACCTTCACTAAATGCATCTTATTTGGATTACATTCAAAATATCACCATCCCACCACTCCAACTAGGACAAATCCACTGACTACTAATAATGATAGGACCTGGATTAAGGACTGACCTTATCAACTTACTCGTTTTGGGAAAAGCTCATTAATATTGATGTCACTATGAACATACTCAAAGAGTTAGTTACAGTATTTTGAATAATTATTGCTGCTGCTGATGGTCTGGGCATGTTGAGAGGACGGAAGATGACAACTGGGTGCACAAGGTGAGAGGTGTTAACGTCAAAGATAAGACTATGAGAAAAAGACTAAAAAAAAACTTGGGACAAGGTCATACATGTGACCTCAGGGATAAGGGCCTGAAGAGGGAGGCTGCCAAAGATCGATCAGCGTAGGGAGGCTGCCAGAGATCAATCAGTGTAGGGATGCTGCCAGAGATCAACCAGTGTAGAGGGCTGCCATCAGGTAACCACAGGTGAAGCATGAAAGCATGTTGGAGCCTTTATAAACAAATCTAAACTAAGCTAAAAGCATACCCAAAGAGTAGATGTAAAACACTGCCTAACTAATGAGGTGGGCCACAGTTACGAATATGGAGGGAAAAATGCTCAGAGGTAGACTGTGGAAGACTTAGGATGGGGTCCTGTGCACAGATCTTTGGGACAGGGGTTTCAGATGGGAAACTGTTCAAGATAATGATGTACGGATGGCTGCCATCAAATAGACTGGTCCATGGTCTTTAAACTTATTTTCTAATCAATGAGGCCCAGCAATCACTCCTACACAGAATAAATTCATCTGGGAGTACAGTAATCAAATATGTATGTAGTTAATGGCATGAAAAAGATTAACATCATCAGCCTCAGAGCATATTTTTTTATTGCATTAATTAGTCAGCTATGGCAAGACACCCTGAGCTGTTGGGGTAAAAAACAATCTCAATATCCCTTTTAGCCAATGAATATCTTTTTACTTATGTTCTGGTTAACACAAAACAGTTAATTCAGCTTTGGTAACATATCCCCAGGCTACACTAGCTACTGAATGTTGACTATACTATGGGTAAGCATGATCACCCAACTGCTAGGTGCATCACTGAACTGTTACCTCTGGTGGGGCCGCTGCTTGCAGAACTGAAGCAGGGTAGTGGTTTTGCCTGTGCCTGCAAATGCCACAATCTTCACAACCTGCAAATATTGAACAAAACAATTTTGTAGGTCCACACAAATTAATGTCAAAAATCTGCATTACATTATTCTGAATGTGCTGTGTACACTTGCTAGAAATGAGAGAAACTTAGAAAATAACAATATACAGTACTGTATATGCTGAAGGAGATAAATAATGCAGTTGCATATTTTATAAATTTTCAATCTCTATATCATCATCTACCCACAAATATACTGGACTATGGTAGCCTACAGCCTTGGGCCCTACATTCACACATGGGGTAATATGGGATTGGCTGTTAAAAATATCATTCTCCTGTACTATCACAAGAAAACATTCATTGTTATCACATAATATTTCATGCAGCAACTTCCATCATCACAGTTAGCAGAGAAATGTCACCAAAGACTAATCATGACAGTATATTATTGTCTACAAAACAACATATGGCAGACAAGCCCTCACATCAGTTGGTTGGATGTCATGACTGATGATCTGCATCTGTTCGTGTGTGTGACGTGGACTGTCTGAGGCTGGGGCAAGGAATCGAGTTATGGACTGCTGGCCTGTGTGCTTTTTCTGAAGGGTTCCTGGGTCCTGGGAGAGTGAACCAGCCCAGCTGTTTTCATACAGGTACATTGCATAGTACACAATGTAGTGGTATCTGTGCAGAATGGTTGAGGCATTAGCTAGAGGAACTGACTAATTCAAATTTTTATATGAGTGGTTGGATGGATATATGATTGGTTGAACTGAAAGACTGTAAACTGGGAACTTATCCTTTATCCAGCATGAGTATATAATGTGAAAAGGATCAAACTATCTAAAGAAGTTAAATCTCATTCCACTGTCCTCACTCAAGATATACCATTTTGACCCACAACTTCTGAATTATGTCATACTGGTACTGTGCCAAAGTTCTCAGTCCATCATGTACCATATTACTGTACTAACACAACACCTTCATCCCTTTTGCAGCTCTGTTACCAATTCTCTGGTGTGGATCAAGTTTCTCATAACACCAACTACTTTCTTCGATGGGCCACTCAGGTTTCAACATTGTTAACAGATTTATCTCTTCTGTTGGGAGGTAAGTGTTGACAATCACCATCCATTCACTTGATGTTGGGCTGCTTACTCCTCCTCAGATGACTCTCCACTGAGTGAAAAGCTTAATGGTGTCCTATAACCCAGATTTGGAGACCTGACTTCCAATCCTCCAGGACTCTACCCTCCACCAGGACAATCTGCACACCTTCCACATCCATTCTACTATCTCTCCCCTAAGCTTACACATTTCACCACACACTCCATCAACTCTTGGGGCTTTCCCAATTTTGACTTTCTTCATTGCATTCACTACTTCCATTCTACTGATCTCTTCCTCCCTTCTCACTACCCTCCTTCTCTCAGCCATTCCCCAGCCACTTATACTTGCATTGTTTTCATTCTTTATGTTTAACAGTTCCTTAAAGTGTTCTCTCCATCTGCTCACTTTTCTTCCTTCTCCACTATCAATTTACCATCTTTATTTTTCACTCCCTACTAACTTCTTTATCACCCTGTCTAACTCTCTTTACCTCCTTCCAAAACATTTTCTTACATTCCCTCCATTTTACTCTCAAATTCCTTCCATACTCCTCATCTACTCTCTGCTTACTAATCTTTTCACCACTTTGTTCCTCTCTAGATATAACTTTCTCCTCCATCTCTCAATTTCCTCCATGCCTCTGCTTCCCATCCACTCACTTTATGCATGCATGTTGGAGCCTTTAAAAACAAAACGAAACTTTTGCATCACAGCTTGCCTCACTCCACCATGCTGTTCCTTGCATCCCCTTTCATCTTCTCTTCATCCCACACAAAACCTCACATGCTGCGCAGATTTCTTCTGTGAATATCTTGCATATACCTTCCACCTCCCCCATTTGCTCCAAAACATAGTTACCCATCAGCTCCTCCACTTCCCTCGTATATCATGCCTTTTTTTCCATCCTCATGCAACCTTTCTACCCTCCTTGTATGGACTACTTCCTCCTGTCCTTTCCTCCTCCTATTCCTCCATTGCACTTGAACCTTGAATTTCACCTCCACCAAGTGGTGGTCAGAAAGTCCACTGCCCCAACCGCTGTATGCTCTTGCATTCATTACATACCTTCTCATTCTATCATCCACACACACATAATCAATCACTGCCTTCTGTTCATTCACTTCACCATCCACCCTCCTCATCACTCGTCACACATACCTGTGGTTCATTTTGTGCCTAATCAAGCATCGCCTTCTGTTCATTCAGTTCACCACCCACCCTTCTCATCACTTGCCATGTATACCTGTGGATCATTTTGTACCTAAAGAGGGTATTGGCTATCACCAACCCCCTCCCCGCACAAACGTCCACTAGAGCATGGCAATTCTCATCCACTTCTCCAGGCACACTCCACTCACCAACTACTCCATCTACCTTCACATTCCCTGCTTTTCCACTCATATCTGCAATCAAAAACATTCTTTCATTCCTCTCAAACTTTTCCATGCATGCTTTGACATTTGCCCAGAACTCCTTTCACTCAGCTTGCACGATCTTGCATTGGCGCATACACACACACACACACACACACACACACAATCGCCCACGTTTGTATTCCCACTTTCAATCTTACCCACACAATCCTTGAACCAACTGATCCATACTCTCTTATATTCTCTTTCCATCTCTTGCACACAACAGTACATATACCCTATTTTGCCCTCCTATTCTCACCTCCTGCACATATACCCCATCCATACTCCCTCTCTCTCACCTCTCCATTTAGTCTTCGTTAATCTACATATGTCCACTTTTGCACCCTCAACCACCTGGACAACCTCTCTCTCTCTTTCACCTCATTAATCACACCCCTTACATTCCACGTTGCAATCCACACCGTGTCCTTTGTCTGGCCCTTGGTCGTCACCTGTTGGTCTGTCCCGAACGGAGGCTTTTTGTTTGTATTTTTAGTTAGTTTTCTGAGAAGGGGCACTAACCTTCTGCCAACCCACTTGCTGACACGTATGGAACAAGTGTTGGTTGGTTACAAGGTTACCACCCAGCATATTAAATGATTTCCTGGTTTATAGGAAACCATTTGGTTTGTCACTCAATGCAGTTACCCAAAACAGTGTACCACTACTCTTAATGTGTGGATAATTTTATACTGATTGTGAAGTGTTTGGTATCGGCATGAGTGAAAACAAAGATTTACACAAGATATATAATGTAATCTTGTGCCAGTGATGACCCTGTAATGATAAAAATACTTACCAAAGAAGGTTTTTGACAGAATTTTTAAGAGATTATCCTTGATACCTAAGAATCAAGGGATTATCCGTGAAATCAGATCAGTCACTATTCAATCCTAATACGAGATTCAATTCTGTAAGGCTATAATGCAAGAAATGAGCACGAACATTATATGGCTAACACTCTCTCTTCAAAAAGACGGTATTAATGTGCAATGGATCTCGTACGCACTGTTAGCAATGGCCAGGTTAATACTTAAGCCGTGTGAAAAGGTACAGCTGTGCATGTGCATGTACGGTACTTGTATGTAACAAAGCTCCAAATCTGTATTCAATGAAACCTTATACAAGCAACCACTGGGAGTCCAATAGCTGACACTGTTCATTTGGTTCAGACTGATATTATCTGAGGGAGTGTTTTGGCCACCTTGTATGCAACACGGGCATTCTCTAAGGAGGAATTCTCATCACATTTGGTGCAAATGGGGTGTTTTTTCACCTTTTGTGGAACAGGGGTGTCCTTTAAGATGTTCTGGCCATCTTTTGTATAATGGGATATCCAGGGAAGGAGTATTTTGATTGCCTTTTATACAACAGGAAGTCCACTGAGGGGGTGTTTTGACCACATTTTATATGATGGGTGTCCTTTATAGAGAGTGTTTTGGTCACTTACTGCATGTTACTGCTACAGCCGCACCCTGCCAGATTTCACTTAGAGTCTTTGTTAGTAGGTGGTGGTGACCATCATCTAGCCACTTGATGTAGCACTGCTTACTTCTTTCTTCACCTTTGTCATTCTTCTTCTGTGTCTGCATTCCTCTCCTATTTCTCTTATCCTTACTGTAATCTTTTGTTGCTCATCTTTCCACTTCAGGTGGCTCTACTCTGAGTGACAAGCCTAATACTTTTCTGTAAACAAGAAACCATTTACAACACTAGGTGGTAACCACATGACCAAACAAGGAGGCGATACAAAGACAACAGTGGTGCCCGTCAACTGGGAGAATGTAGTGTCCGCCCGGAATCAAACCTCCATATTCTTCCCAGCGCCTTGCTGTGGTGAGGAGCTGTTTACTGCATGGGAACATCAGTTCAAAGCACACATCATCCCTGCAGGGGCAGTCTTTTACCTGCAGCTGATGGGTCTGTTTGGCCAAACAAACCACGGTTACTCAACAATGACAGCAGCTCTGAATGCTACTTTAGGCAGCTCTTGAGATTTCATAACACCTCTTCCTTTGTGGTTTCCTCTGCACACTGCACCTCAAAATCCTCTTATCAATATTTTTGCCACTTTTTAGGCCTTGTTGCCATGCCCCTGGCAGAGAATGCACTTCAGCAAATCCAAAAAAGCTCTTGACAACATTTAGCAGCTTTCTTTAAACACTATACACATCTTGACACCTATTAACATTCCCAATTCACCCTATGATATACTTTTTCAGATCCATGATTGCAATCCAATACCTTACAGTCCTTTCGCTTGCATCTCCATTACTTTATAATGGAAAATGTGATTTACAAAGCTCTTGCCAATCAGGATACTATCCTGTTCATCACCCACTAAACATTTCTCTCTCTCTTACACAAACACACACACACACACACACACACACACACACACATGCATGCATTCACTCACACAGGTGGTCCTGGGTGGAAAGGACATCACTGGTGAATATGAGGGAATATAAAAAAAGTAGTGTTCCAACTCCTAACTGTTACTGAGCCACAGTTAGTGATGACTATGGGTGAATTATAAGGAAGACAAATTTTGCCCATAAAATCATCTTTAACTATAGCTCCATACAGTATAATTTGGCCTGAAGCTGACATGGAATTTTTTTACTTTCAATTACCTCATCTATCATTTCCCAAAGTTACACCCTTTCCTCTAGGGCATTCTGTGTGTACTGTACATTTTCTCTCTTTCTCTTACTCTCAATATATTCCCCCACTACTTCACTTGAATTCTACTCTTACAGCCACTGTTTCCTTTTTTCTTCCACAACACTTTGAACCTTAATATCCAACCAACAACTTCCTTCTTAGCAGTAAAAAAAAAAATAAATAAATAAAAAAAAGAAATGAACAATTTGGTCCACAATCTTAAAATGTAAGACTCTTGTGATACGTATTAATTGCATTCTGAACCAATTATACACAACAGTTAACAGCTTAACATATAAAACAGAAAGTTAATCTGGTGTTGGTACTGGTACACCAAATATCACTTTGACTAGAAGTTACTGGCATCTGCGACACTGCTTATTCATCCAACTGTGTAGTCATACCTCATAATTTACAGTCTATCTTGGTTAGAAGGTAAGCTGAATCCAGGTGCACAGTATTTCTGCACAATAGCTCACCTCGAAGTTCACAAACACATAACCCAACCAATCATTAGGTTCAAATGGAAACCAACACTGAGTGAACTGTTGTGAAGAGACACATCAGGATTTAATAACTTCTGATTGGAATGGGTTAGAAACTATGGACCATTACTGTCATGAGCAAAATTTTGCCAATTCCCT
Organism: Coenobita brevimanus; assembly: GCF_032717465.1. NCBI lineage: Eukaryota > Metazoa > Arthropoda > Malacostraca > Decapoda > Coenobitidae > Coenobita > Coenobita brevimanus. The sequence goes on from NC_136967.1 coordinate 31,976,979, forward strand.
ATCAACGTAGAGTTTTGCCCTTCATATTTTTCAACATCCCCTTACCATCAGAGTGTCCTTTCTACTCATATGTTCTTTGCATATGTTTCATACTGTTGTCATCATCATCATCATCATCATCTGGACCTCCTTTCCCACCCTAGGGCTGGGTGAGGAGTAGCAATGTCTAGACAGCCAAATTTGCCCAATCCAATGGGCCATGCTTCCACTCACTCATCATTTAAGCCCCTGGAATCCTGGCTCTATCTGATATGCCAAAAACATTCACCACGTTCTGTAGCATCACGCAAACGTATCCGATAGAGTCAATCCGGATGCTGTAAAAAAAAAAAAAATAATAAAGGGTGCCAAATCCCTGATCACACACTTCTCACAAAATTCATCCAGCCAGCCTGATCTCTTGTCAGTTCCCTAGCCTCACCGACTTCCAAACCTCTCTTCCTCACACACTCATCCACCATATCTCTCCACCTTCTCCTTGGCCTACCTTGCCTCCTTCCTCCTTCAAATTCGTTCAGATATATATTTTTCACCACTCTATTGCTATCCATTCTCTCCACATGACCATACCATCTCAGTACACTCTCTTCGATTCTGGTGTCCACCGACTTTGACACTCCACTTCTTTCATGAATCAAATTATTTTGTATCCTATCTACCCTCTGTACTCCACATACATTCCTCAGCAGTCCCATCTCCACTGCTCTTACTCTTGACTTTTCCTTTTCATGCCACACCATAGTCTCACAACCATATGTTAAAGCTGGCACTAACACTCCTTCATGTAAGGCTCGTGCAGCTGCACCACTCAAGCCTCTGTTGTCACATATTCAATTTATAATGCCACAGATGAGAGGGTGTGTCAAAGAACTGTTGAATGTGTAACTACAGTACATTAAGTGTACAGTAATGCAATGCAATGATAGACCTGGTAGGGAGATTTAGCTTCCTGGTGCAATGGAAGAGGAAAGTGGCAAGGCAGTAGAAGGCTTCCACAACATCACATGAAGTGAATGCTGAGCCACGATGTAGCAACAGCCCCAGCACTGCCTCCACTTGCCATACGTCCCCACACACTGTCGAGGAGTACAAAAAGGAATAGAATCCACAATGAAAACTAAATGAATACAACAAAAATGCTCTTTTACTCTAGCAAACAAATATTTCAGCATTCCATAATTCCAGCTACACAATATTTCTGCAATGCATTACAGGAGGCTCACACTGTGCGCAAGTTGATGGGCAGTCCACGACCTCGCGCACTGCGATTTCGTGTACTGTGAATACATAATCTTATGGGAAAAGAACATATAGGCAGGGCCCCCTCAAACTTTGATACTTTTTTAACCTTAGAGATATAACAAAGGAAAAATCTTTAAGACATATACTACGGATATAGTTAAAATAACAAAAATATGGTCAGTCACCTTAAAAACAGATGACAGGCCTGATGGACTTAAATAGCAGGGGTTCCGAAGAGCAGCAACGCACTTAAAGTCATGAGTGCCCCGCTGCACTGACTGCACCAAGCGTGTTTAACAGTTGCCAATGTTGTATTATTCCAGGCTTTGATGAAGAAATGCAGCAACAGTCATTGTGATAGGGGTTGCAGGTATGCCTGGTGGGGCTGTGGAGGTGGAGGGGGGAGGCGGCTGGTGCGTAATGTGAGGCAGTGGAGGTGGAGGGAATGGCGAAGGGCGAGTCAGAGAAGGTGGTGAGGGGAGGATCCTCCAGCTCCTCCTCACTACTGCTCAAATTTTCAGCGATTTACTTCATCTCTTCTAGTCTGTTTGTTTCAATCCTCATTTTGTTAAGGACATATTTGCAGTATAAAAACTTGGCATATGAAATAACCATTATTCAAATGAATCCAAACATCATTACAATTTAGAAACTGGGTATCTATTCTAACTTACCGTTACTGCCGAAAACGTTATTGTCGAAGTCATTATTGGCAAGATCTTACTGTAGACTCCTCTTGAGCACCTTCCCCACGAGCCTCTAGTGTCATGATGGGTGCGTTGTGCGGGGGGAGGTGGGGGTGGCATAATCTGGGAAAATAGCGGTTTTGGGACACTCGTTGCCTCTGCCTTGCGTATTGTGGGCTAAACTCGTGCATTCAAAGTTTATGGTTATGATTTTTGGTCACTCGTGTACTATGCAATTCACACACTGTGATCACGCGTACTGTGACAGCCCACTGTACAAGTACAGAATTTCAACCTCCACAAACAGTATCTTGGTGTTTTACTATTCAACACGTGGAAAATTTTACCAATTCAGTATTTCGGTTTTCCAATATTCAAGCTTCACCTACCATATCATCAATCACAGGAAGGATGGGGGGAACAGGTCTACAGTGCACTTCACTTCCTTCAATGCTGGTTTTTGAGCTGTACTTAGGACTTACTTAAAATTATAAGTTAAATGCAACACCTTTCTTCCCTCATGCACCTATTTTGACTTTTTTCTGCCAATTCAGGAGTAAAGCACAGAAATACTGTCATTCAAAATATCATGTTACTTTTAAAGCTGATTTGCCAGTTTTCCTAATTTATAATCACATTTACCAAGAAATCAAATGCCAGGCTGACTACTACTCATACATGTTTTCTACAGACAGCTCACAGCTTATCCTTTTGGGTTATATTTCTTCATTTTTCCCTGAGCCCTGTCATGTGGAAGGACACTGTTCCAACTCAGGCAAGATCCTGTCTGCCACAGGAAGGTGGCCATTTGCTTGTGATGGGTCCACTCGGCTAGATAGGCCGAAGCTGAGCAGCAACAACAATTGTATCAGATGTATGGAAAAACTGTGATATTATGGAACACATCCCTAACTTATAATTAGGATTGCCTGTAGTCCCTTGAAGATCATGGTGTGAAGCAGCACAGTTCTGAATGACAAAATGAGGTCCTTGAGCACTCTTGCTGTGGCGGCAGGAGCAGCAGCAGTAGCAGTAGTAAAAGTACAGATCAATACAAGGCCACCAATGTAAAACATGTAGTCTATGAAGTGATCTCACATGTTGGCAAAGTGGAAGATGTGAGGATATGGTGGGACCTTGTAACATCTCAAGGCCCTGAAATAGGTTACTATCCTAATGCAAGTAAGTCCATCTCGATTGTGAAACAAGCTTACTATCAAGATGCAAAAGAGTCTTATAGAGGCATAAATGTGATAGTGACTGAAGAAGATCAGAGAGATCTAGGTGCTGTGATTGGAACTAAGGAGTTCAAAGACCAATATGTAAGTGATTAGGTAAATACGTTTAGAAGAAATTCATGTACTATCCAGCCACGCAAAAAAAAAGAACCACATGCAGCATACAGTGCACTTACAAATAGTGTAAAGCACATGTGGACCATCCCAGACATCGAGTTGCTGCTACAATCACTGGAGGATGCTATCAGGGATTCATTCCTCCCATCACTGACCAATGGCCACATCCCCACACCAGACAAAAGAGACCTTCAAGCACTACCACCCGGGATGGGAAGCCTCAGCATAAAAATTCCAGCAGCCGTGGCAAGCTACGAACACAGAAATTCCCTCAGGCTCACCAAATCCTTGTCACAAAAGATTTACGCTTGGGTTGTGACAAGTGACATAAAGACACAGATAAGCAAGGAGTGAGAAATAAGATAAAAGGAACAGCTGCAGCACATAATCAATCATCTAACACTAAACCAGTGCAGAAGAAATGAAATGGCACAGGAGCTTGGAACATCAAACTGGCTGACAACCCTGCCTCTCAAGGCAAAAGGCTTTCACTTCAATAAACACACACACACACATACGAACAGCCACAGCGAACAGACGTCTCTTGACTGCTCCCAGGCCAAGGCCCAGCCACCGCTGCAAACCTTAAGTAGTTTTCAGGAATTATGTTTGTCCTGTCTCCTATGGTCTTGTTTTAAGTTTAAAATACTGTAAGTTAATACAGACTACCAAAAATGTAAAGATTTATTGGCAAGAGTATACATGAGTGTTTGTTGTATTTTTGGTAACAGCTGTTTTGGTACTGTAAGTTGTAACCAACCTCAAACATGGCCGAAAATGTAAACACTGAGGGACTCGAATTTCCAGGATTTGATAGAAATACTAATGTCAGGGATCTGGTTAAAACACTGATTATGAGGATTAGTAACTTGAAAAGAAAGTGGAGAAAATACAGTAGTGTTAAAAGATGTCGGAAAATACGGAGATTACTATACAGAGTCTGATCCAGTCTAATGAGACGGCGAATGAAGAGATCAGAAATTTGAAGCGTGAAAATATCGAATTGAGGAGAAAACTAGAAGAGATTACTAGTAAAACAGAGAAGGTGAGCAGTGTATTGGAAAAGCATAAGGCAAAGTGGGCACATGTATAAGAACAGAAAGAAGTGGTCAGCTTAAGAGAAATCATCCAGGAAGAAAGGGAAATGAACAAGATAAAATTGGAAGAAAATGTAGTGAAAATACTGAAGAAAAAAGAGAAAATAGTGAGAGAAACTGTAGAAAGGAATAGATGCATGATAATATATGGAAACAGGGAGGAGGAAGAAAAGGTTAGATCCGTGAGACTCGAGAGAGACACGAACCTGGTGAGAGGAATATTAGACAAGATTGATCCCGAAGGAGACAAGTGGGTAAAAGAAATTGAGGAAGTAAGGAGATAATGCTGATTTTATGTGTACGGCGTGCCGGGGAGAGCAGGTGGAGATTGTCAGGCGTGAAAGGACTGAACTTGCTAGTGAATCTCTTGAGTGTGCAGAAGAGCTTTGTTATATGGGCGACATGTTATGTGCTGGAGGTGGGGCTGGAGCTAGCTCTGTGGCTAGGGTAAGATGTGGTTGGAAGAAGTTCAGGGAGCTGTTGCCTCTCCTGACACTGAGAGGACTCTCCCTACTTGCTAAGGGGTCTTTGTATGCAGCATGAGTTAGGAGTGTAATCCTGTCTGGTAGTGAGACCTGGGCAGTAAAGGAAGAGGATATTTGCAGGCTCAAATGTACAGAAATGACAATGATTAGGTGGATGTGCAATGCGTCCCCGTGTGCAAGGCCTGGGGGGGCTGGGTTCACGATGGAAGAGTTGAGAGGTAGGATGGGACTGGAGTGTACTGGAGTTGTGATGAGGAGAGGTAGATTGAGATGATCTGGGCATGTGGAGAGGTTGGGGGATGATAATTAGGTGTCGACAGTGAGAAGCGTTAATACTGGGGGTAGGGTTGTGAGCGGTAGACCGAGAAAGACGTAAGATGTGGTCATTAGGTGTGACACCAGAGTTGAGACTGAATAGGGAGGCTGCCATAGATCGAGCAGCATGCAGAGCCGCCATTAGGTGACCAAGGCTTACACATGCATGCATGTTGGAGCCTTAAAAAAAAAAAAAAAAAAAAAAAACAACTGTGTATTCCAACCTGGGGCAGATCATGGACACTATCAATTTTTTCATCATCTCATCCATATAATGAAATGCCACCCTTATGTTTGTCAAGGGCTTATATGTCTGACAATCTTGTTAATGCGTTTTTGGGGTGACAAATTATTCTGGACCAACACTCCCAGGTCCTTCTCTTCTCTCGCTTTTCTGATCGGTTTCTTTCCCATCGAGTAATTCAGGGATGGCCTCCTGGTACTTTTACCCATTTCCAATATTTTTTTTTTTTGCATTGAAATTCATTTCCCATACCTGGCTCCAATCATAAATCCTGTCCACGTCTTCCTGCTGCATTTTACAATCTTCTTCAACTTCTACTTTCCTCATGATCTTTGCTGCACTTGCAGAATGACTTGCATAACTGTTCATTTCATCCATCATATTATTTATGTATATCAGGAACATCACAGGTACCAGCACCGAACCCTGTGGGACTCCACTTGTTACTTCTCTCCACCCTAACATCTTCTCTTACTACTGTCCTCATCTCGTGAAGTATCTCATCCACTCCAAGAAGTTTCTCTTTAGTCCTCCTATATGCTCCAATTTCCACATAAGTTGATTACGGGGTACCTTGTCAAAGGCCTTCTCCAGATCTAAGTAAACACAATCTGCCCAATTATCTCTTTCCTGTAGCACATCAACTGCCCTTGAGTGGCAGCTCAACAAATTTGAAACACATGACTTTCCATTTCTGAATCCAAACTGACTTTCTGCCAAAATGACCATCCCCTCTAAATATTTTATCATTCTATCTTTCAGGATTCTCTTGCAAATATTTTACGACCATGCTGGTCAGAGACACATCTATAATTTAGAGGTTCTTCCTTATTCCCTCCATTGTAAATTGGTACCACACTGACCCTCTTCCATTCCAGGGGCACTTTCCCTTCTGCCAGAGAACACACAATTAAACAGTGAATCCTGTTCGCCAGTTGTTCTCTGCATTCCTTTGGTATCCAATTCGAGATCCCATCAGGCCCTGGGGCCTTCCTTATATCTTGAGTTTCCAGTATTTTATACACTTCCTGCACTTCCACTTTTTTCTAGCTACACCCTCCCCTTTCATAAAATCACTTTCTTTAGTGACAACAGATTGGAAACATTTGTTCGTTATTTCCACTTACATTACCGCATCTTTGTGGACCTTTCCTTCTACTTTCAGCTTATTGATTCCTTCCTGTGTTTCAATTTGCTGTTCCCAAACCTATAAAACAATTTTGGCTTTTCATTACATTTGTCAATTACAATATATCTCTTTCAAAGTGTCTTTCTTCCTCTCTATGGATTCTTGTATATTCTAGTTCTTCTGCACTCTTCCTTTGTTCTATTATTGCCCCTCTTTCTCCATTTGTCCCTTGCCGTATCCCTTTCTTTTTTAGTGATCATACATCTTCTGTTGAACCAATCCTTTTTCCGGTTCTCTATCCCACTTGCTTTTGGCATATAGTTTTCCACAGCTGAGTTGTAAAAGCCTAAAAAGATATCCCACTTTTTCTTGGTCTCTTGTTTCTCTGAATTCTCTTCAATCTGCTTCTTAAAAAAAAAAAAAAAAAAAAAAAAAAAAAAAAAACTCAACCCTGTAAAGTTTACTTTCACAAAGTTGTATCTTCCATGCCTGTATAGCTCATCTCTTGTCACCACATTCCTTTCTATCGTTTGGAACTCAATCACTACATGATCACTTTTTCCTATAGGACAGATATTTCAGATTTTCAATTACATCAGGTTCTTTGGTTAGCAGTAAATCTAGTCCTGCTGGTGTGTCATCACCCCCAAATCTTGTCTCTTCTTTGACCCACTGGGTCATTACATTATTCATTGCTTTATTTAAAATTATACTGCCCCACAAACTTTCACTATCTTCCAAGTCCCACTCTTCCCAGTTCACCTCTTTACAATTAAAATCACCCACTAGGATTATATTGTTGCTTTTCTCAATCATTTTCTGTAGGTATCTAACCATGTCTGACAACATCTCTTGGTATTCATCCTCATTCCATGCCCTTGTCTTGAGGGGGTACGTTACTGTGGTGTCTCTCCTGCCTTTTCTTCTAGTTTCTAGTTTCATATTTATCACTTCTGCCCTACCTTCTCCCAATTCCACATCACCCACATTTATGCCATTCTTTACTGCTATCGTCACTCCTCCTCCCACCTTTTCTTTTGTATCTCTTCTCCATAATTGGTATTTGCCATCTCCCAGTTGGATATCAATATCATCTCTGAACTTGGTTTCCACAAAGCACATAATACTGTACCTGGCTCATTTACCCTCAAGAAATCGTTGATTTCTAGTCTTGCCGAGGTTAAGCCATCTACATTTGTGTGTGTGTGTGTAATTCATCGGGTCGGTCAGGATCACTAGATGGTCGTGATCGTCAGCTTGTACCCTCCCGGAAGGGAGCTGAGAGCTCATATAGTCTGATCTAAGGGCAAGGCTGTGACCTTCACACACCGGTCCCCTTGCTCGAGGGGGACAGTAACCACCCACTTCGTCAGTGAAACTTCTCGCAACCTGAGCGAGGCGCGAACTCCCATCCGCCAGTTGGCAAGCGAGAACGTTACCACTGCACCAGCGAGCGGTGTGTGTGTGTATATGCGCGCGTGCATGCACATGCATGTGTGTGTGTACCATATATACATAAAAGCCTTTCACATTATTATTTTCTTGAAAAACGGGGTAGGTGTGAAGCTGAAATATTTTATGTTTTTTTTAGAGTCTCATATTACAAAAAATATTGAAAAAACACTGTTTTAGACATTTAAGACTAAAAAAGTGATGCACTATATATACAGTAAGTGGACACACATGATCAAAAAAGTATTGTGCAGGAGGGGTCTGATGAAACAATAAATTACCTCTATAGCTCATGATTTCTCAAGAAGATTAATCTATTATTATAGGAACAAGCAGGTAAGAAGCGGATGGTTATCATCATCTCTGAGAGTGAGGTTCTACCATGGGGGTTGAGTGAGGCCAAAAGTCCAATAGCTCCCCTTGCACAACACTTCCTTGGGCAGCATTGGATGGCAGCTGGCTTTGGAGAAGGAAAACTTTCAAATTAAAACCTGTAGCATTATAATGTTTTTTTTTTTTTTTTGTGTCCGACTCTGGGCATAGGCTTCACAGCCTGCATTCAAGGCCCAGTAGTCCTCCTACATACCAAGCACCTTTACATGTCACCACTTCGGCGTTAACACCCACCGTACATATTGAATACACGCTAGGGCTGTCTCATACAGGACTGGTGTATTAGTATTAGCGGGGGTATTTTTACGACATGTCGGCGGGTCTTCAGGTAGATCAGGAAAGTCTGCTTTTATGAAATTCAGATCCTTATATTGTTCCCTGCCCCAGCCGGGATTTGAACCTGGGTCCGGTAGGACTGCAGGCCACCACTCTACCGATTGAGCCACCGCCTCCCCCAGCAATAAGGATAAAGAGGAAAAAAGGATAAATGATGGACGAACACCAGTGGTGCTGCAGCTGCATGGCACCCAGTATCACTGGTAATTGCCAACAAATGAACAGAAACTTACCCATACAAGGATGCCCAAGGTCTTCAAAAGCATAAACAAACATGTATCTGAAAGTGCATTAAACCCCCCTCTCAACCGGTGAATTTAGCACCTGTGACTCCTCCAGTACCGATCAATTTTTTATTTTTTGTTTACAGTATAGCCAAGATAGGTTAGGTTTGATGCAAAACTCATAAAAACATCCAAATTGGTACTCACAGAAGCCAGGAAGGCCGATTTCGGGCCTCCACTGTGACCGCACCTGTTAGGTAAAATACGCGAGTAAACCACATTGACTTCTTTCACTCCATGGGGGACCAGGTGGTTTTCTTTGGTGTCTGGCCATAGCATACTGAACTAATTGCCCTGGCGATGTTCCCAACGTGTCCTAGGAGCATGTGGGCAGTGTCCTTGAGCATGGTGATACGCACAGGCCACAAGTGATACACGGAAATGCAAGTGAAAGGAACTTTTCTAGCGTATGGCGCACATTCTTCACGTCTATTATCACACTGAAGCACACTTATATGCTAACACTGTCACTGAATTATGATTGTGTACATATATTGGCGTCTATTTTCGCACTAGCCACATATGTATGGCATCTCTTTTGCACCCATGGTAATATATGAGGCGTCTATTTCACACAAATGACATTATTTAGCCGCCATTTTACACTACATTACTGACTTATATACTAACACTGTCTTAGAATTAGGACTATGTACACACACTGGCGTCTATTTTCGCACTGGCCAAATCTCTGTCGCACCCATGGTAATCTAGGTGACTCATATGGCCCGCCATATTCAAAACTTGACCCTGGTATATATCTCCTGCCTCTCTCAATATCTCCTGCTGGGTGACTCGTAATGGTCTCCAGTGATGCGCCATACTCAAAACTGAATGCCTGGTAAATATTTCCAGCCTCTCTCAATATTTTGATTTCTTCAAATTTTTTTTTATACGCTGACAAAGTTGACCTGATGCAAGGGCAGGGCGTGCTCTGGGTGACTCATAGTGGTCTCCCATGACGCGCCACATTCAAAACTGAACGTCTGGTAAATATTTCCCTCCTCTCTCAATATTTCAATTTTTGCCGACTTTTTTAATCCTAGGCCATTTAGGAATGGCTCTGGCACTGCTCGCGGCTAAGGGCATGAATGTTTATGAACGGCTCTGGCAGATGGTGGGTTAATAATAATACTGAATAGGAAGCAAGTGGTAAATGGCATCATCAAGAGCATAGGTTAAAAAATGCACAGTAGATTCATCAGACATTTTGTAATAACCATCATCTATTGGAGTCAGACTTGTTTGCACATTTTGTAAGGATCATACAGGCAGTCCTCATTGTAAGTAAAGGCTGTTTACCAAAATAGCTGTATAACATTTTTTTTTTTTTTTTTTTAAATACAAGACACTGTAAACTGGGAGAGCTGGCAATTCAGTTCTATGGGTAGCAACTGAATCAATAATAAACACTCTTTCTGCAATTTTTTGTGGAGTTCTATCTGTCTATTGTCAGACACTTTAATCTGATAAGGGGTGGCCACAATCAAACTGCAGATATAACAGAAACAAAAAAATCAGAGGCGGGGGGGGATGCAGGACTTGGAAGACTTACCCAGTGCTATACCTTCTGGATTGAGTGTACAAGCATGCTACTAAACTCACAGATGATGATGGTGGTGGCAATGTGCCAGACGTTGTGTGGTCCTGGAAGGAGTGCTGGGTCCATGTGTTGTAGTGTAGCCATTGCAGTGGGGTACAGAGGGTGGTGGGACAGGAAAGTTGGTGTTGGGTCCTGACATGGTGCCCTATGCACTGAGCCCATCAGCCTGTTGACAGGGTGCCCATGACAGTATCTGAGCTTTCCACCATACAGAAAGTCTTCATTAGTCATATTCTTTTTTTTCTTTTAAGTGGCAGGGTGGTCTATTACTGTAAGAGTCCATTAATCCGAACACTGATAATCCGAAAATCCCAATAATCCAAATTTTTAAAGAAGGCTGACAAAAACTCCAAAAGCAAAAAAAATCAAAATTTAAAAATTCAACCTGGGTGCCAAATGCGCTGAAGTGCCGAGTGGTGTGGTCATGGATCAGGTAATGCATGGATTGGCAACACCTTGTAAACAACCGACCACTTTTGGATGGCTTCGGGACAATTCACCGTCGTCAATTTGCCGTCACAACGCTAACAAGACAATTCGCCGTCATGACGATTCCCTGTCGATTATTTACATATCAGTTTATTTAGCAAGTATTGTACACTAGTTTTTGAATACTTGTACCTCTTCAAAGTCGTTTTAAAATACATCCAGGATGTTGTAGTACCAATGGAAATTAATGAAGACTGCTATGGGTAATGCAAGAATATAATTCAAAGTCAACTACAGCGAGGTAGAAACATGTTAATTATTGCCGAAAAGTGGAACTTATAAATGATATCCAAAGCCTACGCTATTGAATGAACATAGACTTTGATAGATCCCCCTGAAAATTGAGCTATTAAAGTATTAATCAATTAATAATAAGTATATTTATAGAATGACGGGGAATTGTCCCGACGGGGAAATGTCCATATTTTCATGGGGAATCGTCTGACGGCGTACTGTAGGTTTAAGGAATTTTCCACAGTAATACATAATAAGTTTGTGTGCTTTTACAACATTTGCATATTATTATTAACCCTGGACTTACTCTCTGTAACTGGATTTACCTGCCTACAACTGCTGTTTTCAACGCTAGGCATTACTGGTGAGTTAAACAACTCATAACATCTCTTAATTTACCAATTACAGTTCGTGTCTTCAGTAATACATTATTAAGTAAAATATCTGTGTAATACATAATGTTATTATGTGCCATACTGTATTATGAATCAATGAAAAGTGATCCATTCAGTATAATTTCAGTTTAAACATGAAATTGTCAAAAAATTTGATAATCTGAATGATTCTGGGTCCACTGCCGTTCGGATTAATGGACTTTTACTATATACTGCTATAAAGTCTTTTCTTCTTCTTCTTCTTTTAGGCAAGGAAGACAGAACTAGAGGCTAGAAGCCTGCAAGATTGTTCCTCATAAAATACTTGAAAACAAAACAGCAGAGAGACAAATTCAAGATCCGTTCATTTCAAGATGCCTAGGCATATGAGGCTATCCATGGAGTAATGCTGAACCTGCCATAATAAACAAAGAAAATGTAGGTTAGACAAGGAATATTTTTTACCCCTGGCACCATGGGAGTTCATCCAAGGAGCATTGTTATAAAAATGGTAACAGGAGTTCAATGGAGGAACCACCAAGGTGCCATGTGTCCAAAATTAATTAGACTATCCTCCATTTTCTCGGTTCTGATTTTGGCGCATTTGGCATTACTCCTTGGAGCTCCTCATATTGCATTTAAAGGACTGGAGGTCATAGGCAATGGGATATACATACAGAGGAAGACAGTTTCAGAGTTGATCTGTGGCATACATGAAGGACTGGGAGTAATGGTTAACTCTTACATTGGACAGCTGGACAGAAAAGGGATGACAGTTTACTGCCAGATGGGCTCTATGCACCTGCCATAATGGTGGAGAGATACAAGCATACAGTTCAAAGAAGCAGTCTATCTATCTACTTTACAGTAATATAATGGACTTTGGTATATCAGAATTCGCTTTCATCGGACTTGAGAAGCCTACCGGACTAAATTCATATACCGTATATCGTGAAAAATCCGATAAAGCCAGAAGCTTTCCAGACTGCCAGACTTCAGAGCAGCTTGGTCATGGGCATGGTGGAGGATGAGGATGTTTGCGTAGGTTGTCATGACCTTGATGATGGGCGTTGGATGGGCATTGGGTGGTTGTCATGACCTTGATGATGGGCGTTGGATGGGCATTGGGTGGTTGTCATGACCTTGATGATGGGCGTTGGATGGGCATTGGGTGGTTGTCATGACCTTGATGATGGGCGTTGGATGGGCATTGGGTGGTTGTCATGACCTTGATGATGGGCGTTGGATGGGCATTGGGTGGTTGTCATGACCTTGATGATGGGCGTTGGATGGGCATTGGGTTGTTGTCGCGACCTTGATGATGGGTGTTGGATGGGCACTGAGGGGTTGTCGTGACCTTGATGATGGGGACTGGATGGTTGTCGTGACCCTGAAGATGGATGTTGGATGGGCATTGGGAGGTTGTTTTGATCCTGAAGATGGGTGTTGAATGGGCATTGGGAGGTTGTTGTGATTTTGATGTTGGGCATTGGATAGGCATTGGGTGGTTGTCATGACCTTGAAGTGCGGCGTTGGATGGGCACTGGAAGGTTGTTATGATCTTGATGATGGGGGTTGGTTGATTGTCGCAACCTTGATGATGGGCATTAGAGTGGTTCAGGATCCTGAGGATGTAAATTGCTGGATATGAGCTGGATAACAAGTAATGAAGCAACAGTGCTAATGAAAAAAAGTTGTTACGATCCAGACTAATGTCTGATACTGTATATCAGAAAATATCTGGGTTAGAAGGGGGAAGTCTGGATGCTGCTTTTATCAGAATTTTGCCTTTTTTGGAATGGCTTGGACCTAAATTAGTTCCTTACAGTAAGATTGACTGTATTTCAATTTTCCCTAAGGGACTCAGATTTTTGTGGTGTGGGCTACCCAACATCCACTCATTCAATATAGTGCTGGTGTCAGGTGACCCTACACTGAGTGACAAGCCAAATGGTTTACTGTAACCCTGGGAATCATTTACAATGCTGAGTGGTAACCACATAACCAAATGAAGTCTGGTGGTCTTGTGGGTTAAGGCGCTTCAATCCGATGAAGTCCACTGGGGTTTCTATCCATGGGGATGTGGGGGTTCATAACACCACTCAGGGGCAGGTGATGCTGGCCAACCTCACCTTAAATGCTGGGACTGAGTAACCTACCTCCAGGCCCCTACACTCCTGATGGGGCAGTAAACAAATGGATGAAAGATGGATTAAGATTTATACCAATACTGTTAATCCCTTCCATATGATGATGTATTTTTCATTTTACTTTTACTTTACTTCAGGTGATTTTGCTCACCTATGGAGAGATTTCTTTTCAAACTGGATGTGTCAGACATAGCATTCAGTAATCCATTCAATACATAAGGTCCTTCCTAAGTTTAATAAAGATCACCTGAAGGAAGGCAGTGATAAGAAACAGGGAAGTGAGCATGGAAGTGAAAAAGTTATTGTGACAGTATTGTGAAACCAACTCTAACATATGGAAGTGAAGCTTGGACGTTGTTGGAAGGACACAAGTCAAGAGTGAGAGCAGTGGAAATGAGTTATTTGAGAGAAGCCTGTGGAGTCACATGGAGAGACAGACTGACAAATGAGGATGTGAAGAAGTGTTGGGGTAAGGATGTGATAGGAAGTGTTAGGAGAAACACACGGAGGTGGTTTGGCCATGTGGAGAGGATAGAGAGTAAGAGACTGATGAGGAGAGTGTATGTGAGTGAGGTGGAGGGGGAGAGAGGGAGGGGAAGGCCAAGGATGCGATGGAGGGATGGAGTGGAGAGGTATATGAGAGAAGGGGGTGTGAATTGGGAGCAGGGCAGTGAAATGGTGGGGGACAGGGTGACGTGGAGGCAATTTGTTTGTGGCCACCCTGTATAAGGGATTAAAGTGTCTGGCAACAGATAGACAGACAGACCTGAAGGAAGTGTGAATAAACTGCTAAAGGACATAACCTTACTGCACTGGAGAAGTTAAGATCCAAATATATCATCTGCCTACCTTTTTCTTCCTTTAAGTACCAAGTTCTATTAGCTTGCAAGTGCTATTGGTATAAAGATTTAAGATACGAACAGGTGTTCCCCTTGATGATCAATATACAGGGTGGTCTACATAATGCTCCTTTTCCACAACCCGGGGCAATTTTTCAAGTGTTAGGGGGATGGCTTAGCCATCATTATCAGTCCCTACTCTGCATTTTATATTCATTTCCTGCTCTCACTGACACAATCATGCCCCCATACCAGCAGAGTGAGCTGTCCCCACAACATGCAAGATACCAACAGATGAGTTTCCAATGGAAAGTTTTTTATGGACCACCCTTAAAAAAATAAATAAATAAATAATAATAATAATAATAATAATAATTTGGTTTTACGCCAGGTATCCCCGAAGAGCTAAGGCGTTGCCCCTGGGTAGAGGACTTTTGGACTGGAGCATGTAGCATTTTATGACCGGATGCCCTTCCTACTGTCTGCCAATGACCCTTGGGTGGATTTGATCCTCTGACCCTTCGGTCAGAGCGGAGCGCTCTAATCCACTGAGCCTCCCTGCATTTTTCAATATAACCTACCGTACAACAGCTCTTGGTAGACCGTATATCAGACTTAATGGACACTATGAAGGCCATCAGACTTCTGCCAGCAATAATAAACAATATATATCCATTAAATGGGGTGCAATAGGATGGAACACAAATGTTTCTTATCTTTTTTACTCCAACCAGGCCTGCCATTCCCCTCTCCTCATCATGACTGCCAAGTTGTAATACCAGATTATACAGTGGAATTTCCAGCCTTATCAGACTGGGCACAGGCTGCGATTTGAGAATTTTGTAAGATATAACTAATCTTATGGGGAAAATTACTTATGGGCCTGTCATCTTGGAAAAACTGCCCCCCTTACCTCCAAACCTACATCAAACTGGTCACCAGCAAACACTAACAACCTGGAAAAGAATTTAGTAAAGCATATTTAATGGAAATGAACAAGACTGAAAGAGTCTTCCCTGACTAAGACTGATGACATTGCTTGAATGGACTGGGGAGGAGGGAGGAGTTTGAGTCTATCAGGCCATACTTATTTTCGGCTGTTATCCTGTTAGGACAAGTACGTTTACGCCGTACCTAACCTAATCTATATTTTGGCCATAGGGCAATTCACTTTAGGTCGCTACGGCTGAACTGGTTTACGATCGAAATGACCAAGATGCGGGGGGATTAGTTCTGAGGCTTGAGGTGGACTACAGCCTCTCAGCACGAAGCGAGTTTGCTACTGTATCATGCTGCCAACTCTATGCTGCTTCCTCCTGATCAACCTCCCTTGGGAACCCCTCAAAGTTCAGTGTGGAGGCAACGGAAGCGGTGTCATCGTCGCCCTCAGCTGCTTCAGTGTCATCATATAAGTCATTAATTCACTGAGCTTACCAAACAGAAGCAGCCTTTCCATATTTTCTACTGAAATTAGTCTTTCACAGGTTACTTAATTTTCCTAAATTACCACAGCTACTGGGCATTTTCATAAACTTACCTCTGAAAAATATAAATGAAGACTTATAATGCGTGATACACTGACGCATCCAGTAGGAGCAGTGGCTAATAAATGATGCGGCCAGTTGGATAGATCATTTGTAAACACTGCCGGTGGTGACCTGCCAGCGGTGACCTGCCAGCTTCCTTGAATACGCCAAGTTTGTTTGTTTGCTTTTTTCACTCACTTCTTGCAGTCACAACTCAACCATTGATTATCTGTATTACATGTGTACTAAAATTACTAAAATAAAGTGTGAGTTTTTTACGCCAGGTACCCCTTTTTTGGATAAGGGCTAAGGCGTTGCCCCTGGGTAGAGGACTTTGGTTTGGAGCGTGTAGCATTTTATGACTGGATGCCCTTCCTGATGTCTACTAAACCTGAGATAATAAGTTTGTTACTACAGGTGGAATCACCATACCCGTCTAGTGAAGAATTACGTGGTGTGATTAATACATTACAAGATGGGAGTGGCCTTTCCCTATTTCTACAGAAATGAGTCTTTCACAGGTTACTTTTTATTATTCTTATACTACCACAGCTACTGGGCATTTTTATAAACATACCTCTGAAAGCTCTAAGTGAGGATTTAGAATGCATGATACACTGACACATCCAGACGGCACAGTGGTTGGTAAGCACCTGATACTGCAAATTGTTGCATGATGTTGCCATGTATTATGAATTCCATCCATCCATCCATTGCCAGACGCCATGTATCCCAAACGGGGTGGCCAAGGGATTAGAGTTAATTGTTTTACAGGGAGGGGCACTAATCCTCCACCAACCCCTCTTGACACGCTGTTTAGAAATGTGTGATTTAGAATATTCCACTGCAGTAATACTCTACTAGTCATGAAGAAGTTCTATAACAAGCAGGGTTGGAAAAAAGTGTGTCATAAATTATTTATGACAAGACATTGATTTAAATCAGTCATAAATGTCATTAATGTCATAAATATCATAAATCTGTAATGTCCTAAATTTCCAAAAATATGTATCAAATTGTGTACACTCGAAAAACTATGAAAATTTACCAGTATATAAAGCTCTATTTCATGCTGTCCCACAATACCATAGCTACTCTCAAAATGTCAGATAAGGACAAATAAAGTAACATGTCATGTATTTTAGTTTGCTTTTACTTGGCCAAGAATTTAATACACTGTGACAGACATAAATGAAATAGAACCATACAATCGTAAATGCATAAGTTTTAATGGCTGCTCCTTAAAATATAAAATTAAGTATTATTTCTGACTTGGTGGAATAGTGATAAAAAATTATATATTTTTTGTCCTGTCTTAATAAATTATAAATTTTATAATTCTCTATTCTTTCTGAAACTAAAATTTTATTATCATTCCTGAAGATTTTAAATAAAGAGAATAAACGTTCAGATTTAGGGTATTGTACTGTAACATATTTTGTAATTTTTATTAAAGTACATTTTTCCGTTTAATAACTACAATGATCAACTATAACTGGTTTGTTACGTTTATATAACGATGCATTTATTTTGGGAGAAAATAAGTAAATAAAACTTCGCGAAATTATGTACGTAATATTTTTTATATTTATGACATTTATGACACGAAAATTGTGTCAAAAATTGCTGATTTAAATCATGATTTAAATCACTGTTTTAAATTACTTGATTTAAATCATGTCAACCCTGATGACAAGGATGTGAAATAAGCTACAAATGAAAAAATTATGGGTCGTTAGTGTAGAATGGGTATAGTTTTCATTTTTATTAACAGAATATGTTATTGTACCCATTCATTTTCAAACAAGAGCTTGAAATCCCACCTCAGGAGGGACCATTAGATATAACAGATTATTGATATTATCGAACAAGGCTTCCCCGCCATTAGTCCGTTAATGCGATGACCTACTGTAATTGCAGTCAACAGAACTAGACCAGACTGGATTTCAAGAAAAAGATGAACTGGATCAATAGGATCCAGAACCAGGCATAACGTCATCCTGCTGTCTCTACATTCTATCTGATTAAAAGGCACTAAAAGTTCACCATAATATCCAAAAGGCCTTGGGATTCAATTTTTAAGTCTACCTCTCTATCCACTACCAGATCTAAGGATACAGTTTTAATTTCATTCTTTCTAGCACCAATTTCATTTTGATTATGGGAAAAATTCAGAACACCGGCTGATTTAGGCTTTACAGTATTAACTCCTTCTCCATAAAAGGCTTCTCCTACCTGAATAAAACTGTCTGGAGCACACACACACACACACACACAAACACACACATAAAAAAAAAAAAATAAAAAAAAAAATAAAAAGTCATCCAGATTATTGGTTGAGTTCATCCATGATGGCCATGACAGAACCCCTGCCAAGGCTCTCAATCACCAATCCCCCAAATCATTTTAATTCTCTTTTCCTTATATACATGGCTAAGGACAAGATCTGCCCAATATTTCACTGCCTCTTCTTTTTACTTTCCTCTGTTGGTTAATATCCTTAGGCGACAGAGGCTTGGTATGATTCTCTGCCCATACATAATTTTCTTTATTATGATGAACCTGGGAGAAAAGTCCCTTATGTACTAAAACAAACATAAGTTTGTGATACTCCCCTGCAGTATTGTGTTCTGCCATCTATATTCTCATTAAGTTCTGAATGTTAGAGAAAATCCTTCCTTTTCATTTTTTTTTCATTTTTTTTTTTTTTTTTGCACGTCACAATGCTTTAAAAAAAAAAATAATAAAAAAAAAAAAAAAAACACCTTCTACTGATACAGCTGACAGGGAAGTAATACCAAACTTTTTTCTCTATCCATACATAATTTTCTTTATGATGATGAGCCTGGGAGGAAAGTCCCTTATGTACACCCATGGACAAATGTGTTGACGCCTCTCCATCCTCACTGTGAACCAAGAAACCATGACGTGTGAACCCGAATCACCTATTGAAGATGATTCACACCATACAGGGGCCACCGAGGTGGGGGGTGGAGGAGGGAGACCGGTGAGTGAGGGGGAGTTTAGCTAATTGGAGGAGAGAGGGAGGGGTGGGGTCAAGTAATTCATCACGGCAGTACTAAAAGCTTGCCTCTAGAGTTATATTACTATTATTTGACACATTTATTTTATGAAATGTATGGTTTGTATCTTTGTTTTGAATAAAAGTTTGTGGTAAACTCTCACTTAATTCCTAAACACACAGTATGAGTGATGTTGGAATAAGTTATGCTGCCACCTGTGCGAGCTTTAGCAATCCCTGAACGTAAACCTATCATTTATGTGCAGGATAACAGTCCCGTCCATACCAGCAGCAGAGTGAAACAATGGTTTGCAGAACACCCAGAGACAGAAGTTACTGACTGGTCTAGTATGAGATGTGACATTAACCCCTTTGAAAATCTTTGGTCAATAATGAGCCAGGACTGGGATGTGGGAAAAGTAAGGAAATGCCTTGACACTGAACATACAGCATATGAGGTGTGAAACTCTGTAAGATGCAAACCAAACATTTGCATGAATCTGGTAGAGTCCGTGCCAGAAAGACTAAATGAAGTTGTTGATGCGCAAGGTGGCTGGACAGGTTACTGACCTAATAATATGTTTTCTTATAACTATGTTTTTGAATATACTGTTATGTATGATCCCTGCATCATTATTTACATTGATATTGTAAAAAGTCATTACTGATTAATAATATGCTATGTTTACATATGATGCATTATCTTCTATCTATCTATCTATTGCCAGACGCCTCAATCCCGTTTGGGGTGGCCACAAACAAATCGCCTCCAAGTCGCCCTGTCCCCCGCCATTTCACTCCCCTGCTCCCAACTCACACCCCCCTCTCTCATATACCTTTCCACCCCATCCCTCCATCTCATCCTTGGCCTCCCCCTCCCTCTTTCCCCCTCCACCTCACTCACATACACTCTCTTCATCAGTCTTTCACCCTCCATCCTCTCCACATGGCCAAACCACCTCAGTGTGTTCCTCATAACGCTTCCTATCACATCCACATCAACACCACAACGCTCCTTCACATCCTCATTCGTCAGCCTGTCTCTCCATGTGACTCCACAGGCTCCTCTTAAATAACTCATTTCCACTGCTCTCACTCTTGACTTGTGTCCTTCCAACAACGTTCAAGCTTCACTTCCGTACGTTAGAGTTGGTATCACAATACTGTCATGTAGTAACTTTTTCACCTCCATGCTCACTTCCCTGTTTCTTATCACTGCTTTCAAAGAACCAGCAACCTTTCTTCCCTGCTGTACCCTTTCAAGCACTTCACCCTCCAAACCTCCATCCTTACTCATCATACTACCCAAGTACTTAAACGTACTCACATTTTCCAATTCCTCACCATCCAACCTCGCTGTACATTCACTGACTTCACCTCTCTCAAAGACCATCACTTTACTCTTCCCTACATTCACCTTTAGATTCCGTTTCTTACACACTCTCTCAAACTCATCCACCAAGCCTTGCAGCTCCCCTTCGTCTTCACTCAACAACACAGTATCATCTGCAAACAACAGTACAGGGAGTTTCCACACACTATCCTCTCTCACCAGGGCCACTCCAACTTCCACTACCCTACCTTGTACCTCTTTTATTACCCCATCCATGTACAGATTGAACAACCATGGAGACATGACACATCCCTGTTTCAACCCAACTTTCAAAGAGAAAAATTCACTTAGTTCACCATCCACACGCACTGCAGCCTTCGCACCATCGTACATACTCTTCACAGCATTCAACAACTTCCCATCTACTCCATATATTCTTAACACTTTCCACAATCCTTGTCTATCCACTCTGTCATATGCTTTCTCCAAATCCATGAAAGCCGCATACAACTTCTTTCCCTTCTCTAGAAACTTTTCCACTAAAGATCTGAGAATGAATATCTGATCTACACAACCTCTTCCCTTCCTAAAGCCTCCCTGTTCTTCTCCAACTAATTTCTCTGTTCTTTCTCTAACTCTGTCTTTAAGTATCCTACCATACACTTTTCCTATTATACTAAGAAGACAAATGCCCCTATGATTACCACACACTTCTTTTTCCCCTTTTCCTTTGTACAAGGGAATAATTATACCTGACTTCCAATCCTCCGGGACTCTACCTTCCTCCCAGGCCAATCTGCACATCTTCAACATCCATTCTACTACTATCTCTCCCCCATGCTTCAGCATTTCACCACACACTCCATCAATTCCTGGGGCTTTCCCTGATTTAACTTTCTTCATTGCTTCCACAACTTCTATCCTACTGATTTCTTCCTGTCTTCTCACCTCCCTCCTTCTCCCAGCCATTCCCCAGCCACTTATACTCGCATTACTTCCATCCTCTACGTTCAACAATTCCTTAAAGTGTTCTCTCCATTTGCTCACTTTTTCTCCCTTCTCCACTAGTAATCTACCATTTTTATCTTTCACTCCCCTGCTAACTTCACTTCCACCCTGTCTTACTCTTTTCACCTCTTTCCAGAACATTTTCTTACAGTCCCTTCACTTTACACTCAAATTCCTTCCAAATTCCTCATCCACTCTCTTCTTACTCTCTCTTACTAATCTTTTCACCTCTCTCTTTCTTTCTACATATAACTCTCTCTTCCGCCTCTCATTACACAAATAAGCAACAGTCATTCATCAGGGTAAGAGACATCAAAATAACTGTCATACATGACATTATCTGCTATGACAAGCTCACCATACAGATCTGTGAACACTGTCAGATCTGATGTGATGATATCGCCTATCATAGACCACTGATTTAAAAAATCATGACCTAAATACTTAATAACAAATTGTGTATCACAAATATGAATAGCTAACTTAACATGTGCAAATAGGTAGTGCATTAGTTATTAAACAGAATTTACTGTAACGTTTGCTCTGTTTTCTGGTGCATCTACGTTTATAATTAGCATTACTGCTACAGAATGTGCATTAACCTGCATTGTTATACCTCAGCCACACCAAATAAATGACTTGCAGCAATGTCCCAACTGATGTGTAGAATGGATGGAAACAAACATGCAGGTTGTGCCAGAGGGTCGGGCAACCCAGGTTGGGAGGAGAGAAGGGAGGAAGGAACGATCAGCAAGATAATATGTGACAGCATACCATGTTTGTGGTAATTTATTGGGAGTTTACATCAAACTTATTTCACGATAAAGAAAAAAAACATACATTTCGTAAGATAAACGTGTCAGATAATAGTAATGTAACTCTGGGTAGAGGCAAGCTTACAGTACTGCAATGATGAATCACTTGACTCTATCCCTCCCCCTTCTCATCGGTCTCCTCACCCCCACCCCTCACCTTGGTGGCCCCTGTATGGATGCACCGTGTATAGGTGCTTTGGATTCACACGCCACAGTTTCATGGTTCACAGTGAGGATGGAGAAGCGTCAACACATTTGTGTGTGGGTGTACTACCAAAAACAAAAGTTTGTGACACTCCTCTGCAGTACTACATTCTGCCATCTATATAATCATTATTCTCTGAGTGTTAGAGAAAATCCTTCCTTTTCATATTCTTTTTTTGTTTGCTTCATAATGCTTAAAAAAAAAAGTACACCTGCTGATACAGCTGACAGGGAAGTAACATCAAACTTTTGACTGTGACTACTTCACTCTACCATCTTTCCACCTAACTGACCTGATGATACTGACGAGACATGATGGAAGTGAGTTGATATCATGGCGGTCACATAGGGCGGACACCAGCTCCCCAGCGCTCACCTTCTTCGTGGCATCATCCCGATTCAGCAAGAAGCTGGAGGTAAGACTGGCTGGGGCAGCCTTGGCCTGGTGATACACCTTCTTCCATGGCAGGAACTGCAAAACAGAGACATCAAGAGCTATATTCATACCCTATGCTAATTATAAGTTGTGCACAGATTTTTTCGTATAAACATTTACCATTCATCATAATGCTACCCAAGACTTTGTAGTCAAATCAAGGAGAATACTAAGGTTAAAAAGAAAATAATAACAATATATAAAAAGACAAAATAGCTTGTGATAACAATTAACTGTAATGGAGATTATTTACTGGTAATGTTACCAGTACACTAGTTAAGATCCTCTACAAATACTTTTCCAGATTACCTCTATTAACCCCTTCACTTCAAATACCTGTACATACTTTTTACCATTATTTTCCCTATCACTGACCAATTTTATTCAGCCAATGAGAGATGTCTTGCAGTCAAGGATATAATAAACCTATTTCTAATCCCTCTAGTCTGGATAATCTATCCTATTGTGAATCAAACTGTCTTGCGGTTGCAAGAATACAGTTAAAAAATACTGTAAAACCTCAACATAACAGACTTCAATAGACCGGAATTCATTTTTATCGGAATCGAGGAGCTACCAGACTAAATTGTTACACTGTATATCTATCTATCTATCTATATATATATGGAACCTATGTGGTACAGTGGTAAAGTGTGTGTTTTCGTACACTGAAGGACGAGGGTTCGCGCCCCGCCAGGGTAATAAACTTTGGGAGCATTCTTCTGGCCAAGTACTACACTGGCGGACAGAAGGGGTGCTGTGGTTGAACCAGTGTCGCATACTATAAAGTATGCTTGCACTTGGTTCACAGACTACACACACATCCAAAGCCACTTCAACACAACAATTACACTTACAAGCACTTCTCACCCTAAAACAATCTCTACCAGACAGCCTAAGCCACTTGGTAGAGATACATTGGCTGTATCGTCCCCACTTTGGTTGGGATAGGCCGGTCCTGCAGTGAACACTCAAACGGTTGACGAGATGATATATATATATATATATATATATATATATATATACCGGTATATACAGTAAACTCGCCCCGAACACATTCTCGCCGAACGCGCTCGCAATTATACGCAGTTAGTGCTGGAATACGTATAAGACAAAGTAAGATTAAAGAACCATTACGAAAACTATAAATTTGTGCAAGAAAGGCCTTTGAAAGGACAAATCCTCAAACATCAGCCTCTCTTTCTCCTTTCCTCTAAGGAAGGCAAATCCAGCTTTTCCAGCCTCTCTCTGTATGACAGGTCTGTCAGACTGGGAACCATCTTGGTTACTGTTTCTTTGTATTTTCTCAATCTTCTTTATATCTTCCTTTTTGTGTGGGGACCACACTACCGCTGCATATTCTAACCTGGGGCGGATCATGGCCACTATCAATTTTTTCATCATCTCCTCATCCATATAATGAAATGCTACTCTTATGTTAGTCAAGAGTTTATAAGTCTCTCCAACTATCTTGTTAATGTGCTTTTCTGGTGACAAACTATCTTGGACCAGCACTCCCAAATCTTTCTCTTCTCTCATTTTTGTAATTAATTCATTACCCAACAAATAATTCAGTGATGGCCTCCTGGTACATTTACCCATTTCCAATATTTTACATTTCTTTACATTAAATTTCATTTCCCACGTCCGGATCCAATCATGTATCCTATCCAAATCCTCCTGCAGCATTTTACAATCCTCCTCAACCTCTACCTTCCTCAAGATCTTTACATCATCAGCAAACAGACTTCCATAACTGTTCACTCCATCTACCATATCATTTACGTAAATCAGGAACATTACTGGCGCCAACACCGAGTCTTGAGGGACTCCACTTGTTACTTCCCTCCATCCTGTCCTCATTTGTCTGTCTCTCAAAAAGTCTCTCATCCATTCCAGAAGTTTCCCCTTCAGTCCTCCTATATATTCTTGTTTCCACATCAGTCTCTTATGGGGTACCTTGTCAAAAACCTTCTCTAAGTCCTGTACACACAATCCACCCAACCATCTCTCTCCTGTACCACGTCAATCACTCTTGAGTAAAAGTTCAACAAGTTAGAAACACATGACCTTCCACTTCTGAATCCAAACTGACATTCAGGCAAAATATTCATCTCTTCTAGATATTTTATCCATCTGTCTTTCAGGATTCTCTCACACAACTTTGCAACCATGCTGGTTGGAGACACTGGTCTATAATTCAGGGGTTCTTCCCTGTTTCCTCCCTTATAAATTGGTACCACATTTGCCCTCTTCCATTCTTCTGGCACTTTCCCCTTTTCCAGAGAACACACAATTAAACTGTGAATTTTACCTGCCAGTTGTTCTCTGCATTCCTTCAGTAACCAATTAGAAATTCCATCAGGTCCTAGGGCTTTCCTTACATCTTGACTTTCCAGTAATTTATACACTTCCTGTACCTCCACTTTTATATCTTTTATCACCGGTACATTTCTAATCACTCCCTCCTCTTACACAAACTCTTTTTCATTAGTGAAAACCGATGTATAGTTGTGAGTAAAAGATGGAACAGGAGCATAAGACAGTATGGATCAGTTGGGTCAAGGATTGTGTGGGTAAAGTTGAAAGTTGGAATACAAATGTGGGCGACTTTGGGTGTGCATGCGCCAACGCAAGATCGTGCTAGAAGAGTGAGAGAAGAGTTCTGGACAAATGTAGAAGTGTGCAAGGAAAAGTTTGGAAGGAATGACAGAGTGTTTTTGACTGGTGATATGAATGGTAAAGTTGGGAATGTGAAGGTGGATGGAATAGTTGGTGAGTGGGGTGTGCCTGCTGAGACAGATGAGAATGGGTGTGTGTTACTGGACATTTGTGCTGGGAGGGGGTTGGTGATAGCCAATAACCTCTTCAGGCATAAAATGATCCACAGGTATACATGGCAAGTGATGAGAAGGGTGGGTGGTGAACTGAATGAAAGGAAGGCAATGACTGATTATGTGTGTGTGGATGAAAGGATGCGAAGATGTGTAATGGATGCAAGAGTTTATAGAGGTTGGGGGAGTGGACTTTCTGACCACTACTTGGTGGTGGCCAGAATTAGAATTCAAGTAAGATGGAGGAATAGAAAAAGGGAAAGACGAGAGGAAGGAGTAGTTGCAAGGAGAGTGGAAAGGTTACAAGAGGATGAGAAAAAGGCAGAGTATAAGAGAGAAGTGGAGGAACAATTGGGCAAATATGAATTGGAGCAGATGGGAGACGTGGAAGGTGTGTGTAGGATATTTACAGAAGAAATATGTGCAGCATGTGATGTGGTGTGTGGAAGGAAGAGAAGGAGGGGGGTGCAAGGAACAGCGTGGTGGACTGAAGAGGTGAAACAGGCTGTGGCACAAAAGAAGAAAGCATACAATGAATGGATGAGAAATAGGGGTGTGGAAGAAGTTGAGAGGCGGAAGAAAGAGTTATATGTAGAAAGAAAGAGAGAGATGAAAAGATTAGTAAGAGAGAGTAAGAAGAGAGTGGATGAGGAATTTGGAAGGAATTTGAGTGTAAAGTGGAGGGACTGTAAGAAAATGTTCTGGAAAGAGGTGAAAAGAGTAAGACAGGGTGGAAGTGAAGTTAGCAGGGGAGTGAAAGATAAATATGGTAGATTATTAGTGGAGAAGGGAGAAAAAGTGAGCAGATGGAGAGAACACTTTAAGGAACTGTTGAACATGGAGGATGGAAGTAATGTGAGTATAAGTGGCTGGGGAATGGCTGGGAGAAGGAGGGAGGTGAGAAGACAGGAAGAAATCAGTAGGATAGAAGTTGTGGAAGCAATGAAGAAAGTTAAATCAGGGAAAGCCCCAGGATTTGATGGAGCGTGTGGTGAAATGCTGAAGCATGGGGGAGAGATAGTAGTAGAATAGATGTGGAAAATGTGCAGATTGGCCTGGGAGGAAGGTAGAGTCCCGGAGGATTAGAAATCAGGTATAATTATTCCCTTGTACAAAGGAAAAGGGGAAAAAGAAGTGTGTGGTAATCATAGGGGCATTTGTCTTCTTAGAATAATAGGAAAAGTGTATGGTAGGATACTTATTGACAGAGTTAGAGAAAGAACAGAAAAATTAGTTGGAGAAGAACAGGGAGGCTTTAGGAAGGGAAGAGGTTGTGTAGATCAGATATTCATTCTTAGATCTTTAGTGGAAAAGTTTCTAGAGAAGAGAAAGAAGTTGTATGCGGCTTTCATGGATTTGGAGAAAGCATATGACAGAGTGGATAGACAAGGATTGTGGAAAGTGTTAAGAATATATGGAGTAGATGGGAAGTTGTTGAATGCTGTGAAGAGTATGTACGATGGTGCGAAGGCTGCAGTGCGTGTGGATGGTGAACTAAGTGAATTTTTCTCTTTGAAAGTTGGGTTGAAACAGTGATGTGTCATGTCTCCATGGATGTTCAATCTGTACATGGATGGGGTAATAAAAGAGGTACAAGGTAGGGTAGTGGATGCTGAAGTGGCCCTGGTGAGAGAGGATAATGTTTGGAAACTCCCTGTACTGTTGTTTGCAGATGATACTGTGCTGTTGAGTGAAGACGACGGGGAGCTGCAAGGCTTGGTGGATGAGTTTGGGAGAGTGTGTAAGAAACGGAATCTAAAGGTGAATGTAGGGAAGAGTAAAGTGATGGTCTTTGAGAGAGATGAAGTCAGTGAATGTACAGCGAGGTTGGATGGTGAGGAATTGGAAAATGTGAGTACGTTTAACCCCTTAACCGCGGGGCGTCACTTTCGTGACGCTTGGGAGCAAGGGATCATACCGCGGGGCGTCGCTTTTGTGATTCTGTGTTATTTTGAATTCACCCGGGCTTTCAAGTGGGGGCTTGTATCATCTATCAGTACTGACAATGTCCAACACTAGTCAGCACTCCTAATCTCATCTGTACTCCCATCCATTGTTGACAATTTAGCCATTTCTCCCCGTTCTTGACTCCCCTCCCTACCCCCACTCCATTACCCTATCCTCTCGCCTGCCCGGCCATGCTACGCTAAGTAAATCTTCCCTGGAATTTTTCACTGATTTCATCCATTGATATAAGCCCTATGTCGTATTCTTATACCAAATAATATATACAAAAAAGAAATCAGGTAAGTGAGAGTGCCATACACCTGGAATTGGCTAATTATCACCTGACAACACCTCACGTGCACTCGTTCGCTAATTTTCGCTGTTTTTTTCCCCTTGAAATATGCCGTATAATCTATTTTCGTAATAAATATACATGTAAGGAGAGAAGGGAGAACCCTAAGTGATATTTACATTCACCTGGAACTACCTAATTTATAATGTATTGTCTACATTTCCTGCCAATCATATCAGTGCTACACAAAGCTGTTTCAAGATTTAACATTGGTAGCTCTGATTATATATCTCCTAAGTAGGCCTCTAATCTATTTTCGTAATAAATATACATGTAAGAAGGGAAGGGAGAAGCCTAAATGATATTTACATTCACCTGGAACTACCAAATTTATAATGTATTGTCTAGATTTCCTGCCAATCATATCAGTGCTAGGCTTAGCTGTTTCAAGAGCTACGTTGGTAGTGCTGAATTAACCTCAAGTAGGCCTCTCAACCCGGGCCGGCCCTCCTAGCAGTTCTCTCTCAGATTCCGAAGAGGAGGTACGGCTCATCCTCTTGCTGACTTCAGGGCCTTTTTTTCACCCCCATGCAAGGGCCCTGTGACCTTTACCCCCTACTAAACCTCGTGTGGAAAGAGGTAAAGGGCTGACAATTGATAAAAGAGTGACTACGATCTTTCTATTGAGTAAAACAGTGCAAGTGGAATTGTAAATAATGTGTAAATAATGTGTAAACAGCAAGTGAAAGTAATGAATGTAAATATACGTGAACAATGGAAAATAGTTTTATAAGTTATTTCAAGTGACAGTGCACAACACAGTGTAAATAAAATAGAAATGTAAATAACGTAAATAAAATAGAGAACGTAAATAGAAATGTAAATGAGTAGTATTATAAGAATACGAGTATATACCCTAGGAGTAATGAAAGTGAAAGTTTCACTCTAGCATGTCTGAATGCTATGAGTTATGAGAGTGAAGATGAAAGTGACATTCACTCTCAGTGCCAGTATACAGGACGAAAGTGAATGCTACGTATTTTACTGAAAGAAATTGAATCCCTACAGTGACAATAAACTAATACTACTGAAGGAAACTTATGGATAAAGACTGTAGATATATATAAGCGTTATATAGTAATAGAAATATAAAGTGTGAGGGGTTTTATGAATAATAAATGACAGACTACCATGAGCGAACTAGTGCCAGTGCGACGATCAGACGCGCTCGTAATTTCCATTGCTTTCACAGTGTTTTTTTTTTTTTGAGTATGGATCCCAAACTACTTGAAAATTGTAGAATAGTGTTTATAGTGTTTGTATCTGGCTGTGGTAATCATATTACGGGTTGTCGGGAAGTGTAAAGTGGAGACTTCGTTACCCTACTTCAGAGGTCTCCACAAGTCCTACGGTAACCGACGAAGGCTCAACAATCATTCCAGGAGAAAGCTGAAGGTATGTGCCATAAGCATATGTAATTTTATTATTCTAGGACTAATAACTGATTTTTGGCAAATATTTTTTGAGAGTCTGTCGGAGCCCAAATAACCCCGCGGCACACGCAAGTCATTGGTAAACAAGCCCGCGGTGTAGGGGTTAAGTACCTGGGTAGTGTGATGAGTAAGGATGGAGGCTTGGAGGGAAGAAAGGTTGCTGGTTCTTTGAAAGCAGTGATAAGAAACAGGAAAGTGAGCATGGAAGTGAAAAAGTTACTACATGACAGTATTGTGATACCAACTCTAACGTACGGAAGTGAAGCTTGGACGTTGTTGGAAGGACACAAGTCAAGAGTGAGAGCAATGGAAATGAGTTATTTAAAAGGAGCCTGTGGAGTCACATGGAGAGACAGGCTGACGATTGAGGATATAAAGGAGCGTTGTGGTGTTGATGTGGATGTGATAGGAAGCGTTATGAGGAACACACTGAGGTGGTTTGGCCATGTGGAGAGGATGGAGGGTGAAAGACTGACGAAGAGAGTGTATGTGAGTGAGGTGGAGGGGGGAAGAGGGAGGGGGAGGCCGAGGATGAGATGGAGGGATGAGGTGGAGAGGTATATGAGAGAGAGGGGTGTGAGTTGGGAGCAGGGCAGTGAAATGGCGGGGGACAGGGCGACTTGGAGGCGATTTGTTTGTGGCCACCCCAAATGCGATTGAGGCGTCTGGCAATAATAGAAAACCGATTGGAAACATTTGTTCATTATTTCAGCTTGCATTGCTGCATCTTTATAGACCTCTCCTTTTACTTTCAGTCTGGTGATTCCTTCCTTTTGTTTCAGTTTGCCATTAACAAATCTATAAAACAGTTTGGGTTCATCCTTGCATTTGTCTATTATACCTTTTTCAAAATTCCTTTCTTCTTCTCTACGTATTCTTGTGTATTCATTTCTAATTCTTTTATATTCTTCCTTTGTTCTGTTGTTACCTCTCTTTCTCCAATTGTTCCATGCCTTATCTCTCTCTTTTTTTGCTATCGTACACTTTCTATTAAACCACTCCATTTTCCTGTCTTTTTTCCCTCTTACTCTTGGTACAAATTTTTCCACACCCAAATTATAAAGGTCTAGAAAGATATCCCACTTCCTCTACATCTCTCTTGTTTCTCTGAAATTTCTCCAATCTGTATTTTCAAAAAAGTTTCTCAATCCTATAAAATTTGCTTTCCCAAAGTTGTATCTTCCCTGTCTATGAAACTCGTCTCTTAGCTCGACGTTCCCTATTATCATCTGGAACTCAATGACCACATGATCACCTTTTGCTAAAGGACAGAGATATTTCAATGATTCTATTACATCGGGTTCTTTGGCAAACAGTAAATCTAACCTTGCTGGTGTGTCCTCACCTCGAAACCGTGTCTCTTCTTTGACCCATTGCGTCATCACATTATTCATTATTATATTTAATAACATAGTGCCCCACAAATCCTCGCCGCCTGCCGAGTACCATTCCTCCCAGTGCACCTCTTTACAGTTAAAGTCACCCACCAAAATTATATTATTGCTTTTCTTAATTATTTTTTGCAAGTAGCTAGCCATATCTGACAACATCTCATGGTATTCGTCATCCTTCCATGCTCTCGTCTTTGGGGGAACATACACTACCACCATATCTCTCTTAACATTCAAAATTATATTATTCGTTTTCGTTTCGTTTTCGTTTTTAGAGGCTCCAACATGCTTGCATGTGTCGACCTTGGTCACCTAATGGTGGCTCTCCACGCTGCACGATCCATTGCAGCCTCCCTTCAGTCCCTTAACCCTGAGGTCACACTTAATGACCTCGTCCCATGTCTTTCTTGGTCTACCCCTCGTAACCCCACCTCCAATATTAATACTTCTCACCTTCCTCACCCAATTATCATCCCCCATCCTCTCCACATGTCCAAACCATCTCAATCTACCTCTCCTCATCACAACACCAATACACTCTAGTCCCATCCTACCTCTCAACTCTTCCGTCGTAAACCCAGGCCCTCCAGGCCTTGGACGCAGGGACGCACTGCACATCCATCTAATCATTGTCATTTCTGTACGTCTGAGCCGGCGAATATCTTCCTCCTTCACTGCCCAGGTCTCACTACCATACAGCATTACACTCCTGACACATGCTGCATACAAAGACCCCTTAGCACGTAGGGAGAGTCCTCTCAATGTCAGGAGAGGCAAGAGCTCCCTGAACTTCTTCCAACCACTTCTCACCCTAGCCACAGAGCTAGCTCCAGCCCCACCTTCAGCACACAACATGTCTCCCAAATAACAAAACTCTTCCACACACTCAAGAGATTCACCAGCAAGTTCAATCCTTTCACGTCTGACAATCTCCACCTGCTCACCCTGACACGCCGTACACATAAAATCAGCATTATCTCGCAGTCTACCTCTGATATCACTACATCTCTTATGCACCCATTTATCACACACACCACACAAGATGGAATTACTTCCCACGCCCTTGTGGCAAACTGCACATGGCCACTCTCCCTCGTCTTTGACAGTACCGCCACCAACTCTAGTTATCATCACTTTTGTTTTATCTGCATTTATCTTTAAACCCTTGTGCCCCATACCAACTCTCCACTTCCTAAACCTTTCCTCCGCCTCCCTTTCGTTCTCTGCAATCAACACCAAATCATCAGCATACAACAACTCCCACGGGAGTCCATTTCTAAAGTTATGTGAAAGGGCTTCAAGTGCCATGATAAACAACATGGGACTCAAGACTGACCCCTGATGCACACCAACATTCACAGAAAACCCATCACTCAAATCTCCATTCACTCTTACCTGGGTGTGAGCACCCACATACATAGCCATAACCACCCTAACCTGCCACTTCTTCAAGCCAAGCTTTCTCATTGCCCACTTCACCACCTCTCTAGGGACTCTGTCAAAGGCCTTTTCCAAATCAACAAAAACAAAATAAAGATCCCTTCTCCTACCAATATATTTTTCCTGAAGCTGACGAACAATGAATATAGCATCAGTGGTCCCCCTACCTGGCATAAACCCAAACTGCATCTCATCAATTTTCACTCTATCTCTAATCATACCATCTAAAACTCTCTCCGTTACCTTCATTATCTGATCTAAAATTTCCTCTTTCCAGGGCATCACCCTTCCCTTTATACACATTTACAATTACACTCTTCAGCCAATCATCTGGGACAACACACTCATAAATAATCCTATTTATCAGGTCAGTGACTGAACTCACCCCTATATCATCTGAGACCTTCAACATTTCGGCAGTCAACCCAGACACGCCTGATGCCTTCCCCACCCTCATCCTGCCTATTGCCTCAATCACAGCAGCAGCATCAATCAAAGGCCAAAGGCCAGACACTGGACCTGCTGGCTCCAAACCTTCCGTCCCAGTCAAACGCCTCATTCAACAACCAGTTATAATGTTCTCCATGCATCTTTAATATCCTCACTGTTCACCACTACCCTTCCTTCATCATTCTTCACACACTGCTCACCTATAATATCCCGATTATCCTTCTTCACTTGACCTGCCACCCTAAATATCATATTTTTCCTTTCCCCATGATTTAGGTTATGAAGTAAAAGTCTCTGTGACTCAGACTTTGCCCTGTATACCTCTCTTCTAGCCCTACACTTGGCAGCCAAATATTCCTCTTTGCTACCACCCTTCTTCCATTCCCGGAAAAGCCTTCTTTTCTCCTTAACTGCAGCTTCTACACCCTCATCCCACCACCAAGTTACTTTATGTCTTGGTAGTCCTCTTGTCCAACCGCATGTTACATCAGTAACTCTCAAGAAATTGTTCTTGAGGGCTCTGTACTGTTCATTAACGCCTCTGTCTACAGCTCCCTGTTCAGCCACCACTCTCCTCAACTCGTTATAGAAGGCATCCCTTACTACTTGGTTTTTCAGCTTCCATATTTTCCTCTTAGGTACATAAGTCCTCTTTTTCATCACTTGTTCTTTATGCACCATATCACAAATTAATAGTCTGCACTGCTGCACACACTCCTCACTTCCTATAACTTTAACATCCCTCCTATCGGCCCTCCAAACCAGAAAATAATCTATCTGACTGTTATTTCCCCCAGACTCATATGTAATTAACCTACTGTCTCTTTTCCTAAAATATGTGTTGCATACAATCATGTCCGTTGCCTCCCCAAACTCAAGTATCCTTTCCCCTTCTGCATTCCTTAGACCATACGCACATCCCCCATGCACTCCTTCATATCTGACAACATCTCCTGGTATTCATCATTATTCCATGCTCTCGTCTTAGGGGGAACATACAGTACCGCCATATCTCTCTTAACATTCTCTCCAGTTTCTAATTTCATATACATCACTTCAGCCCTGCCTTCTCCCATTTCCACGGTATCTACATTTATGTTATTCTTCACTGCTATCATCACTCCTCCCGTTTTTTCTTTTCTGTCTTTTCTCCACAGTTTGTATTTACCATCTCCCAAATGAACATCAATATCATCTCGTAATTTGGTCTCTACAAAGCACATGACATCAGGTTCATGTTCTCTAAAGAAATCGTTAATTTCAAGTCTTGCCGATATTAAACCATCAACATTAGTATATATCACTTTCAAATTATTTCTGATGTTTTTTATACCCTCTTCTCTCCTACTCTCCATCAGTACCACTTCTTCAACTTCTAATCTTTCACAGCCATCCCCCTTAGTTTCCTTCACTTCTATTTCCTTAAATACCACTTCCTTACTTTCATATCCATTACTCTCCAAAAAAAAGTATTACATTCTTCCTCTGTCCTCTGATCTTTTTTTCCTTTACTGCTTCCTTCAATGATTTTAAAACTTCTCTTTCTTCTTCATTCAAATCTTTTCTTATTATAATATTTTCCATCCCTGCCTCTTTGCTTAATTTCCAGGTCACTTTAAGTATATCATCTACTACACTTTCTCTCATTGGTCTTGTTTTCCCTTTCTTATAAGGCCCTATTCTCCTTACTTCTTCAATTTCTTTTACCCACTTGTCTCCTTCGGGATCAATCTTGCCTAATACTCCTCTTACCAGGTTCGTGTCTTTCTCGAGTCTCACGGATCTAACCTTCTCTTCCTCCTCCGTTTCCAAATATTACCACGGATCGTAGCAGCCGTGGCTCAGTGGGTTAGAGCGCTCCACTCTGACCGAAGGGTCGGAGGATCGAATCCACCCAAGGGTCATTGGTAGACATCAGGAAGGGCATCCGGTCATAAAATGCTACACGCTCCAGTCCAAAAGTCCTCTACCCAGGGGCAACGCCTTAGCCTTTCGGGGGTACCTGGCGTAAAACCAAATTTTTTTTATTTTCATCTGTTCCTTTCTACAGTTTCTCTCACTATTTTCTCTTTTTTCTTCAGTATTTTCACTACATTTTCTTACAATTTTATCTCTTTCTTCCTGGATGATTTCTCTTAAGCTGACCATTTCTTTCTGTTCTTCTTCTACGTGTGCCCACTTTGCCCTATGCTCTTCCAATACACTGCTCACCTTCTCCATTTTATTAGTACTCTCTTCTAGTTTTCTCCTCAATTCAATATTTTCACGCTTCAAATTTCTTATCTCTTCATTCGACGCATGTGTGTGTGTGTGTGTGTGTGTGTGTGTGTGTGTATATATATATATATATATATATATATATATATATATATATATATATATATATACATATATATATATATATATATATATATATATGTATATATATATATATATATATATATATATATATATATATATATATATATATAGTATATGTATATGTATATATATATATATATATATATATATATATATATATATATATATATAGTATGTATATATATATATATATATATATATATATATATATATATAAGATGGAAAGTAAGAGAGAAGAAAATAAAGGAGCTCAGCAAACAGAACAGTAACAAAAACAACATAATGAGGGGCCTTTGAACAGACTATCCTGATCACATTCCCGGTCATGAGAATTCCCCATCAAAACATCAGGGCTACTCCATCACAATAATTCGCACCTTGGACGATTCTGCGTCTTTCATAATTATTATTAAATATAACAGATGTTTATTCAATTGTCCTGGGACAGTCTGAGGGTGGGATTGTATACAATGCTGCTGCTTCTTCTCTACTGAGTTTGAATACGAGTAAGAGATCGCATTCTTCAGCGACCTTAACTGGATAAAAGCGAGATGGGCATTCATTTTAGACTTTGGTTAGCTCTTTTACAGCAGTTAGGCCATTTAGATTGTCTTTAAACTTTCTTTTGGACTCATTTGTGTGGGTTTAGGACTTGGTTTGGGGGGAAATCCAAGGCTCAAAAATGCATCCCTATACTTTACAAGTTAAATCTACCCTGAGATACAATATCCCACCTAGCAATAGGTTTTTACTTTACCAAATGCATCGTTACACTGGGGTATGCCTGTATGTAAAATCATTTAGAAACCTGTTTCTTCCCAAGTGAAGTTAGTCCTTCCTTCTACGAGAAGAAAGTTTTGTCGTGTTCTTTGTGGCAGAGTCATCTGCTACATTTTCAGTCGAAGAAAGTACAGTATGGTGTACACAGTACAGTACAGTAGTGAAGCATGCTTCAATTTATTCATCTTTTTTTTTTCTGTTTTTTTGATGTTTTGATTGATTATTTTGAGCGTTACTGTTCAGTACTCTCCAATAATGTCTACATCATCAACATCATGATTATTACCACCATCAAGATGAAATGTGTTTTTGTACATAAGATTACAGTGTACTTCAGAGTACATACAGTATTTATGTATCAGAAACGTCTTTAGCTGATTTTCAACGATTTATAGTGTATACAATGTGTGTTATACAGAGTATGTACTGCCAGGTGAAAGAAAACAGGTCTCCTGGCTGGGGGGAATTTGATATTATCCCCATCGTCAACATGAAATTGCTTCCGTACATCAAATTACAATGCACTTAACAGTGCATTACAGCATTTTATTTTTAGGAACATCTATTTGCAGCTTTTTGACATTTTAAAGCATTTTGTTGGGGATGAGACATTGGATAAGTGTTATAGGGCTTAGGGTTAGGGGCCTCTCAGGGTACTTTTGCATAACCTGGCATTTTGACAATATACATCAGGCCTCTAGCTCTATTACACTGGATAATCGGGAGTTTACTGTACTCGCTGACTGAACACTCCCACTGGCACACAACACTGCCAGATATCGGGATAGGCCTGTGTAGGCGTCATGTGTTGCAGTGTGATGACTCGTGCTATGTATTAAAGACAACCTAAAGTTTTCATGTGCTGCAGTACAGTATGATGAATTTTTCTCTACATACGAATGACAAGTTATATGCTTCATTAGTGAAAAGTGTCTCGACTCAGTTATGTATGAAAGACAACAGGTTTCATGTGTGGGCAGCATGATGACTCTCTATGTACAAAAGACAAATTAAAGGCTTCAGGTGTAAACAGTATGATGATACTCTCAATGTATGAAAGACAAATTATGGGATTCATGTGCAAGCACTGTGATGACTCACTATGAATGAAAAACAATCTATTGACTTCATGTGTTGCAGTGTGATGATTCTGTGTATGAAAGACAAACTAAACAGTTCATGTGCAAAAGACAAACCAGAGGCTTCAAGTTTAAAAGACAAGCTAGAGGCTTCACATACAAAAGACAAACTACAGACTTCATGTGTGAGTGGCATGATGACTTCAGTAGTGAAACATAGGTAGTACATGAGACTGCCCACATATACCTATAAGAGTGTACCGAGATGGGAACAGAAATGGATATGTAAAGCCACAGTGTGGGACAGCAAAATGTGCTATAAACATCAGACACATTCCTCTTGCAATCTGCTCTCATTTTCACATTCCCTATTAGGATCATTTCTTCAGTATGTCATTCACTCATAACTTCCTGATCACACTCCCTCCTCTTTTTTAATCACTTCACCAAGGCACTTTAATTCTTCCACAAGTTCAAATAAACTCTCAATAATCCGTCGTTGCAATATCCAGCCCAATGAAATATCCGGTGCTGCTTGCTTGACTCTATTAATGCAATATCTGATGCTGAAACGGGACGTAACTGGCGGTTCTATGCAATATCTGGCATCGAGGTGTGTCAACTGGCTTATAAATGGTAACCCATCTGCGCTGTATTACTGTATTACTGAATTTTATTGTTACTTTATTGTATTTTATGCCTGAATTTTCATCTTTTGCTCATGAGAAAGTTTCTAGGATAGATGGTTGAGACAGGTAATAAAGAAACAGGGCCGTAACCAGGACTTGAAAACAGACAAGGTGAACACAGCCCTATTTGAGGGGTCTGGGGGCATGCTCCCCCGGGAAATTTTTTTTTTAGCCCTAGCACCAAATAATGCAACTGCAGGTGAATTTGAACATTTAAATCAAGTAACCAGGAAACTTTAAAAAATGTTGCTACACTTGTATGTTCAGAGTTGGACTGATTCACTCCCAATGACTCACCCACAAGCACTACGGGTTGATGATGACAGGGATCAGTTTAAAGTTATGAGCACGATCAGAACAAGTTCCTGGACTCTGGGGCAGGGGTAGATTGAGCAGGCTGCTACAGGAGGGGAGGGGGAGAGGAGATGCCAGACAAGGCGGCTGCCTCATCTACCTCAAGGTGGTTACGGGCATGCAAAACATCTGGCTCGGTGCCAATACTGAGCCGATGGGGGGTATGTACTATGTAATATCCGACGTAGGGCTTGGCTGAATTGCACCAAACAATTGCGAGTTTACTGTATTTCCCTATTTACCAGTACAGTAGTTACGAAATGCTCCCTTCTCAAGGATAAACATTCTGCTTTAATTCTACATTCACTATCAGCCATTAACAATCAAAAACATTTAAACAGCTCATTACTGGTCTGTGAATGGACTCCAATCACTATTAGCAAGAATTCTAGCACCATCTGCATTAATAAGATTTGTGATACACCTGTTTTACACTAATCACCAATTTCACTCTTCTTTCCACTACTCACATTTTGACCTCTCTCATGACCATCTCTATAAATACAGAATAACCATGGGGACATAACATTACTGTCTATATCCAACACTGTTACTGACTCAAGAAACCATGCATTCATATACAGTACTTTAATAAAAACCTTTCTACAAAATTTAGAAACTTTCAAACATTCAGCAACTTTCCTTACACATCATACATTTGTAAAATCTGTAATCTACGTGTTCATAGTGTCATTTGCTTTTCCCATATTGATAATTACCATAAATAACTTGCTGTCCTCATTGCTCCCCCTCCTGCCTTAGTCAAAATAGCTGATGGACACATCCCCAACCACTCCCAATATAATTTTTTTCATCACTTACCAGACAGTATGACATCTACCTTCCCTTCTCTTCTGCATCATTATTATTCCATCTAACTTACACAAACAGCATTAATTTGCACTCTTTTTAGTCATCTACAGTATACTTTTGTTTAAGGGTGTAAGCAGAACCTTTTCACCCCACTGCTACAATTGTACTTATTTAGGCTTCCTGGCAGATTTCCCCCAAACAGCTTCCTTAACCCTGTTCCTTCACAATGTGTGATCCATTATTGCACCAGTCAATTAGGACAAATAAGGGTAGCAAATTAACTTCATTATACATACCTGAGAAGTAGGGGATGATCTGGTCTTGAGGTGGAGCAAATGTAAATAACGGTATGGTGAGGCACAGCAAATAAATAATGGTACACTGTGAAGTGAAACATGACTGACCGCAGGGTTGCATATGATGGCAGCCCAGTGTTGGCATACAGTGGCGGCAACACTGAGCAGGTGGGAGAGTGGCAGCTGACATAACACCATCTCCAGGACCTCCGTTGGCAGCTCCTTGCCCCAGCCACTGCCTTTCACAACCTCAACCATCTAAAATAGACACTAAATTGAAGTTCTTCCTTATGAGAAAACCTTGTGTGTGCATGTGTACATACGTGTGTGTTTTTACCTAATTGTATATTTACAGGAATGAGTCAAGTGTGTGTGTGTGTGTGTGTATTTACCTATTTGTAGTATACAGGAATTGAGCAATGCTCGTGTTGTCCTGTCTCCATATCCACATTTATCAAGTCTACCTTTACACACATGAATGTTTTTCTCATGCACCACCTCTTTGTCTAAGTCGTTCCAAATATTTAAGTATTTACCTAATACACCTAATTGTGATATACACAAAATGTACTATGCTCGTGGGTTTCCGTCGCTGTTTCTCAATAAGTCAAATTTAACTTTAAACTCGTTTAAGTTTTTAGACTGGACGATCTCTTTGTCCAGGCTATTCCATAAGTCTATACTTCTGTAAGGAAAGCTATATTTCTTGATATCCTTCAAGCAGCTTGACTTTTTCAATTTCATTCCATGTCCTCTTGTTGCTCTCTTATCCCATACAAACAGATCTTCTTTGTCAATTTTATCTACTCCCACCATGGTCCTGAACACCGCAATCATGTCTCCCCTCTTTCTCCTTTCCTCTAACGAAGGCAAATCCAGTTTTTCCAGCCTCTCTCTGTATGACAAGTCTGTCAGACTGGGGACCATCTTGGTTGCTGTTCTTTGTATTCTCTCAATCTTGTTTATATCTTTCTTTTTGTGTGGGGACCACACTACCGCTGCATATTCTAACCTGGGGCGGATCATGGCCACTATCAATTTTTTCATCATCTCCTCATCCATATAATGAAATGCTACTCTTATGTTAGTCAAGAGTTTATAAGTCTTTCCAACTATCTTGTTAATGTGCTTTTCTGGTGACAAACTATCTTGGACCAGCACTCCCAAATCTTTCTCTTCTCTCCTTTTTGTGATTAATTCATTACCCAAAAAATAATTCAATGATGGTCTCCTGGTACTTTTACCCACTTCCAATATTTTACATTTCTTTGCATTAAATTTCATTTCCCACGTCCAGCTCCAATTGTATATCCTCTCCAAATCCTCCTGCAGTATTTTACAATCCTCCTCAACCTCTATCTTCCTCAAGATCTTTACATCATCAGCAAACAGACTTGCATAACTGTTCACTCCATCTACCACATCATTTACGTAAATCAGGAACATTACTGGCGCCAACACTGAGCCTTGAGGGACTCCACTTGTTACTTCCCTCCATCCAGACATCTTTTCCTTTATTACTGTCCTCATTTGTCTGTCTCTCAAAAAGTCTCTCATCCATTCCAGAAGTTTCCCCTTTAGTCCTCCTATATATTCTAGTTTCCACATTAGTCTCTTATGAGGTACCTTGTCAAAGGCCTTCTCTAAGTACACACAATCCACCCAACCATCTCTCTCCTGTACCACATCAATCGCTCTTGAGTAAAAGTTCAACAAGTCTGAAACACATGACCTTCCACTTCTGAATCCAAACTGACATTCAGCCAAAATATTCATCTCTTCCAGATATTTTATCCATCTGTCTTTCAGGATTCTCTCACACAATTTTGCGACCATGCTGGTTAGAGACACTGGTCTATAATTCAGGGGTTCTTCCCTGTTTCCTCCCTTGTAAATTGGTACCACATTTGCCCTCTTCCATTCTTTTGGCACTTTCCCCTCTTCCAGTGAGCATACAATTAAGCTGTGAATTTTATCCGCCAGTTGTTCTCTGCATTCCTTCAGTACCCAATTAGAAATTCCATCAGGTCCTGGGGCTTTCCTTACATCTTGAGTTTCCAGTAATTTATACACTTCCTGTACCTCCACTTTTATATCTTTCATCACCGGAACATTTCTAATCACTCCCTCCCCTTCCACAAGCTCCTTTTCTTTAGTGAAAACTGACTGGAAACGTTTGTTCATTATTTCTGCTTGCATTGCCGCATCCTTAAAGACCTCTCCTTCTACTTTCAGCTTGGTGATTCCTTCCTTTTGTTTCAGTTTGCCATTAACAAATCTATAAAACAGTTTGGGTTCATCCTTGCATTTGTCAATTAAACCTTTTTCAAAATTCCTTTCGTCTTCTCTACGTATTCTTGTGTATTCATTTCTTGTTCTTTTATATTCTTCCTTTGTTCTGTCGTTACCTCTCTTTCTCCAATTGTTCCACGCCTTATCTCTCTCTTTTTTTGCTATCATACACCTTCTATTAAACCACTCCTTTTTCCTGTTTTCTTTCCCTCTTACTCTTGGTACAAATTTTTCCACTCCCAAATTATAGAGGTCTAGAAAGATATCCCACTTCCTCTGTATCTCTCTTGTTTCTCTGAATTTTCTCCAATCCGCATTTTCAAAAAAGTTTCTCAATCCTGTAAAATTTGCTTTCCCAAAGTTATATCTTCCCTGTCTATGAAGCTCGTCTCTTGGCTCGACGTTTCCTATTAACATCTGGAACTCAATGACCACGTGATCACTTTTTCCCAAAGGACAGAGATATTCCAATGATTCTATTACATCGGGTTCTTTGGTGAACAGTAAATCTAACCTTGCTGGTGTGTCCTCACCTCGAAACCGTGTCTCTTCTTTGACCCATTGCGTCATCACATTATTCATTATTATATTTAATAACATAGTGCCCCACGAATCCTCTCCGCCTCCCGAGTACCATTCCTCCCAGTTCACCTCTTTACAGTTAAAGTCACCCACCAAAATTATATTATTGCTTTTCTTAATTATTTTTTGCAAGTAGGTAGCTAGCCATATCTGACAATATCTCATGGTATTCGTCATCCTTCCATGCTCTCGTCTTTGGGGGAACATACACTACCACCATATCTCTCTTAACATTCTCTCCAGTTTCTAATTTCATATATATCACTTCAGCCCTGCCTTCTCCCATTTCCACAGTATCTACATTTATGTTGTTCTTCACTGCTATCATCACTCCTCCTCCCTTTTTTTCTTTTCTGTCTTTTCTCCATAGTTTGTATTTACCATCTCCCAAATGAACATCAATATCTTCTCTTAATTTGGTCTCTACAAAGCACATGACATCAGGTTCATGTTCTCTCAAGAAATCATTAATTTCGATTCTTGTCGATATGAAACCATCAACATTAGTATATATCACCTTCAAATTATTTTTGACATTATTAATACCCTCTTCTCTCCTACTCTCTGTCCGTACCACTTCCTCAACTTCTGATCTTTCACAACCATCCCCCCTAGTTTCCTTCACTTCTATTTCCTTAAATACCATTTCCTTACTTTCATATCCAATACTCTCCAAAAAAAAGTATTACATTCTTCCTCTGTCCTCTTATCATTTTTTTCCTTTTTTTCTTCTTCCTTTAATGATTTTAAAACTTCTCTTTCTTCTTCATTCAGTTCTTTTCTTATTATAATATTTTCCATCCCCGCCTCTTTGCTTAATTTCCAGGTCACTTCAAGTATCTCATTTATTACACTTTCTGATGTAAACTTGACTCTCATTGGTCTTGTTTTCCCTTTCTTGTAAGGCCCTATCCTCCTTACTTCCTCAATTTCTTTTACCCACTTGTCTCCTTCAGGGTCAATCTTGCCTAATATTCCTCTCACCATGTTTGTGTCTCTCTCGAGTCTTACGAACCTAATCTTTTCTTCCTCTTCCCTGTTTCCAAATACTACCACACATCTGTTCCTTTCTACAGTTTCTCTCACTATTTTCTCTTTTTTCTTCAGTATTTTCACTACATTTTCTTCCATTTCTTTCTTGTTCATTTCCCTTTCTTCCTGGATAATCTCTCTTAAGCTGACCACTTCTTTCTGTTCTTCTTCTATGTGTGCCCACTTTGCCTTATGTTCTTCTAATACATTGCTCACCTTCTCCATTTTATTAGTACTTTCTTCTAGTTTCCTCCTCAGTTCAACATTTTCCCGCTTCAAATTCCTAATCTCTTCATTGGCTGTTTCATTGGACTGGATCAGACTCTGTATGGTGGTTTCCGTATTTACTGACACATCCTTTATCACTAGATTCTCTACTTTCTTTTCGAGTTCACTAATCCTCATAATTAATGTTTTAACCAGGTCCATGACATTGGTATTAGCATCAAATCCTTGAAATTCCAGTCCCTCATTGTTTATATTTTCGGCCATGTTTAATGTAAAGTACCAAAACAGCTCTTACCGAAAAAACTACAAACATTCATGTATACTATAGCCAATAAATCTTTACATTTTTGGTAGTCTATTAACTTTCATTATTTTAAATTTAAGGCAAGACCTTAGGAGACAGGACAGACAAAATTCCTGAAACTACTTAAGGTTAGGAGCGATGGCTGGGACGTCTGCTCTCTCCGGCTGTTCGTTCGTGTGTGTGTGTGTGTGTTCTTACCTAATTGCATCTTAACAGGAATGAGTCAAGCTCGTACTG
Source organism: Coenobita brevimanus (assembly GCF_032717465.1). Lineage (NCBI taxonomy): Eukaryota > Metazoa > Arthropoda > Malacostraca > Decapoda > Coenobitidae > Coenobita > Coenobita brevimanus. The sequence goes on from NC_136967.1 coordinate 32,020,924, forward strand.
TCCTGTGTATTAAACCATTTTTATCATACATATCCATAAACTTATTAATAGTTTTGGCATACACTATTTCATTCAGTAGTTCATTTCACCGACTAATTACCTTATTTGGGATATTGAATTTTCTTACATCCCTATTGTCTCTCTTTATATGTAGTTTTTTGCAGTGTCCTCTTGATGATGCTTACCCATTTTCCCTGAGATGCATTTATATAGCATAATCATGTATCCTCTTTTCCTTCTTCTGTTGCACTGGTAGATTCAATTTTTCTAGTCTTTCTTCATAGCTTAGATCCCTTAAGCTTGGTACCCACGTTGTAGTTGCCCTTTGTGCTTTCTCAATTTTATCTACATGTTATTTGAGATGAGGTTTCCAGACCACTGATGCATACTCCACAGTTGGTCTGATGAATGGTGTTATTACCTTTCTCAGCATGTCTTCATTTATATATGTGAATGCTATTCTCATACTGGCAAGCAGTGTATACATGTTACGTACTTTCTCACTGATGTGGTCAGCCGAAGATTGTTTTTGATACACTCCTAGGTCCTTCTCTCTTTCTGCTATGTGTAGGGTTGATCTTCCTAACTTATAATCCCAATCTGGTCTTTTCTCACTTTTACCAAACTTAATTACATGACACTTGTCCACATTATATCCTATTTGCCATTTATGCTCCATTCATGAAGTTTATTTATGGTAATTCTTCCTGTAGATCTCAGCAAGAATCTGTGTTAGTAATTTTCCTTTGTATTTTTGCATCAATGTAGTGCCAACCTCGGGTGTCTGCCCTTTCCTCTTCTCCATTCTTCTTTCCTTCCATCCTCTCCTGTCTTTCTTTCCTTCATTCTTTCCTCGTCCTTCTGCCTACGGGTGACTTTACACTCCCTCTTCTGTCTTTCTTTCCTTCATTCTTTCCACTCCCTTCTGCCTGTGGGTGACTCTACAATGAGTGACAAGCCAAATGGTTTCCTGTACACCAGGAAACCATTTACTACGCTGGGTGGTAACCATATAACCAAATTTTGGCACCTGGTGGTTTAATGGGTAATTATGGCGCTCCAATTGGACTGAGCCGGTGAAGGTTTATATCCAATGGATGATTGGGGTTTATTGCTCATGTAATGCCACACAGGGATGAGTGAGGCTGGCCACTTTCATCTTAAATGTCAGGACCAACTTGCCTAGCCTCAGGCTCCTATGCTACTTGTGGGGCAATGTAGGATTGGATGATGATGATGATGATTTTTGCATCATCTGCAAATATATTCAGATAGCTTCCATTTCCACTGTTACTATGTTATTTATATATACTAAAAACATAACTGGTGCCAGCACTGAGCCCTGTGGAACTCCACTAGTTACTTCCCTCCTTGAGAATAATTTCCCCTTTGTACTGTTCTCATTTCCCTTCTGAGAAAATCCTGCATCCAACAGTAAAGGTTGCCTTGGATACCGCCTTGATGGTACAGTTTTCATAAAAGTCTTTGGTGCGGTACTCTGTCTAATGTTTTCTTGAAATCTAAATAGATACTGTCCACTCATCCTTCTCTTTTCTGTATTGTTTCTGTAATTCTATCATATCTGCTTTATAGATTAGTAACACATGATTTTCCCTATCTGAAATCCAACTGCCTTTCTGTTATCATACTGTGTGTGTCTGTGTATCTAATATCTTACAACACCGGTCAATGATACTGGTTGGAAGTTGGGTGGATTCTGTCTATTCCCTTTCATGAACAGGGGAACAATGTTCGTTTTCTTCCAAATATCAGGCAGTTCACCCTGACCTAAGGATTCCTTGAATATTAAATATAATGGTCTGCTCAACTCTTCTGCACATTAATGTACACCCAACATGAAATTTTGTCAGGACTATATGTTTTTCCTTTGTCTAATTTACTTAACTCTTCCTGTACATCTTTTTCTGATATTTGTTTATCTGGTAATATATGTGGGCATGCATGATCCATATCATCTCTTTCAAAATTATTTTCTTTTGTAAAAAGCGATTGGAAGTTTTTGTTTAGTGATTCACAAATATCATTCTCTTGTGTATAGATGATCCCCTTGTCCGTAATGGACTGTATTTTATCTTTAACTTTGATTTTGCTCCGGATGTAGCTGTAAAATAGCTTAGGTTGATCACTACTTTTATTTATAATGTCTTCCTCAAACTATCTTTGAGCCTCCCTCCTTATCTCTGTATGATCATTTCTTGCCTGTTTATAGTTGTTATATGCCCTCTTATTATTGTGTCCTCTGTATGCTATCTATTCCACAGCAAATCTCTTTTTCTTTTCTTTCTTTCTTTTCTAATTTTTCTTTTTATTACATTCTGTATTAAACCACTTCTTTATTTTCATTTCTGTTTCTTTGTGCTGAGGGATATAATGTGTGTGTGTGTGTGTGTGTTCTTACCTAATTGGTCTTACCTAATTGTATCTTTACAGGAATGAGTCAAGCTCGAATTGACCCGTGTCTTAGACCATATTTATCGTACATATCCTTAAATTTGTGAATTGTTTTGGCACACACTATTTCATTCGGTAGTGCATTCCACTGATCAATTGCTCTGTTTGGGAAACTGAATTTCCTTACGTCTTTATCACCTCTCTTCTTATGCAGTTTTTTGCAGTGTCCTCTTGCTGATGCTTCTCCATATGTTAAGTAATCATTTATGTCTTATTTTCTCCTTTCCTGATATGCATTTATATAGCATTATCATGTCACCTCTTTTCCTTCTCTCCTGTAGTGTTGGTAGATTCAGTTTATTTAGTCTTTCTTCGTAGCTTAGGTCCCTTAAGCTTGGTATCCATCTTGTAGCAGCCCTTTGAACTTTTTCAATCTTGTCTATATGCTTTTTGAGATGAGGACTCCAGACTATTGATGCATATTCCAGGGTTGGTCTAATGAATGATGTTATTATCCTTCTTAGCATGTCTTCATTTATGTATGTGAATGCTATTCTCATATTTGCAAGCAGTGTATACATGTTCCGTACCTTCTCGCTGATGTGGTCAGCCGGAGATAGTCTGTTATTGATAATCACACCTACGTCTTTCTCTCTTTCTGATGTGTATAGGGCTTTATTTCCTAACTTATAATCCCAATCAGGTCTTTTTCCACTTTTACCAAACTTGATTACATGACACTTGTCCACATTGAATTCCATTTGCCATGTACTACTCCATTCATGAAGTTTATTTAATTCTTCTTGTAGCTCCCTACAAGAGTCTGTGCTAGTAATTCTCCTTTGTATTTTTGCATCATCTGCAAACATATTCAGATAGCTCTCATTTCCAGTGTTACTGTTTATATCATTTATATACACTAGAAACATGATTGGTGCCAGCACCGATCCCTGTGGTACTCCACTAGTCACTTCTTTCCATGATGAGTAGTTTCCTCTTAGTACTGTCCTCATTTCTCTTTTTATGAGAAAGTCTTGCATCCAACAAAACAGTTTGCCTAGAATTCCTCCTTGATGGTACAGCTTCCATAAAAGTCTTTGGTGTGGTACTGTGTCAAAAGCTTTCTTGAAATCTAAATAGATACTGACCACCCATCCTTTCCTTTCCTGTATTGTGTTTGTTACTCTGCAATAGTAGCTCAACAGATTAGTAACACATGATTTTCCTTTTCTGAAACCAAACTGTCTTTCTGTTATCATACTGTGTTCTTCTAGATGATTTACCCAAGCTTTTCTTATAAGTTTTTCTAATACCTTGCTTACAACACTGGTCAGTGATACTGGTCGGTAGTTGAGAGGATTTTGTCTATTTCCTTTCTTGAATAAGGGGACTATATTTGCTTTTTTCCATATATCAGGTAGTTTCCCTTGACTCAAGGATTTCTTGAAAATTAAAAATAATGGTTTACTTAACTCCTTTGCACATTCTCGTAACACCCAACATGAAATTTCATCAGGACCACTTGCTTTTCCTCTGTCTAATCTACTTAACTCCTCTTGTATTACTTTTTCTGCTATTTGTATATCTGGTAGTATGTGTGGACATGCGTGTTCCACATATTCCCTCTCAAAATTTTTTTCTTCTGTAAAAACTAATTGGAAATTCTTATTTAGTGCTTCACAAATATCTTTCTCTTGTGTATAAGTGATTCCCTCGTCCGTGATGGATTGTATTATATCTTTTACTTTGGTTTTGCTTCTGATATAGCTGTAAAACAGCTTTGGTTGATCACTACTTTTATTTTATTATATCCTCCTCAAACTGTTTTTGGGCTTCCCTCCTTATTCTTGTATAGTCGTTTCTTGCCTGTTTGTAATTATTATACCCCCTTTCACTATTGTGTCTTCTGTATCTATTCCACAACAAATCTCTTCTTTCTTTTGATTTTTTATATTCTGTATTGAACCATTTCTGTATTTTCTTATCTGCTTCTTTGTGCTGTGGGATGTATTTCTGGACTCCTATTTCATAAAATTCACAAAATTTTTTATATACAGCATTTAAATCTTGTCCTCTAAGCTCATTTTCCCAATCAACTTCTAAGAAATACTTCTTTAGGTCTTGATAATTTCCCTTTTTATAGTTTAGTCTCTTTTTGTAACTGTCATTGCTGTTTACTATGTCATATGCTATCCTAAAGTTATAATTTAGTACTGCATGATCGCTTTTGCCGAGTGGAGGGTGATATATTAAACTGTCAATGTCATTTTCTTGCCTAGTAAATATTAGATCTAGCACTGAAGGTACATCAAGTCCTCTTTTTCTAGTGGTTTCCCTCACATGCTGCGTTAAGAAAAACTCTTGTACGAGATCCAGGAGCTTTTGGTCCCAACAGCTTTCTTGGCTATTTATATCTAGAGTATTCCAATTTATATTTGTATTGAAATCCCAGTTAGTATAATTCTTTCTGATTTCTCTTCCATTTTATGTAGCAAGGATCTTATATTCTGAATTGTACTCTCTGCCAGGTCCTCATATTCGTCTCTTTCCCATGTGTTTGATCTGGGTGGCATATACAAATTGGCTACAATTACTTTACCTTCAGATGTGTCGATCTCTACTGCAATCAGTTCTACTTGTGATGGTATAACTAGGTTTATTTCCTTGGCTTTTAGATTTTTCTTAGTTAATATTATAATTCCTCCTCCTTTTTTTAAATTTCTGTCTCTTCTCCATATATTGTATTCCTCCAAGTTTAGTATGTCATTGGATATCCTTGGTGTTAATTTTGTCTCAGTTAGGCATATTATTTGTGGTTCATTTTCTCTGACATAATCATTCATCTCTAGTAATTTAGATACCATTCCATCCACATTTGAGTACATCAACTTTATCATCTTGTTTATATACTTGTCATGACATGGTTCTACTAACTTCCTCCTTTTTCTTCCATCCTGTTTGTGTACCACTTTCGTACCTGCAATCCTATTACTTTGTAAAAAAATTTCTTCTTGTCCTCTTCTGATCTTCACTCATTTTTTGTTTTTGCTTCCTCCCTTTTCTCTTTCAGTAATTCCAGTTCCTCTTGTGTTAGACATCTTTTTATCCATACATTTTTGAATTCCTCTTTTTCAATAAGATTCTTTGCATTTTTTAGTATCTCTTCCACAGTGTTTACACTCTGGAAAGTCACCTTTACAGGTCTTGTCTTGCTTTTTTCGTATTTCCCTAACCTTTTGTGTTCCTCTATGTCTTTACTACAGATTTCCTCTGATACTTCTTTCAGTAAGCTCATTACATTTGCCATCTCCTTTTTCTCTCTAGTGATTTTGTGTTTAATTTCTTCCTCTTCTATACCAGTGATTACTATTGATTTATTTATTTCTACTGAATCTCTGACTAACTTTGGATTGTTTTGGATAATTCTTTTCACTTCCTTTTTAATGTTTTTTTCCTCCACCCTTGTTTCTAAGTCTTTCTTTACTTTCACCATTTCAGCATGCGTGATTTCTACATCATTTTTGTAGCTTTGCACAGCTTCATTCACCTGTGTTATCTTCTCCTCAATATCACTGCTCTGGTCCATAAGACTGCTTGCTTGTCTAATTGTCTCTGTGTCATTTTTTAACTCTTCCATAACACTCTCGTGATTAACTACTGTACTTCCCATTTCACTCACTTTCTTCCTAAGGGTATTCAATTCCACTGTTAGTTCACTGATGGTTGTGTCTTTCTTATTGGCCTCCCTTCCCAGTTTTTCTATCTCTTCCTTTGGCAAGTGCATTTGCTTCTTTATTTCATCAATTTCATTTTTGAAAGCCATTTCTAGTTTCTGTACACATTCAACCAGTCTATTGTGAGTCTCCACTTCAACCAGTTCTTGGTAGAAATCATCATTTTGCTTTTTACTTTTATCCCTTTTCTTTTCCAAATTTGTTTTACTGAAGTATGTATCCATTTTGTAATACTAAATGAACAGAGTGTGTACTTACAAAGCATGCACGCTTTCCCCGCCTTGCTGTAGTATAAACAAACCCAGCTGACTCAACGCATTGTGGTTCTTTGTTGTTTGAACCTGTCCTATTTAAACTTATTATTTCTTTTCCTTTTAATAATGCAAAATCATTTAGTCTAACCTGGTACAGTGCTTGACTCATTCAAAGATACTTATTTAGGTAATGCCTCTGGCCGTGTTGAGCTGGTATGGAGCGCCGGTAGAGACGTCTACCTTCGACGATGCCGTGTGTGTGTGTGTGTGTGTGTGTGTGTGTGTGTGTGTGTGTGTGTGTGTGTGTGTGTGTGTGTTCGTGTTCTTACCTAATTGTTCTTGCCTAATTCTATCTTTAAAGGAATGAGTCAAGCTCGTACTGTCCCGTGTCTTAAACCATATTTATCGTACATATCCTTAAATTTGTGAATTGTTTTGGCACACACTATTTCATTCGGTAGTGCATTCCATTGATCAATTGCTCTGTTTGGGAAACTGAATTTCCTTACGTCTTTATCACCTCTCTTCTTATGTAATATTTTGCAGTGTCCTCTAGCTGATGCTTCTCCATATGCTAAGTAATCATTTATGTCTATTTTCTCCTTTCCTGATATGCATTTATATAGCATTATCATGTCACCTCTTTTCCTTCTCTCCTGTAGTGTTGGTAGATTCAGTTTATTTAGTCTTTCTTCGTAGCTTGGGTCCCTTAAGCTTGGTATCCATCTTGTAGCGGCCCTTTGAACTTTTTCAATCTTGTCTATGTGCTTTTTGAGATGAGGACTCCAGACTACTGATGCATATTCCAGGGTTGGTCTAATGAATGATGTTATTATCCTTCTTAGCATGTCTTCATTTATGTATGTGAATGCTATTCTCATATTTGCAAGCAGTGTATACATGTTCCGTACCTTCTCGCTGATGTGGTCAGCCGGAGATAGTCTGTTATTGATAATCACACCTACGTCTTTCTCTCTTTCTGATGTGAATAGGGTTTTATTTCCTAACTTATAATCCCAATCAGGTCTTTTTCCACTTTTACCAAACTTGATTACATGACACTTGTCCACATTGAATTCCATTTGCCATGTACTACTCCATTCATGAAGTTTAATTCTTCTTGCAGCTCTTTACAAGAGTCTGTGTTAGTAATTCTCCTTTGTATTTTTGCATCATCTGCAAACATATTCAGATAGCTCTCATTTCCAGTGTTACTGTTTATATCATTTATATACACTAAAAACATGATTGGTGCCAGCACCGAACCCTGTGGTACTCCACTAGTCACTTCTTTCCATGATGAGTAGTTTCCTCTTAGTACTGTCCTCATTTCACTTTTTATGAGAAAGTCTTGCATCCAACAAAACAGTTTGCCTCGAATTCCTCCTTGATGGTACAGTTTCCATAAAAGTCTTTGGTGTGGTACTGTGTCAAAAGCTTTCTTGAAATCTAAATAGATACTATCCACCCATCCTTCCCTTTCCTGTATTGTGTTTGTTACTCTGTCATAGTAGCTCAACAGATTAGTAACACATGATTTTCCTTTTCTGAAACCAAACTGTCTTTCTGTTATCATACTGTGTTCTTCTAGATGATTTACCCAAGCTTTTCTTATAAGTTTTTCTAATACCTTGCTTACAACACTGGTCAGTGATACTGGTCGGTAGTTGAGTGGATTTTGTCTATTTCCTTTCTTGAATAAGGGGACAATATTTGCTTTTTTCCAAATATCAGGTAGTTTACCTTAACTCAAGGATTTCTTGAAAATTAAAAATAATGGTTTACATAACTCCTTTGCACATTCTCGTAATACCCAACATGAAATTTCATCAGGACCACTTGCTTTTCCTCTGTCTAATCTACTTAACTCCTCCTGTATTACATTTTCTGCTATTTGTATATCTGGTAGTATGTGTGGACATGCGTGTTCCACATAGTCCCTCTCAAAATTTTTTTCTTCTGTAAAAACTAATTGGAAATTCTTATTTAGTCTATCTATCTATTGCCAGACGCCTCAATCCCGTTTGGGGTGGCCACAAACAAATCGCCTCCAAGTCGCCCTGTCCCCCGCCATTTCACTGCCCTGCTCCCAACTCACACCCCCCTCTCTCATATACCTCTCCACCCCATCCCTCCATCTCATCCTCGGCCTCCCCTTCCCTCTTCCCCCTCCACCTCACTCACATACACTCTCTTCGTCAGTCTTTCACCCTCCATCCTCTCCACATGGCCAAACCAACTCAGTGTGTTCCTCATAACGCTTCCTATCACATCCACATCCACACCACAACGCTCCTTTATATCCTCATTCGTCAGCCTGTCTCTCCACGTGACTCCACAGGCTCCTCTTAAATAACTCATTTCCACTGCTCTCACTCTTGACTTGTGTCCTTCCAACAATGTCCAGGCTTCACTTCCGTACGTTAGAGTTGGTATCATAATACTGTCATGTAGTAACTTTTTCACTTCCATGCTCACTTCCCTGTTTCTTATCACTGCTTTCAAGGAACCAGCAACCTTTCTTCCCTGCTGTACCCTTTCAAGCACTTCACCCTCCAAACCTCCATCCTTACTCATCACACTACCCAAATACTTAAACGTACTCACATTTTCCAATTCCTCACCATCCAACCTCGCTGTACATTCACTAACTTCACCTCTCTCAAAAACCATCACTTTACTCTTCCCTACATTCACCTTTAGGTTCCGTTTCTTACACACTCTCTCAAACTCATCCACCAAGCCTTGCAGCTCCCCTTCGTCTTCACTCAACAACACAGTATCATCTGCAAACAACAGTACAGGGAGTTTCCAAACACTATCCTCTCTCACCAGGGCCACTCCAACATCCACTACCCTACCTTGTACCTCTTTTATTACCCCATCCATGTACAGATTGAACAACCATGGAGACATGACACATCCCTGTTTCAAACCAACTTTCAAAGAGAAAAATTCACTTAGTTCACCATCCACACGCACTGCAGCCTTCGCACCATCGTACATACTCTTCACAGCATTCAACAACTTCCCATCTACTCCATATATTCTTAACACTTTCCACAATCCTTGTCTATCCACCCTGTCATATGCTTTCTCCAAATCCATGAAAGCCGCATACAACTTCTTTCCCTTCTCTAGAAATTTTTCCACTAAAGATCTAAGAATGAATATCTGATCTACACAACCTCTTCCCTTCCTAAAGCCTCCCTGTTCTTCTCCAACTAATTCCTCTGTTCTTTCTCTAACTCTGTCTATAAGTATCCTACCATACACTTTTCCTTTTATACTAAGAAGACAAATGCCCCTGTGATTACCACACACTTCTTTTTCCCCTTTTCCTTTGTACAAGGGAATAATTATACCTGACTTCCAATCCTCCGGGACTCTACCTTCCTCCCAGGCCAATCTGCACATCTTCCACATCCATTCTACTACTATCTCTCCCCCATGCTTCAGCATTTCACCACACACTCCATCAATTCCTGGGGCTTTCCCCAATTTAACTTTCTTCATTGCTTCCACAACTTCTATCCTACTGATTTCTTCCTGTCTTCTCACCTCCCTCCTTCTCCCAGCCATTCCCCAGCCACTTATACTCGCATTACTTCCATCCTCTACGTTCAACAATTCCTTAAAGTGTTCTCTCCATCTGCTCACTTTTTCTCCCTTCTCCACTAGTAATCTACCATTTTTATCTTTCACTCCCCTGCTAACTTCACTTCCACCCTGTCTTACTCTTTTCACTTCTCTCCAGAACATTTTCTTACAGTCCCTCCACTTTACACTCAAATTCCTTCCAAATTCCTCATCCACTCTCTTCTTACTCTCTCTTACTAATCTTTTCACCTCTCTCTTCCTTTCTACATATAACTCTCTCTTCCACCTCTCAACTTCTTCCACGCCCATATTTCTCATCCATTCATTGTATGCTTTCTTCTTTTGTGCCACAGCCTGTTTCACCACGCTGTTCCTTGCACCCCCCTCCGTCTTCTCTTCCTTCCACACACCACATCACATGCTGCACATATTTCTTCTGTAAATATCTTACACATACCTTCCACGTCTCCCATCTGCTCCAATTCATATTTGCCCAATCGTTCCTCCACTTCTCTCTTATACTCTGCCTTTTTCTCATCCTCTTGTATCCTTTCCACTCTCCTTGCAACTACTCCTTCCTCTCGTCTTTCCCTTCTTCTATTCCTCCATCTTACTTGCATCCTAATTCTGGTCACCACCAAGTAGTGGTCAGAAAGTCCACTCCCCCAACCTCTATACACTCTTGCATCCTTTACACATCTTCGCATCCTTTCATCCACACACACATAATCAATCATTGCCTTCCTTTCATTCAGTTCACCACCCACCCTTCTCATCACTCGCCATGTATACCTGTGGATCATTTTATGCCTGAAGAGGGTATTGGCTATCACCAACCCCCTCCCAGCACAAATGTCCACTAACGCACTCCCATTCTCATCTGTCTCAGCAGGCACACCCCACTCACCAACTATTCCATCCACCTTCACATTACCAACTTTACCATTCATATCACCAATCAAAAACACTCTGTCATTCCTTCCAAACTTTTCCATGCACACTTCCACATTTGTCCAGAACTCTTCTCTCACTCTTCTAGCACGATCTTGCGTTGGCGCATACACACACACAATCGCCCACATTTGTATTCCAACTTTCAACTTTACCCACACAATCCTTGACCCAACTGATCCATACTGTCTTATGCTCTTCTTCCATCTTTTTCTCACAACTATACACACTCCTTCCTTTGCCCTCTCATTCTCATCTACTCCTGCACATATACCCCATCCATACTCCCATTCTCTCACACTTTCTCCTCTCCATTTTGTTTCAGTTATTCCACATACATCCACTTTCGCATCCTCAAGCACCTGGACAATCTCTCTCTCTTTCACCTCATCATTCGCTCCTCTTACATTCCATGTACTCATTACCAAGTCCTTTGTCCGGTCCTGGGTCGTCATCGTTTGGTCAGTCCTTGTCCGAGGCTTCTTGTTTGTTTTTATTTAGTGCTTCACAAATATCTTTCTCTTGTGTATAAGTGATTCCCTCATCCGTAATGGATTGTATTATATCTTTTACTTTAGTTTTGCTTCTGATATAGCTGTAAAACAGCTTTGGTTGATCACTACTTTTATTTATTATATCCTCCTCAAACTGTTTTTGGGCTTCCCTCCTTATTCTTGTATAGTCGTTTCTTGCCTGTTTGTAATTATTATACCCCCTTTCACTATTGTGTCTTCTGTATCTATTCCACAACAAATCTCGTCTTTCTTTTGATTTTTTATATTCTGTATTGAACCATTTCTGTATTTTCTTATCTGCTTCTTTGTGCTGTGGGATGTACTTCTGGACTCCTATTTCATAAAATTCAAAAAAAAAATTTATATACAGCATTTAAATCTTGTCCTCTAAGCTCATTTTCCCAATCAACTTCTAAGAAATACTTCTTTAGGTCTTGATAATTTCCCTTTTTATAGTTTAGTCTCTTTTTGTAACTGTCATTGCTGTTTACTATGTCATATGCTATCCTGAAGTTATAATTTAGTACTGCATGATTGCTTTTGCCGAGTGGAGGGTGATATATTAAACTGTCAGTATCATTTTCTTGCCTTGTAAATATTAGATCTAGCACTGAAGGTACATCAAGTCCTCTTTTTCTTGTGGTTTCCCTCACATGTTGCGTTAAGAAAAACTCTTGTACGAGATCCAGGAGCTTTTGGTCCCAACAGCTTTCTTGGCTATTTATATCTAGAGTATTCCAATTTATATTTGTACTGAAGTCCCCAGTTAGTATAATTCCTTCCGATTTCTCTTCCATTTTATGTAGCAAGGATCTTATACTCTGAATTGTACTCTCTGCCAGGTCCTCATATTCATCTCTTTCCCATATGTTTGACCTGGGTGGCATGTACAAATTGGCTACAATTACTTTACCTTTAGATGTGTCGATCTCTACTGCAATCAGTTCTACTTGTGATGGTATATCTAGTTTTATTTCCTTAACTTTTAGATTTTTCTTAGTTAATATTATAATTCCTCCTCCTTTTTTTAAATATCTGTCTCTTCTCCATATATTGTATTCCTCTAAGTTTAGTATGTCATTGGATATCCTTGGTATTAATTTTGTTTCAGTTAGGAATATTATTTGTGGTTCATTTTCTCTGACATAATCATTCATCTCTAGTAATTTAGATACCATTCCATCCACATTTGAGTACATCAACTTTATCATCTTGTTTAGATACTTGTCATGACATGGTTCTACTACCTTCCTCCTTTTTCTTCCATCCTGTTTGTGTACCACTTTCGTACCTTATCCTATTACTTTGTAAAAAAATTTCTTCTTCTCCTCTTCTGATCTTCACTCATTTTTTGTTTTTGCTTCCTCCCTTTTCTCTTTCAGTAATTCCAGTTCCTCTTGTGTTAGGCATCTTTTTATCCATACATTTTTGAACTCCTCTTTTTCCATAAGATTCTTTGCATTTTTTAGTATCTCTTCCACAGTGTTTACACTCTGGAAAGTCACCTTTAGAGGTCTTGTCTTGCTTTTCTCGTATTTCCCTAACCTTTTGTGTTCCTCTATGTCTTTACTACAGATTTCCTCTGATACTTCTTTCAGTAAGCTCATTACATTTGCCATCTCCTATTTGTCTCTTGTGATCTTGTTTTTAATTTCTTCCTCTTCTATACCAGTAATTACTATTGATTTGTTTATCTCTACTGAATCTCTGACTAACTTTGGATTGTTTTGGATTATTCTTTTCACCTCCTTTTTAATGCTTTTTTCCTCCACCCTTGTTTATAAGTCTTTCTTTACTTTCACCATTTCAGCATACGTGGTTTCTACATCATTTTTGTAGCTTTGCACAGCTTCATTCACTTATGTTATCTTCTCCTCAATATCACTGCTCTGGTCAATAAGACTGCTAACTTGCCTAATTGTCTGTGTGTCATTTTTGAACTCTTCCATAACACTCTCGTGATTGACTACTGTACTTGCCATTTCACTCATTTTCTTCCTAAGTGTACTCAATTCCACTGTTAGTTCACTGATGGTTGTGTCTTTCTTATTGGCCTCCCTTCCTAGTTTTTCTATCTCTTCCTTTTGCAAGTGCTTCTGCTTCTTTATTTCATCAATTTCATTTTTGAAAGCCATTTCTAGTTTGTTTACACGTTCAACCAGTCTATTGTGGGTCTCTACTTCAACCAGTTCTTGGTAGAAATCATCATTTTGCTTTTTACCTTTATCCCTTTTCTTTTCCAAATTTGTTTTACTGAAGTATGTATCCATTTTGCAATACTTAAAGTGCAAAGCATGTACTTACAATCTCCGTGTTCTTGTAGTCTAAACAAACCTCAGAGATGACTCAGCTTATTCTTTCGTCTTGGTTCTATTTCCTGTTTTTACAAGTCTTGTTTAACCCTTTAACCACGGGTGTCATTCCAGAATGACATTGACAAAACTGGACCAAACCGCGGGTGTCATTCTGGAATGATCATGAATATTTTGAACACAGCACATTTTTCCTGCGCGCAAAGTGTCTCACGCAAGAGTAGCTGTCGAGTTCTTTCACGCCAGCCATCCCACACCTCCCTCCTCCAACCCCGAGGGGGCCCCCCCCCACCCCTGCCCTGACCCGCATCAGTCAGTATCTGTCCAGCTCTGTGCGTGAGAATGGCGCTCCGTCCCGACTCATCGTCGCTCGCTTCCTCCTCGAAAGTGATTAGTGCTAGTGTTACTTCTACCTCTACACCGGTGAAGGAACTGCCGACGGCGAGGCAGAAAGGGTTGAGCACTCCTGAAATTAGAACTGAGCTGGACAAAACAGTAAGTACTACTCTTGATTGTGGCAATGAAAGTGACACACTCACAGCCAGCAGTGACGATTTGGCAGTGATTGGTGGTGAACCATTTTCCATTGATAGTGACAGTGATGAAAGTGATCGTGTTGTTTCCCCCCCACCACCCCCAACTTACTCTGGGAAAGGGAAGGCTCCTACGGGCAAATCTGGTATTGCATGTGGGAAGGGAGTAAAGCACAGACTTACGTCTCCCACACCAGGCCCTAGTAAGCATTTCCCATCAATTTCCCGTTCCCCTAGCCCTATTGCCCTCACATCATCATCATCATCTGCTGTGCCCTCTCCTCAGTCTACATCATCTGAGGAGTACGAATTCCCAGAGCCTGCAAAGCGAGGGAAGGCAGGCCGTGCAGGCAGGGCAGGCCGGCCTAGAACAAAGGGGATGCGTGGCAGTTGGAGGGCAAAGCTGGGCGATAAGCGCGGTGATAAGCGGGGTAGAAAGGGTCAAGTTTCACCACGCACCAGGTCAGAAACCCCCCCGCCTGCCCCCCGCTCAGCTCCCTCACCCTCGCCACCCCCCACTCACCGCCCCCGCACTCACCCCCCTCCCCGTTGCCTCCTGCCTCACCCCCCTCCCGCTCGCCTCCTGCCTCACCTCCTGCCTCACCCATTGCCTCACCCATTGCCTCCACCTCAGCTCCTTCTCACGGGGAAACGAGTGCAATGCAACCTGCCACTTCCACTGAACCACGCACAGGGAAGGTGGATGCATTTGTTTGGTCTGACAGTGCAGATTTTCAGCCACACAATCCACCATTTGATAGGACAAATGCTGGAATACAGCCTGCCTTTCCATGCAACGCAGGAGATGACTTTGTTGACTACTTCCTGGCCTTCATGGATGATGAAATCGTGCAGCATGTCAGCGATGAGACCAATAGGTATGCAGCTCAGTGTGCAGCAGAAGGGCTGGGACCTATTGGCTCACCAAAGCAAGTGTCGTGGTTGCCTGTCGGAATCAGAGAGCTGTATGTTTTTTTTGCACTAATGTTTCTGATGTCCCATATAAAGAGACATGAGTTGGAGGAGTACTGGCTCGTGGATGACATTACTACTATCCCAATATTCGGGAAGTATATGTCACGGGATCGGTTCCGACAGCTGCTAGGATACCTGCACTTCGCTGACAATGCAAAGCCGTCCCAAACTGACCCTTTGTGGAAAGTGAGGGATTTTCTCAACAGGATTAGGGATCGATTTATGCGATTTTTCCGGCCTATGCAGAAAGTCGTCATAGACGAATCCCTGGTATTGTTCAGACAACACCTCACGTGCACTCGTTCACTAATTTTCGCTGTTTATTTCCCCTTGAAATATGCCGTATAATCTATTTTCGTAATAAAAATGTATATAAGAAAGGAAGGGAGAAGCCTAAGTGATATTTACATTCACCTGGAACTACCTAATTATTGCAGGCCACCACACAGTATTCTACGCTAAGTAAATCTTCCCTGGAATTTTCCACTGATTTCATCCATTGAAATAAGCCCTATGCCCTATTCTCATACCAAATAATATATACAAAAAAGAAATAAGGTAAGTGATAGTGCCATACACCTGGAATTGGCTAATTATCACCTGACAACACCTCACGTGCACTCGTTCACTAATTTTTGCTGTTTATTTCCCCTTGAAATATGCCATATAATCTATTTTAGTAATAAATATACATATAAGGAGGGAAGGGAGAAGCCTAAGTGATATTTCCATTCACCTAGAACTACCTGATTTATTATGCATTGTCTTGGTTTCCTGCCAATCATTTCATTGCTATATATTAGCAGGTCTCATAGGGCTGAAGTTGGTAGTATTGAACCTACCCTAGCCAGGCGGCAGGAGGCCACCACTATCAGTTCACTGTCGTCTTTGAAAGTGGGAGTATGTCTGATTTGCTCCTGCTAACTTCCGTCACTTTACAGCCCCATGCAAAGGGCCCTGTGACCTTTACCCCCTACTAAACCTCATGTGGAAAGAGGTAAAGGGCTGACAATTGATAGAGAAAGACTATGATCTTTTTATTGAGTAAAACACTGCAAGTGGAATTGAAAATAAAGTGTAAATAATGTGTAAACAGCAAGAAAGCAATGAATGTAAATATAAGTGAACAGTGGAAAATAGTTTTATAAGTTACTTCAAGTGACAGTGCATAACACAGTGTAAATAAAATAGAAATGTAAATAATGTAAATAAAGTAGAGAACGTAAATAGCAATGTAAATGAGTGGTATTATAAGAATATGGGTAAATATACTAGGAGTAATAAAAGTGAAAGTTTCACTCTAGCATGTATGAATACTATGAGTTATGAGAGTGAAGGTGAAAGTGATATTCACTCTCAATGCTAGTATACAGGACGAGAAAGTGAATGCTACGTATTTTACTAAAAGAAATTAAATCCCTACAGTGACAATAAACTACTATTACTGAAGGAAACTTATGGATAAAGACTGTAGATATATATAAGTGTTATATAGTAACAGAAATATAAACCGTGAGTGTTTTTATGAATAATAGACAACACTAGCGGCGAACAATTGGAAGTGGGATGGTCATACGCCCTGGTAATTTTCATTGCTTTCACAGTGTTTTTTTGGGGGAGTATGGATTCCAAACTATTTGAGAATCATAGATCAGTGTTTCTGGTGATAATATCAGGCTGTGGTAATCATATTACGAGTTGTTGGGAAGTGTAAAGTGGAGACTTCGTTACCCAACTTCAGAGGTCTCCACAAGTCCTACGGTACTCGACGAAGGCTCAACAAACACCTAATGAAAAAGCTGAAGGTCTGTGCCATAAGTAGATGTGATTTTAATATTCTACGACTAATAACTGATTTTTGGCAAATATTTTTAGAGAGTCTGTCGGAGCGCGAATATGCCCGTGGGAGCCAAAAGTCAAAGCAAAACAAGCCCGCGGTGTAAGGGTTAAAGATTACTAAAATTAATTATAGCATATATGCATACAGCATGGTGGAATGATGAGGTGAAATGAGCTGTGGAACAAAAGAAGAAGGCATATGGTGAATGGTTGGCGAGTAGAGGTAGGGAAGAAGATGAGAGAGAGAAGAGAGAGGTATATGTGAGCAGGAGAAGGGAGGTTAAGAGACTGGTGAAGGATAGTAAGAAGAAAGTGGATGAAGAGTTTGGGAGGAATCTGAGTGTGAAATGGAGGGAGAGTAAGAAATTGTTTTGGAAGGAGGTAAAGAAAGTAAGGCAGTGTGAAAGGGGAAATAGTAGGGGAGTGAAAGATAGGAATAATAGATTGTTGGTGGAGAAGAGAGAGAAATTGAGGAGATGGAAGGAGCACTTTGAGGATTTGTTGAATGTAGAGAGTGAGAGCAGTGTGAGTATAAGTGGTTGGGGAATGGCTGGGAGAAGAAGAGATGAGAGGAGGGAGGAAGAGATCAGTAGGTCGGAAGTAGTGGAAGCGATGAAGAAGATTAAGCTGGGAAAGGCCCCAGGAATTGATGGAGTGTGTGGTGAAATGCTTAGGTATGGGGGTGAGATTGTTGTGGAGTGGATATGGAAGTCGTGTAGATTGGCTTGGGAAGAGGGAAGGGTTCCAGAGGACTGGAAATCAGGTATAATTGTTCCTCTGTACAAAGGAAAAGGGGAGAGAGAAGTATGTGGTAACCATAGGGGTATTTGCCTTCTTAGTGTGACTGGTAAAATATATGGTAGAATACTCATTGATAGGGTTAGGCATATGACAGAGGAGCTAGTTGGAGAAGAACAAGGGGGATTTAGGAAGGGAAAAGGGTGTGTAGATCAGATATTTGTTCTAAGATGTTTAGTGGAGAAGTATCTAGAGAAGGGAAGGAAAGTGTACGCTGCCTTCATGGACTTGGAGAAAGCTTATGACAGAACAGATAGGAAAGGTATGTGGAAGGTATTAAGAATATATGGAGTGGAGGGGAAATTGTTGAGTGCTGTGAAGAGTATGTACGAGGGAGCTAGGGCTACGGTGCGAGTGGATGGTGAGCTGAGTGAGTTCTTTGATCTCAATGTGGGACTGAAACAGGGGTGTGTAATGTCTCCATGGCTGTTTAATATATATATGGATGGGGTCGTAAAGGAGGTACAAGGTAGGGCAGTGGATGTGGGGGTGGCCCTAATGAATGAGGGTGAGATTTGGAAGCTTCCGGTGTTGCTGTTTGCTGATGATACAGTATTGTTGAGTGAAGATGAATGGGAGTTGCAATTTTTGGTGAATGAATTTGGGACAGTGTGTAGGAGGAGGAAGCTGAAAGTTAATGTAAACAAAAGTAAAGTTATGGTGTTTGAGAGGAATGAAGTCACAGAGTGTGCAGTGAGGTTGGATGGTGAGGATATGGAGAATGTGAGTGCATTCAAGTACTTGGGTAGTGTGATGAGTAAGGATGGAACTTTGGGGGATGAAGTACATGAAAGGGTACAGCAGGGAAGGAAGGTTGTTGGCACACTGAAAGCAGTGATGAGAAATAGGGAGGTGAGTATGGAAGTTAAGAAGTCACTGCATGATGGTACTGTGATCCCTACCCTGACGTATGGAAGCGAGGCGTGGACCTTGCAAGAGAGGAACAAGTCAAGAGTGAGAGCAGTGGAAATGAGTTACTTGAGAGGAGCATGTGGAGTGACATGGAGGGACAGGTTGACGAATGAAGAAGTGAAGGAGCGTTGTGGGGTAGATGTGGATGTGGTTGAAAAGATTAGGAGAAATACACTGAGGTGGTTTGGACATGTGGAGAGGATGGAGAATGAAAGACTGACTAAGAGGGTGTATGTAGGTGAGGTGGAGGGAGGGAGAGGGAGGGGTAGACCGAGGATGAGGTGGAGGGATGGAGTTGAGAGGTATATGAGGGAGGGGGGGGTGAGTTGGGGGGAGGGGAGTCAAATGGTGGGTGACAGAGTGACTTGGAGGCGTTTTGTCTGCGGCCACCCTTTGCGGGATTAGGGCGTCGGGCTATAGATAGATAGATAGATAGATGCATACATTCTGAAAAACTTCACCTCTCTATAGCCTGATGCTTAAAGGCCAGTGGGGGTAACTACAAAAAAAAAATCACCTCCTTGTTACAACCCCCTATCATCAGACTTCCATCCATTCTACTTGCATCCTCCTCACTCCTATACCTTTCCATTCCATCCATCCCTCTTGTCCTAGGTCTCTCCCTTCCCTTACCCTCCTCCATCTCAATCACATACTGTACTCTCCTAATCTATCTCTAATTCTTCATATTCTCCACCGGAGAAGCTGAGTGCTTGCTTGTCAGAAAACTGGGTTCTGATTAGGGACCTTGGCCATCTTCACAAACATTTTTTTAACCTGCCCCTTCCCAACCGATTTTCCACCACTGACTCCCCACAATCCCGACCAATATTGGATCTTTTTTTTTTTTTTTTTTTTTGACTCAAACCTCCGCTTTTGATGAGAAACATCAAAAATTCATTGAGAAATGGCTCACCTGAGATTTAAAATACTCGATATGGGTAGAAGTACCTCTTACCTTACTGGGTTTTCTATCAGGCTGGCTCCAAAGAAAACAAGTTCTATGGGAGGGTAACTATTCCACACCAGTCCTAAAATTGTATTTATTTATTCATTTGGTACGAATTTATATGTAGTATGAGAGTGTATTGGCTTTTGCACAGTAATATAGGCAATATAAGCATTGTTTCACTCACCAAACACATCAACATACCTGACCTTTTTTGGTGACATTAACTGATCATCTTTTCTGACTGTTTCCTCCTCTAATGCTACGTAAACTTTGTCCTCCACATTGTCATCGATTGGGGAATCATTCTGGCCCTGAATTTCATACCGTGGCACGACATGTCTTTACTGGCCAGGTCACTGGTAACAGGTGAATTGTCTAGACAATGGCGTGTGGGGGGGGGGAGGTCATGTGGGGTAAGGCATTATCCCTGCTTGGCAACTTGTGGAGGAAGGTGTCCCGTGTATATATACCAAAAATCATGCGCAAAAATTGAAAATTGTGAAAATTAGGGACCTTGCAATTGATGCACACTTATATACGTCAACGGGACTGACTAACAAAACGTGTGGACGTATATATATGTCAATGGGATGCGGCAGGTTAATACACCCAATCATGTCCCTCCAAGCTGTCACATAACTTGTGGCTGATGCTTCACAGCCTGAGTCCAAGAGATGGCCGGAGGTTTTTCTATCAAGCAGACACTAAGTGAGGTGTATGAGTCTCCTACCCTTAAATACTCTGGACTATCAGTAGCTCAGCTTCAGGCCTCCTACCCTTTAAAGAGGGCAAAATGAGATTTGGTGGTTATAATTTAAGTAATATGATGTCATCACAGCATAATTCACTGCCTCCCTCCTCCAATCTTAAATTCATTTTAAATATGGTTGGCTTTTGCAATGGACGCAGTCCAACTCCCTACTTAGCTAGGCAGTTTGCATACTGAAATACAAGGTGCTAGTCAATATTTTCTGGACTAATGCTATATAAAACTGAAAACTCACCATGGCTCCTATCGGAAGCATCATCCTCGGTGTAGTTTGTTTGGGCATCGATACACCAGTCCCAGCGCCTCTTCCAATCCTGGAATACTCCCTGGAAGTCCTTTTCAATGAGTGTCATGCACAGCTGGCTATTCCTTCTGGATGCCCTCAGTGGTATCAGAGTGACACCCTTTCAGCTTGATCTTCATTTTTGTGAAAAGAAATAAGTCACAAGGGGCCAAATTGGGCGAGTAAGGAAGGTGGGAGATGATAACCATGTTGTTTTTGGCCAAAAACTGCTGGGTGTTGTGCGCACTGGGAGTCAGAACGTTGTCATGGTGAAGCAGCATGTTGCTGTCTCGCCAAAGGGTGGGGAGTCACCTTCTCACACCTTCACGCAGTCGCCGCAAACATCACAGTAGAAGCTGGAACTGACAGTTTGGCCAGCTGGGATAAATTCTTTGTGTGCAATCCCCATGATGTCAAAGAAAACAATCAGCATGCTCTTGACACTGCTTTTCACCTCTCTGGCCTTGTTGGATCTTGGTGAGGCTGTCCGACTAAAAGACTGCTCACCAAACACTTGCTGAATCATTGCCAGGGTCTCTGTTGCATTTATCCTGAGATTTGCACAAAATCTGATCCAAGTTCTCTGTTCCATTTTTATACAGTTACCTCTCAACTAACACAGGTTTAAAAAAACGTGTTTTCGTTTTAACACAAGCAAATACTCAATCCTCGTAAATCGCGTGTTCATAAATCACGGATTCGTAAATACCAGCTAGGTGGCCGTCAGACTGCCGGCAACCTTAAATCACTGTTAAGTCATGAAAATCGCAGATCTGGGCACCCAAGTGGGCCTTTTCCAAGGAGAACCGTAAACCACGGCATTCAAACTGAAAATCACGACCCAACAACCAATCACCGTGCATCCCTGGTGGCATATGTGCATACTAATGCCGCCATGTTGTTGTTGTTCTTGTCCTGCCAGCCTGCACACTACAGACCGTCGCCGTGGAGTACGAGAGTTACCTGCCTTTTTTGTGCAATTTCCCCCCACCTACTACCTGCCATGGCCCCTCCCAACCCCCCAGTGAAGCACTCTGAGCAGTATGGCGTCAAGAAGCTGCTGCAGTTGTTGTACAGTCAACGTTTGGAGCTCATGTGTCGTGTTGAGAGGGGAGAGAATTTTTCAAAGCTGGCAAAAGAGTTTGGGAAGAACAAGTGCTGAGAGGTTCTAAGTTCTTCCCAACACCACCCCACTCCATTCACTTAAGCACTTAAGAGTAAGACAGGGTGGACGTGAAGTTAGCAGGGGAGTGAAAGATAAATATGGTAGATTACTAGTGGAGAAGGGAGAAAAAGTGAGCAGATGGAGAGAACACTTTATGGAATTGTTGAACATAGAGGATGGAAGTAATGCGAGTATAAGTGGCTGGGGAATGGCTGGGAGAAGGAGGGAGGTGAGAAGACAGGAAGAAATCAGTAGGATAGTTGTGGAAGCAATGAAGAAAGTTAAATCGGGGAAAGCCCCAGGAATTGATGGAGTGTGTGGTGAAAAGCTGAAGCACGGGGGAGAGATAGTTGTAGAACGGATGTGGAAGATGTGCAGATTGGCCTGGGAGGAAGGTAGAGTCCCGGAGGATTGGAAGTCAGGTATAATTATTCCCTTGTACAAAGGAAAAGGGGAAAAAGAAGTGTGTGGTAATCATAGGGGCATTTGTCTTCTTAGTATAATAGGAAAAGTGTATGGTAGGATACTTATTGACAGAGTTAGAGAAAGAACAGAGAAATTAGTTGGAGAAGAACAGGGAGGCTTCAGGAAGGGAAGAGGTTGTGTAGATCAGATATTCATTCTTAGATCTTTAGTGGAAAAGTTTCTAGAGAAGGGAAAGAAGTTGTATGCCGCTTTCATGGATTTGGAGAAAGCATATGACAGGGTGGATAGACAAGGATTGTGAAAAGTGTTAAGGATATATGGAGTAGATGGGAAGTTGTTGAATGCTGTGAAGATAATGTACGATGGTGCGAAGGCTGCAGTGCGTGTGGATGGTGAACTAAGTGAATTTTTCTCTTTGAAAGTTGGGTTGAAACAGGGATGTGTCATGTCTCCATGGTTGTTCAATCTGTACATGGATGGGGTAATAAAAGAGGTACAAGGTAGGGTAGTGGATGCTGGAGTGACCCTGGTGAGAGAGGATAGTGTTTGGAAACTCCCTGTACTGTTGTTTGCAGATGATACTGTGTTGTTGAGTGAAGACGAAGGGGAGCTGCAAGGCTTGGTGGATGAGTCTGGGAGTGTGTGTAAGAAACGGAATCTAAAGGTGAATGTAGGGAAGAGTAAAGTGATGGTCTTTGAGAGAGGTGAAGTCAGTGAATGTACAGCGACGTTGGATGGTGAGGAATTGGAAAATGTGAGTACGTTTAAGTACTTGGGTAGTGTGATGAGTAAGGATGGAGGTTTGGAGGGTGAAGTGCTTGAAAGGGTACAGCAGGGAAGAAAGGTTGCTGGTTCTTTGAAAGCAGTGATAAGAAACAGGGAAGTGAGCATGGAAGTGAAAAAGTTACTACATGACAGTACTGTATTGTGATACCAACTCTAACGTACGGAAGTGAAGCTTGGACATTGTTGGAAGGACACAAGTCAAGAGTGAGAGCAGTGGAAATAAGTTATTTAAGAGGAGCCTGTGGAGTCACATGGAGAGACAGGCTGACGAAGGAGGATATAAAGGAGCGTTGTGGTGTTGATGTGGATGTGATAGGAAGCGTTATGAGGAACACACTGAGGTGGTTTGGCCATGTGGAGAGGATGGAGGGTGAAAGACTGACGAAGAGAGTGTATGTGAGTGAGGTGGAGGGGGGAAGAGGGAGGGGGAGGCCGAGGATGAGATGGAGGGATGGGGTGGAGAGGTATATGAGAGAGGGGGGTGTGAGTTGGGAGCAGGGCAGTGAAATGGCGGGGGACAGGGCGACTTGGAGGCGATTTGTTTGTGGCCACCCCAAACGGGATTGAGGCGTCTGGCAATAGATAGTTAGATAGAATTTTATCATAGGATTAAGGTGAGATCCCTTAATATATGCACTGAATATTCCTAAATTTGTACGTTCGTGTTTGATGGTGCCTAGATAGGTGTAGGTAGGGTGCTGTGGGGGTGAGTTGGCCAAAGTCCAGACTCAAATTAATTTTTCACATAAGAGTTATTATTCATAAATCACGGCTGTGGTCCAGACCCAAATTGCCGTGATTTACGAGGATTGAGTGTATTTAAGGAGATATGTTTAACTAACAAGGGTTTCGCGATTTAACGCGACTTTACACATACGTGATGGTTTCAAATTAGCCGCGCACGCCTTGGACAGTCCCGAGCTGATAGACCATGTGTGGCAGAGTATGCATAAATACAATATTTTATTTGTCTGTTCCTTAAACTGGTTTTATTCGAACTATAATATTCGAAAATGAGTCCCATTCTGAGCAATTTGGCTCATTTTCAGACAAAATTTGGTCAGTAAAGTGACGGTATATCTAAACTGTTACAACTTGATGCTGTAGAACAGAAAGAAGAAAACTACTCAGACCAAGACAGAGCAGTTCTTTAACAAGAAGACAGAAAACTTAAGGGAGTTATCTTCATCACCAGTAGCACGGGAGTCAGAGGAAGAGGAAGGACAGCAGAGCGAGAAGGGACAACAAATTTAGGGTGGGGAGCAGCGGGAGGTGGGGTAGCGGGGTAAGGAGGGACAGCAGCAGACGACGAGTGATGCATAGATGAAGTGAGGCTGTGTTGTTATTGTTTGTGACCTACTTACTGTAATGAAAATTTGTTTATACTGTAGTGTTTTTATGACCTACTAATGCATTAATAATGTTGAGGAACTTTCACAATGCCGTGAATGAAGCAGAATTGAAAGAGAATCCACGTAAAAAAACGAAAACAGTATGTATTTGGGGAGAAGTAAACAACGCTTCGGCCCAACTAGGACTCAAATGTTGTTTATTTCTCCCCAGATACACAGTTTTTGTTTTTTATGAGGATTTTCCTTCAAATTAATGTTGTTGCCTTTAAGTTTAGAGTAGCATAACTCCCCAAATGGGTAGACTTTCCCAGAATCCAGGAACGTAACCCCCAATATTACCATTGTTTCATATGGGAAAATTATGTTTTAAAAACACGTTTTTAACTAATGCGACCTCTCCAGGAACCTAACCCTCGCGTTATTTGAGAGGTTACTGTGTCCATCTCAGAAACCGCCAGACGATAAGTGCAAGACAGCAAACAAATGAATGTCAATAATCTCCACATCTACCCAGCTCTGCACCGCGTGGCACACTGACTAACAATGCGTGCTATTACTGCTACCTATAGGCGCATCGCGTTACTACAACCCGTTTAGGAGTCGTGATCCCAGTCCGGAAAATTTTGGATAGCACTTTGTAGTCCAGCCAGCACTGACTTACAAAGAGGATGAAATTAACCCTCAACCAAGACTTTCTAACCCATAAGGTATATATGCTTTATTTTTGTAACTTCCTCAGTGACAAGCAATTAGTTATAATTTACAAGGCATGTATGATTTCAGCTCAAATACTGCTCACCACTGTGGAGTGGACAACTGGACAAAATTTATCTATAGACAGATGCCATAATCCCGTTTGTCTCTGAATTAACTGTTTTACAGTGAAGGGCACCTAACCCTCCGCCAACCCACCTGCTGACACATAAGGAACATGTATGAGTTGATTATGTGGTTACCACCCAACTTTATAAATGGATTCCTGGCTCACATGAAACCTTTAGCCTTGTCACTCAATGTAGAGCCACCTGTAAGAGGAAGAAGAGTAATAAAATGTGACAGAAAAGGTGAGAGAAATTAGGAGTGCAGGCAGACATAGAAAAGAATGATAAAAGTGAAAGACAAAGTAGGTGGCACCACATCAAGTAGGTGGATGACGGTCACCACCAGGTACCACTACCGTGAAGGCCACTTGTCATAATTTCCACCTGTCATAGTATCAAGATCCTGCATTAAGGATTGGGGGTATTCCATAAGGAGACATAGGACCAACTTATTACCGGTATGCAGCTTTACTGTTTTTTCCTTACCAGAGCTCTTCAAGGGATTCTTTAAGTATTTTCTGATGGCATCTTTAAGTTCCATGCTTT
The DNA here is from genome assembly GCF_032717465.1 of Coenobita brevimanus. Lineage (NCBI taxonomy): Eukaryota > Metazoa > Arthropoda > Malacostraca > Decapoda > Coenobitidae > Coenobita > Coenobita brevimanus. The sequence goes on from NC_136967.1 coordinate 32,046,859, forward strand.
TTAGTTCTTTTACAAGTGGTGAAAGTGTTTAAGTGATACGTGGGGGCACTCAACATCCACTCACACGTTGTAGTGCTGCTCTCAAGTGCCTGCCCTCTTCCTCTCTTCCTTCCTTCCTCCTATGTCTTTCTTTCCTTCATTTTGTCCTCTTCCTTCTGTCTACGGGTGACTCTACATTGAATGAAAAGCCATGTGGTTTTCTGTACACCAGGAAACCATATACTGGTAACCAATTTATGGCGCCTGGTGGTTTAGTGGGTAATTAAGGCGCTCCAACTGGATTCAGCCGGTGCAGCTTTGTATCCAAGGGGTGACTGGGGTTTACTGCTCACGTAATGCCATTCAAGGAAGAGTGAGGCTGGTCACTCTCATCTTACATGTCAGGACCAACCTGCCAAGTCCCGGGCTCCTACGCTCCTCATGGGGCAACACTGGATTTGATGATGAATGAATGAAAAAAAGTGAAAAGTGTTTTTCAGAATGAAATTACCCTTGTTAGTGCCTGTTTACCCAAACCTAACCAAAATTTTCATAACTTAATCCAACCATACTTACCCTAATGTATTTTATATTATCATTAACCAATTTCATGCTATCTATCTATCTACTGCCAGATGCCTTAATCCTGTAAAGGGTGGCCACAAACAAATTGCCTCCATGTTGCCCTGTCCCCCGCCATTTCACTGCCCTGCTCCCATCTCAGTCCTCCCTCTCTCATGTAGGCTACCTCTCCACTCTATCCCTCCAAACTTATCCTAACCTATCTCTTAGGTAATCATATTTTTCTTGTTTACAGATGGATTCTATTCATACTCAAAAATGCACTTCTATATGGTACACCTTTACAAAGTCACTAAATCAATTCAAAGGTAGGTAAAAAAATTTTGTTAATTTTAAAGTAGTCCTATGTCTCCTCCTAATCTATCCCTCAGGTACTGTAATTACAGTATATTTTTGTTTACAGATGGGCTCTCTTCATACTCAAAAATGCATTTCTGTGCACCATCATAAAGTCACTAAATCATTTCAAAGGTAGGTAAAAATTTTCTATTAATTCTTAAGTGGTCCTACGTCTCCTTTGGGACTATCCGATGGCCTACCTCATTTCAGATGTCATAGAACATACCAGTACTAAAAAATATGGTAGGTGTGACTGTCTATCTATAGTCAGACATCTTAATCCCATAAGGGTTGGCCACAAAACAAATTGCCTCCATGTTGCCCTGTCCCATGCCATTTTGCAGCCCTCCCCCCACCTTATACCCCCTTCTCCAGTGCGAAGAAATACCGAATCAGTGGTCATTTATCAAATAAACACTTTTAATAGGAAAATATTGTAATTTCTATCACCATATTGGTTCATCCACACCAGATTATCTGAAATCCAGTAAAAAAAATTATTCTTCATTTAACTATTGTTAAAAAATCAGGATTCAGAGCGAAAATGGGCTAAAGTTAGTGGGTATTTCCCCTTTCGATGGCTGACATGCCTTGACAGACTTTTGTTCTGCATAAATATTAATTTGCAGTGCAAATAAATGTTCCTGCATGTTAAATCAATATTTATACAAACTAGAAGTCTGCAAAGAAGAGTTGTCAAGCTAAAGGCAGAACACTTCTGCTACATTCAGCAAGCTTGTGCTCTGAATCCTGATTTTTTAAAATTAACAGTTACCGGTAAATTAAACACAAAATTTTGACCAGATTTCAGATAACTAAGTGTGTATGAAACTACAGTATATGGCGATAAAAATTATAGCTAATATCTTCCAATTAAAACTGCCAATTCAGTATTTTGTCACACACCTCTTCTCTCATATACCTCTCCATTCCATTCCTCCACCTCATCATCAGTCTGCCCCTCCCTTCCCCCCCCCCTCCACCTCACTCACACTTTCCTTATTAGTCTTTCACTCTCCTTCCAATACATGTGGCCAAACCACATCAACATATTTCTCCTAATGTTTCTATCACATCCACACCACAATGCTTCTTCACTCCCTTACTTGTCAGTCTGTCTATCCATGTAACTCCACATGCTTCTCTCAAATAATTAACTTCCACTGCTCTCACTCCTGACTTGTGTCCCAACAAGGTCCAAGCTTTGCTTCCACATGTCAAAGTGGGTATCACAATACTATCACGCAGCAACTTTCATACTTCCATGCTCACTTCTCTAATTCTTATCACTGCTTTCAATGAACTGGGAACCTTTCTTCCCTGTTGTACCCTTTCAAGTACAGTATTTCATCCTCTAAACTTCCATCCATCCTCATCACATTAACCATGCACTTAAATGCACTCAAAATTTCCATTTCCTCACTATCCAGCTTGACTGTGTATTGAGTTACTTCATCTCTCAGTCGTGTGGAAGGAAAATACACCAATGATGGAGAATATCTATCTATCTATTGCCAGATGCCATAATCCCGTAAAGTGTGGCCATTTGACTTTGAGTTATTGGTTTTACAGGGAGGGGCACTAACCCTCCACCAACCCACTTGCTGACACGTATGGAGCTTGTATGGGTTGGTTATATGGTCACCATCCAGCATTGTAAATGGTTTCTTGGCTTACAGGAAACCATTTGGCTTGTCACTCAACGTAAAGCCACCTGTCAAGAAAATAAGAGCAATAGGTGACAGGAAAGATGGGAGATATAGGAAGAGAGGAGGGCAGACACAGAAAAAGAATGATATAAGCTAAGGAGAGTGTGTAAGAAACGGAACCTAAAGGTGAATGTAGGGAAGAGTAAAGTGATGGTCTTTGAGAGAGGTGAAGTCAGTGAATGTACAGCGAGGTTGGATGGTGAGGAATTGGAAAATGTGAGTACGTTTAAGTATTTGGGTAGCGTGATGAGTAAGGATGGAGGTTTGGAGGGTGAAGTGCTTGAAAGGGTACAGCAGGGAAGAAAGGTTGCTGGTTCCTTAAAAGCAGTGATAAGAAACAGGGAAGTGAGCATGGAAGTAAAAAAGTTACTACATGACAGTATTGTGATACCAACTCTAACATACGGAAGTGAAGCTTGGACATTGTTGGAAGGACACAAGTCAAGAGTGAGAGCAGTGGAAATGAGTTATTTAAGAGGAGCCTGTGGAGTCACGTGGAGAGACAGGCTGACGAATGAGGATATAAAGGAGCGTTGTGGTGTGGATGTGGATGTGATAGGAAGCGTTGTGAGGAACACACTGAGGTGGTTTGGCCATGTGGAGAGGATGGAGGGTGAAAGACTGACGAAGAGAGTGTATATGAGTAAGGTGGAGGGTGGAAGAGGGAGGGGGAGACCGAGGATGAGATGGAGGGATGGGGTGGAGAGGTATATGAGAGAGGGGGGTGTGAGTTGGGAGCAGGGCAGTGAAATGGCGGGGGACAGGGCGACTTGGAGGCGATTTGTTTGTGGCCACCCCAAACGGGATTGAGGCGTCTGGCAATAGATAGATAGATAGATAGAAGAAGTAGGCAGCACTATATCAAGTGGGTGGATGATGGTCACCACCACCTACCACCGCTGGAAAATATACCAATATATATTTCTTTTTCCTACATTTACCAAACCCCAAAGCCCACAATCACTATTGTGATTGTGGTAGCAGAAGGAAACACGGAAGTTAGACACTTAAAAAAAAAATAAAAAGAATCACATAAAAAATGAAGGTAAACGTAGCTACGCTTAATGAGGCCGAAGAAGCACCTTACCAAATCAGTTCTTTTTCCTGATAGTCTGCTGTATTTTTCTAATTATTTCATGATGGTGAGTAAACATTTCACGTGAAACCTGTTTCCCTGTTGTTTTTAGCTATGTTCCGCTGTGTCAACGCGTTTGATTTGTCAGAGGAATGGCAAAAGGGACTGTCCTAACCCAAGTGTTTAACTAAACCTAACCTAACCTACCTTACCCGTACCTACTGATTTGACTAAGCTAACCTACCCTCCAGCTGGGAAACTGGGAAATGAAATCCACCTTTGAGTACTTTGAATAAGATTCTTCCACTATGTCAGAGAAAAAACAAATGTAGAGTATATCTTAAGGAATGTGATGGTAATAACTGGGGGGGGGGGGAATTTTTTAGCAGGAAAAGGCCATTTACCAGCCTGATAATAGTCCAGAAAATACAGACAACAAGCTGCAGGAATATCAACTGAACTGGTAAAGTCTTTCTGTTGCCTCAACTGTACTGTGCATTAACCAAAATGAATACTTATCCAAAAATTTCCAAATAACCTAGCCCTACAGTGATATACAGTATTGTGGGTGGCCTTTGATTCCTTCTTTCTTGCATTAAAAAATAATAATAACTAACGCAAACCTTCTCTCGGTATCAGAGTTGCTGCTGGTGCTGAGAAACTGTTCAGACGTCCTGTTCTGAACACGTTGACTAGCCAGCAGATCCTCGGCAACTGTAGCTGTGCTGTGTGAAAGTATAACAATAAATTTCTACCTGCTCTTCTTGGATCTGCAGTCTGTATAGAGGCTACGGGGGTTTTCATATTACTACACTGTGCATCTCGGATGGCCGAATGTAATGTCAGAGATATTGGTTTTATGGTAAATATTTGCAAGTGGACAATACACCCCTCAGGTAGTGCAATATATTTTTATGGCAGTTTTTGTGCATTCACCTGTCAAAGTTCTGTTTTACAACAGGTGGCACATTTTCTTGTTATTCATTTATTTTCTTTTTCGTAATCCCTATATGTTTCAAGTGTTCCTTTCTCATATTTAGTATTATACTCCTTTTCAGTATTGTTTCTACAGTTTCTGCCACTTTATATCGTTACATTATTGTTTCCTTCACTGTTGTCGACAGTGTTGCCAGGCGAACTCTGCCAAATTCAAATAACCCTAGTGCGTTCTTCAAATTTTTCTCTTGCCATGAAACTTCCCTAGATTCGTCAACTATGTACTTAAGCTCGCTAAGCGCCATATTTTACAAAATAACAAAATATATGGTTGACGCACTAACAGCTCCATATTTTACAAGATATGGGGTTAAAATATTGACAGACCCACATTTTACAAAATATGTGGTTATAAAGTACCTTATGCATTTTTTAAACTTATTTTACTCACAGGAAGTGCATTACATAACTTAAAGTCTAATAATCCAAGTTCTCAGTTCATACTCTTAAGATGGCTATAATAGTCAGAATCTTGAAGTTATGTAGCGTATTCAGATACGACGCGGGCCTTGGATGATAGGGCTCAAACACAAACAACAAGAAGAGGGAACAACATGGATTTGCACAAGATGCAAGCCTCAAGTTCTGAAGAACTTTCAGGAAGTGAAAAAACTCAGGGAAGAAAACAGAAAGATCAAAAGAGAGATGGAAGAGGTGAAAGAAGAAAATGAAAGTAAAATGCCCGCCGTGCCCGCCGCAGGACCTCTCACCTCACCACCCCCTACAACACCACCGAGCCGCGACCCCACCACCACCCCAGGAGGACACACCGATGAGGCTAGTGACCCCGGGCAAGAGGGTCATCAAGGCATCACGGCCCTGAGCCCCTATTCCCCGCAAGTGCCCCAACCCCGGGTGATCAGGGGAACCGAACTACTGTGCGGGCGGGGTAGTGATCGTCAGACCAGGGGTGGGACTGAAAAGAATTCAGTCCCAGGTAACACCGTATTGACGGTCTTGTTACACCCTCTAGGGCAGGAGGCCCAAGGCTACGGCCTAAATAAAGAGAAATTGACAGACATAGGCTACGGCCTAACAGAGTGTGCAAAGGGGAAGGTGACCCCAGGCTCCGGACTTAACGCACTGAGGAGAGAGAGTTGCCTGTGTGCATCCCTCTCCAGTTGCTCTTCGGCTACGGCCAGAATACGGTCCAGGGTAGAGAGACCCTGCTACCGTACGTGTAGCGCCACCCAATTACGGAAGCGGCGTCCCGGGGTCGGTACCTTGCCGCAACGGACGGGCGAACCAGTTCACCCGTTAGTCGTCTTCCGTACGGGCAGACACTCGGCTCCGGCCGGGGCACGTACCAGGGTAGAGAATTCCCTGCAGGTAGGATCTGTCCGTATTGGAGAGAGTGTGGCCTCTGAGCCCCTCACTCCGGCTTGTCCCCTACTGCGGGAGGAACTCCACGCCGGCGGTACCTTGCCACGGCGAAAGGGCGACCTCGATCACCCTATAGGTGTCCCCCGTACGCCGGGCAAGTTCACGGCTACAGCCAAGGTGCACAACAGGGGAAGGATAGCCCCGACTCAGGCCTATACACACACTCAAGGGACCACGAAGAGCGTGAGTCTTCCTTTAGCCTCTTTCCCTTCGGGGAGCCCTTCGTCGCCATCCGGGCTTATAGGCCCGGAGGAGGCACTAGAGTGGTCGCAAGGCCTGATATCGGACCCACCGCCCACACCCGGGAGTTCTTTGACCCTGCCGGAGCCTTGCAGGAGACGCTGCCGCGGTCCAGCCCTGATGGCGCCTCTCCCTCTGAGCACCCGCAGTCCCAGGACGCCCAGGCCTGCCGCCGCAGTCTACAACGAAGGCGATCCGGGCTCCCTCACTCCCCGGAGGCAGAGGAAGCAGGCCCGACTGCTCCGGCTGTTCGGCCCTAGTCCCGAGGGCCACCGATCAGGTTGAGGACCCCAGACCACAGGGCCTCCCTGCACCCCACAAGCGCGGCCCTAGTATAGGAGCCGCCCCTCAGGTCGAGGCCCCAGACAGGTGAGCCTCCCTGACAGTAAGTGAAACAGTGATCTAACAAACCCAGGAACAAGGGGAACGACGGTGACAGTGACATTGATCCAGAGTAGAGTGACAGTGCTTACACGGAAAATATATTAAACAGTGGCCCAACAGAAACTCGTGCCATCAGGGTAAGAAGTGTATTTTACTAAATAATTCAGTCCCTCCCCGCATCAAGGAACCAGGGAGTTTTCTGTGAGTCTAGAGGTAGGTGCACGGGCGAGTCGAAAGATAAGTGTACGTGTCCCCGTGACCAGGTGACATTGTCGAGTGTCGCTATCCGCACCCTACCTCTATTATGGTAATATCCTCGAAACAGACTCCCAATCTCAGTAATCTTAAAGTGAACAGCCCCAGTTTATTATTATCTTGAAGTGACATAATAATTCCATACAATTAATTCAAGTGAACAACCCCAGTTGCATAATTACCCTCCAAGTGACATTAAAGGATACCCGCGATCTCCCTGTGCCATAGTGATAATATATATGATCATTCTGTGAAGCCGAGTGTAATCCTGTATCTCTGTTCCTCTATATGCTAAATATCATTGTATGTACACTGTTATGAGTAGGACCTAAGTAATAGATGTGATACGGTATACTGCCTATTTTTATGTCCTGTTCCTTTGTTAGTGCATTACATCCGGTCTAGAAAAAGGACCCCGTTCCAGTAGCTCGTGTTTTTACGACGAGAAGTCGCCTTAAAAACACAGCATTACACTGGTGGCAAGCGGTGGTTCTAGATCCGAGTAACGCACGGAGGAACGCAGAAAGGAAACCACAATGGCAGCCAAACCACACATCCAATTGCCGAGGTTCAACCCGGACCAGTGCGACATAGAAGTATATTTAGACATGGTCAAACCCCTCCTGGACATAGGGTTCGACTCAGACAGAGAAAAGATCGCAGTCACACTACCTAACCTAGGGAAAATAATCACCACTGTCACTCCCAAAATCGTCCCGAGACTAAAATGGGATCAATTCAAACAAATTGTGAAATAGGCGGCGACACCATCTCTGGGCATGGTTGTAGCCTTGTCAGAACTAGACGTCCTCGCATACGACGGAATCCTCGATGACACCTTCATCCAGGCTAGGCGGCTCGTCACTGCTGCGTACCCGGGCACAGACGCAAAAACCCGGGAACAACTCATATTCCACAAACTCCTCAGGATCCTCTCCGATTTCATTAAAAACCACTTCATAATACATGAACCGACGGGAGACCTGGATAAACAAATCAACTTAATAAGGCGCCTTCTAACCATCCACTCCTCCCCCAAACGCATCGGCATCATCAACCATTTCCCCACAGATCTCATCCCTGTAAATCCTTGGGAATTTACTCCTTGCTGCCCTGAGTGCCCAATCCACGACATTCGTGAGCAGCTAAAAGCTGCCCGGGGCAGCAAAACAAAACAAGAGCGCCCACAAGCCTCCCCACCAAACGCCGATTGCCCCAAGCCTCAAAGAAGAAAAGTGAAAAGAGGAAGTCACAGAAGCCGCCCCCCCAACTGCCCCCACATCTCACCGTAATGACGGGGGCCACCTCACATCTCCCCCAGTTGACGACAGGGGAAAACGTCATCTTTCCATTTCCTCTCCTCCCACTATCTCTTCTATTTTGCCCTCCCCTATTCCTAACCCTCCCACCTCACACACCACTTTCTCCACTACTACCGCCTCCCCCCTTCCTATTCCTCCCCAACACAAAACCTGCCTCCCCCTTCGCAGGCCTCCTAGAACCCTTACCCCATATTCCCCAAACCCACTTCCCAAAACTGCCTCCTCCTGTCTACTCCCTCCCACCTACCACCCCGCACCACCCACCACCACCACATCCCAGCCACTCATTTTTCCCACCTACACAGCCTCTCTTTCCTCGCTCACTTCCCCCACCCCACCCTCAACCTCACCATACCCACAAACCCCTTCCCCCACGTCACCCTTGCCTGACCCACCACCACCTTCCTCTGATTCTGATCTTTCACCAACCACCCCACCTCCTCCAACCCGCCAGTCTCAATCACCGCCCGCTACGCCCGCCACGAACACCTTACAACCAGAAACAAAAATTGAGAGAGTGCTATGGCGCCACCACGACCGCCCACCTGTCAGAATCCGAGGGACCCACCACCTTCTCCGACTCCTACGCCGGACCAACCATCCATCCTCCCTCCGGCTCACTCTCAACCCCCATTAGGAGCCTAACACCTTCACCACCCACTGGGTCAGCCTCACCCAACACCTCACCCCAGCCTACCAGACTTCCACCTCCACCACCTACCACCTCCAGTCACGGGGCCGTGACTTCAACAACGAGGAGGGTGGTAAAATGCCCGCCGCAGGAACTCCCACCTCACCACCCCCCACACCACCACCGAGCCGCCACCCCACCACCACCCCAGGAGGACACACCGGTGAGGCTAGTGACCCCGGGCAAGAGGGTCATCAGGGCATCACGGCCCTGAGCCCCTATTCCACGCAAGTGCCCCAACCCCGGGTGATCAGGGGAACGGAACTACTGTGCGGGCGGGGTAGTGATCGTCAGACCAGGGGTGGGACTGAAAAGAATTCAGTCCCAGGTAACACCGTATTGACGGTCTTGTTACACCCTCTAGGGCAGGAGGCCCAAGGCTACGGCCTAAATAAAGAGAAATTGACAGACATAGGCTACGGCCTAACAGAGTGTGCAAAGGGGAAGGTGACCCCAGGCTCCGGCCTTAACGCACTGAGGAGAGAGAGTTGCCTGTGTGCATCCCTCTCCAGTTGCTCTTCGGCTACGGCCAGAATATGGTCCAGGGTAGAGAGACCCTGCTACCGTACGTGTAGCGCTACCCAATTACGGAAGTGGCGTCCCGGGGTCGGTACCTTGCCGCAACGGACGGGCAAACCAGTTCACCCGTTAGTTGTCTTCCGTACGGGCAGACATTCGGCTCCGGCCGGGGCACGTACCAGGGTAGAGAATTCCCTGCAGGTAGGATCTGTCCGTATTGGAGAGAGTGTGGCCTCTGAGCCCCTCACTCCGGCTTGTCCCCTACTGCGGGAGGAACTCCACGCCGACGGTACCTTGCCACGGCGAAAGGGCGACCTCGATCACCCTACAGGTGTCCCCCGTACACCGGGCAAGTTCACGGCTACAGCCAAGGTGCACAATAGGGAAATGAGAGCCCCGACTCAGGCCTATAGACACACTCAAAGGACCACGAAGAGCGTGAGTCTTCCTTTAGCCTCTTTCCCTTCAGGGAGCCCTTCGTCGCCATCCAGGCTTATAGGCCCGGAGGAGGCACTAGAGTGGTGGCAAGGCCCGATATCGGACCTACCGCCCACACCCGGGAGTTTTTTGACCTTGCCGGAGCCTTGCAAGAGACGCTGCCGCAGTCCAGCCCTGATGGCGCCTCTCCCCCTGAGCACCCGCAGTCCCAGGCCCGCCGCCGCAGTCTACAACGAAGGCGATCCGGGGTCCCTCACTCCCCTGAGGCAGAGGAAGCAGGCCCGACTGCTCCGGCTGTTCGGCCCTAGTCCCAAGGGCCACCGATCAGGTCGAGGCCCCCAGACCACAGGGCCTCCCTGCACCCCACCGGCGCGGCCCTAGTATAGGAGCCGCCCCTCAGGTCGAGGCCCCAGACAGGTGAGCCTCCCTGACAGTAAGCGAAACAGTGATCTAACAAACCCAGGAAACAAGGGGAAAGACGGTGACAGTGACAGTGATCCAGAGTACAGTGACAGTGCTTACACGGAAAATACATTAAACAGTGGCCCAACAGAAACTCGTGCCATCAGGGTAAGAAGTGTATTTTACTAAATAATTCAGTCCCTCCCCGCATCAAGGAACCAGGGAGTTTTCTGTGAGTCTTGAGGTAGGTGCGCGGGCGAGTCGAAAGATACCGTAAGTGTACGTGTGCCCGTAACCAGGTGACAGTGTCGAGTGTCGCTATCCGCACCCTACCTCTATTATAGTAATATCCTCGAAACAGACTCCCAATCTCAGTATTCTTAAAGTGAACAGCCCCAGTTTATTATTATCTTGAAGTGACATAATAATTCCATACAATTAATTCAAGTGAACAACCCCAGTTGCATAATTACCCTACAAGTGACATTAAAGGATACCCGCGATCTCCCTGTGCCATAGTGATAATATATATGATCATTCTGTGAAGCCGAATGTAATCCTGTATCTCTGTTCCTCTATATGCTAAATATCATTGTATGTACACTGTTATGAGTAGGACCTAAGTAATAGATGTGATACGGTATACTGCCTATTTTTATGTCCTGTTCCTTTGTTAGTGCATTACATCCGGTCTAGAAAAAGGACCCCGTTCCAGTAGCTCGTGTTTTTATGACGAGAAGTCGCCTTAAAAACACAGCATTACAGAAAGATTGAGTGACAGGATAGAAGACCTAGAGCAGAAATGGCAGAGAAAAGAAGACAGAATGGTAGAGCAGGCAGTAGAAAAGATGAAGGGCATGGAAAGGGAATGGGAGAGAAAAGAAGACAGGCTAGTAGATATGGCAGTGGAAAGAATGATGAATAAAATGGAGGAAAAGAAAGAGGAGGAAAAGAGAAAGAAAAATGTAGTAATGTTCAATATTCCTGAATCAGAAAAAGACAGGCAAAGAGAGAGAAAAAGATGATGACAAAAGCTGTGCAGATATAATTGTGGAAGAAATGGGATTGCAGAATACAGACGTAGTAAAGACAATCCGACTGGGGAAGAAAACTGAGGGTAAGGTTAGACCAGTTCTAGTAACAATAGGAAGCGAAAAGATGAAATGGGCAGTTATAGCCAAAGCAAAGACGCTGAAAGATAGCACTAAACCAGAAATAAAGAAAATAGGAGTGGCATTAGATATGACCAAAGAGGAAAGGGAAGAAAACAAGAAACTTAGAGATGAGCTGGCAGAAAAACGGAGGAACATGGAAAATAAAGAAGGAGAAAATTGTTAGGCTACAGGGTGAGGAGTGAAAGAAAAAGAGTACTGTATAAAAAAGGAGAAGGATGAGAATGAGAACGTTCTTATAAAACTTATAAACATACAAGGTTTAACAAAAGCAAAAATGAGTGAACTAAGAGAAATAATTGATGGAAACAATAATGTGTGTTATGCTGAGTGTTTTTAGGCCGACTCCTCGTACTAAAAACACTAGCTACTGACCGGGGTCCTCTTTCCGGACCGGAAGTAAAGCACCAACAAAGGAACAGGACATAAAAACTAGGCAGTCCACCATTAACACATCTATTACCTTAATTCTAACACGGTGACAATATTACCTAGAATGATATTCTGGACAGGGGATACAGATATACAAAGCTACGTTAAGATAGCACGGGATATTCACACACACTGTAATTACACTTTACAATGGGTTAAGGTTCTATAAGTGAATGTGACTGTCTTTCATTAAAGTCCAAAAGGTCTTAGTGCACTGGTACAATAGGGATGTATAGGCTTAATGGTCCAGGGGAGGAATATTACTATAAAAGAACAGGGGGAGCAGATCACTATAATTTACTGGCTGGGCTCGGCGCGGCGACTCTCGCCCGCGCGTGCACTGGTAAGGGGGAACTCGTCTATTCTGGGTTGGGGGAACAACACTAGATTCACGGGCCCAGAATTTATAGTCTTTAATCAAGGGAAAGTAATCACGCGCACTTATAGATGGGATCCCTCTTATTCACTCTGTCACTGTATCACTGTCCCTGTCTCACTTCTCCGGATGTAGGAGGGAATGTCACTAATCTTGCCCAATTTTCTGGGGCGATATCACTCTGTCACTTTAAGGGGACCTCCGGGGGCTCTACCCTTGGCGGGAATCACCGTACCTGCTGGGGGGAGACGACCCGGGTCCGATCCACTGAGGCGTTGCAGGGAGACCCTCTTGCCTGGGGTCTCGACCTGTTGTAGACCCTCCTCTCTGGTCCCGTCGTCACGGTGCAGGAAGACCCTCTTGCCTGGGGTCTCGACCTGATGTAGACCCTCTTCTCAGGGTCCCGTCGTAGTGGTGCAGGGAGGCCCGTCTATGTGGGGCCTCGACCTGTTGTTGTGGCCCTCAGGACTGGAGCCAAATAGGTGGCGCAGTCGTGTCTGGCGTCGGAGGTTCTGCGGCAGGAGGAGGACTGCGTTGGTAGGCTGCTGGGCTCGCCTGGGGGTCCGGGGACTGTGGGGGTCTGTCAGGGGACGCGCCGTCAGGTGTGGGCTGCGGCCTCGTCTCCTGCTGGTACCTGGGGGAGACAAGAATCTCCCGGGAGTAGGTCCCGACTGGGACTGGGTATTTGCTCGGGGGACACCTTCGGGGCAACTCTCCCGGGTGGTGTCCAGCTACTCCTGCAGGAGTTGGCTGAATATAGAGGACACACGGAGGCCGTGTTCTCTCTCTTACACAGGGAGGGTAGCACAGAGGCGACTCTCTCTCTTGTCTCCGACACAGCCGTGGCGCCAGGTCGATCGGCCCTGGGACCCACTTTTGGCTTTATACAAGGGGCTCTTACCCTTGGGGTGGCTAGGGGTGTTGGCCCCTTACAGTGCACTATTTGGCCTCCTGCCCTGTTTGTGATAAAGGGTATTTCTCCCTCGTGTTCACTAAAGGACCTCCTGTCCTGGCAGTGGCAGAGGGTATTTCTCCCTCGTGGCTCACTGTGGCAGAGGGTACTGGCCCCTCGTGGCTCACCAGAGTAGTGGCAGAGGGTGGTGTTCCCTCGTGGCTCACTGTGGCAGCAGGTGCGAACTCCTCGTGGCTCACCAAGGGACCTCCTGCCCTTCTGGGGTGAAGCTGTGGTCATCACCATAATACTACTAGGGACTGATTTTAGATCAGTTCCACCCCACTGCTGTCGATGGTCAACCCGCCGTTGAAGTTGTTGCGGATCTAGGCTCACCTGGCATTGGGGCAGTTGCGGGGAGAAGGGGCACAGGTCAGTGGTGGTTGGGTGACCCTTTTGCCCTGGGTCATTAACCTCCCCGTTATCTCTTCCTCGGGTGGTGGGGTGGTGGTGGCCCAGTGGTGGGGTGGGGGGTGGCGGGGTGGATGGTCCGGCGGCGGGCATTTTACCACCGTCGTCTTTGAAAAAGTCACGACCCCATGATTGCAGGTGGTAGGTGGTGGAAGTGAACGTCTTGTGGACCAGGGTGAGGTGTTGCAGGAGGTTCGTCCAGTGGTTGGTCATGGTGTCTGGCTCTCGGTGGGGGTTGAAAGAGAGACGGATGGAGGATGGGCGGTTTGTCTGGCGTAGGAGGCGGAGAAGCTGGGGTGTCCGTCGGATCCTGATGGGTGGGCGGTTGTGGAGGCGCCATAGCACGCTCTCAGTTTTGTTTGTTGGTAGTTTCCACGATGCCTGATGAAGGGGGAGGGTAATGGGGGTGGTGTTTGGGGTGTGGGTGGCATGTGTTGGGAAATGGGGAGCAGGATGGGGGGGAGATGGAGGTGTGGGGGTGTATGTAGATGGTGAGTGGAAGATGCATCATGATCTGATGGTCGTGGTGGTGAGGGTGGGCGTCGGTGGTGATGGTGGTTGGGCACGTGGGGAGTTAGTGGGTGATGTGTTGCGTGGGGTGGTGCGTGGTGGGGTGCGGGTGGGGTGTGGTGGGAGTTGTGGTGGTACGGTGGTGGTGGTTGTTTCCGCGGCGGTGAAGGTGGGAGTTGGTGATGGGTGGTGTGGTGCAGTGTTGGTGGTGGTCATAGCGGGCGGTGATTGGGAGTGGTGGGTTGGAGGAGGTGGGGTAGCCGGAGGAGATGCAGGCGGAGGTGAGGCTGAGGGGGAGGATGGTGTGATAGGGAGGGCGAATGAGTTGGCTGTGTTGGCGGGGAAACTGAGTGGCGGGGAAGTGATGGTGGTGGGTGGTGCGGGGTAGTAGGTGGGAGGGAGTAGACAGGAGGAGGCGGTTTTGGGAAGTAGGTTAGGGGAAGATGAGGTAAAGGTTCTAGGAGGTCTGTGAAGGGGGAGGCAGGCTTTGTGTTGGGGAGGAATGGGCAGGGAGGAGGCGGTAGTAGTGGAGAAAGTGGTGTGTGAGGTGGGAAGGTTAGGAATAGGGGTAGGAATAGGGGAGGGCAAAATAGAAGAGGCAGTGAGAGGAGAGGAAAAGGAAAGATGATGTTTTTCCCTGTCATAGACTGGGAGAGATGTGAGGTGGCCCCTGTCATTACGGCGGGACGCAGGGGCAGTGAGGGGGCGCCTTCTGTGCTTTCCTCGTCCCGCTTTCCTGCTGCGAGGCTTGGGGCGATCGGCGCATGGTGGGGAGGCCTGTAGGCGCTCTTGTGTTGCTCTGCTGTGCCGGGCAGCTTTTAGCTGTTCACGAATGTCGTGGATTGGGCACTCCGGGCAGCAAGGAGAAAATTCGCATGGATTTACAGGGATGAGGTCCGTGGGGAATTATGTAATGTCGCCGATGCGTTTGGGGGAGGAGTGGACGGCTAGAAGGCGCCTTATTTGGTTGATTTCTTTATCCAGGTCTCCCGTCGGTTCATATATTGTGAAGTGGTCTTTAATGAAACTGGGGAGGGTCCTGAGGGGTTTGTGGAATATGAGTTGTTCCCGGGTTTTTGCGTCTGTGCCCGGGTATGCAGCGGTGACGAGCCGCCTAGCCTGGATGAAGGTGTCATCGAGGCTTCCGTTGTATGTGAGGACGTCTAGTTGCGATAAAGCTACAACTGTGCCCAGAGATGGCGTCACTGCCTGTTTCACAATTTGTGTGAACTAGTCCCAAGACAGTTCTGGGACTACTTTTGGTACGACATTTGTGATAATTTTCCCCAGATTCGGTAGTGTGACTGCAATTTTCTCCTTATCTGAGTCAAACCCTATGTCTAAAAGGGGTTTGATCATGTCCAAATAAACATCCATGTCACATTGGTCCGGGTTGAATTTTGGTAACTGAATGTGCGGTTTAGCTGCCATTGTGCAAGTTTCCTTTTACATTCCTCCGTGCTTTTACTCAGATCCAGAACCACCGCTTGCCACCAGTGTTATGCTGAGTGTTTTTAGGCCGACTCCTCGTACTAGAAACACTAGCTACTGAGCGGGGTCCTCTTTCCGGACTGGAAGTAAAGCACTAACAAAGGAACAGGACATAAAAACTAGGCAGTCCACCTTTAACACATCTATTACCTTAATTCTAACACCGTGACAATATTACATAGAATGATATTCTGGACAGGAGATACAGATATACAAGGTTACGTTAAGATAGCACGGGATGTTCACACACACTGTAATTACACTTTACAATGGGTTAAGGTTCTATAAGTGGATGTGACTGTCTTTCATTAAAGTCCAAAAGGTCTTAGTGCACTGGTACAATAGGGATGTATAGGCTTAATGGTCCAGGGGAGGAATATTACTATAAAAGAACAGGGGGAGCAGATCACTATAATTTACTGGCTGGGCTCGGCGCGGCGACTCTCGCCCGTGTGTGCACTGGTAAGGGGGAACTCCTCTATTCTGGGTTGGGGGAACAACACTAGATTCACGGGCCCAGAATTTATAGTCTTTAATCAAGGGAAAGTAATCACGGGCACTTATAGATGGGATCCCTCTTATTCACTCTGTCACTGTCCCTGTCTCACTTCCCCGGATGTAGGAGGGAATGTCACTAATCTTGCCCGATTTTCTGGAGCGATATCACCCTGTCACTTTAAGGGGACCTCCGGGGGCTCTACCCGTGGCGGGAATCACCGTACCCGCTGGGGGGAGACTCGACTCGGTCCGATCCACTGAGGCGTTGCAGGGAGACCCTCTTGCCTGGGGTCTCGACCTGTTGTAGACCCTCCTCTCTGGTCCCGTCGTCACGGTGCAGGGAGATCCTCTTGCCTGGGGTCTCGACCTGATGTAGACCCTCTTCTCAGGGTCCCGTCGTAGTGGTGCAGGGAGACCCGTCTATGTGGGGCCTCGACCTGTTGTTGTGGTCCTCAGGACTGGAGCCAAATAGGTGGCGCAGTCGTGTCTGGTGTCGGAGGTTCTGCGGCAGGAGGAGGACTGCGTTGGTAGGCTGCTGGGCTCGCCTGGGGGTCCGGGGACTGTGGAGGTCTGTCAGGGGACGCGCCGTCAGGTGTGGGCTGCGGCCTCGTCTCCTGCTGGTACCTGGGGGAGACAAGAATCTCCCGGGAGTAGGTCCCGACTGGGACTGGGTCTTTGCTCGGGGGACACCTTCGGGGCAACTCTCCCGGGTGGTGTCTAGCTACTCCTGCAGGAGTTGGCTGAATATAGAGGACACACGGAGGCCGTGTTCTCTCTCTTACACAGGGAGGGTAGCACAGAGGCGACTCTCTCTCTTGTCTCCGACACAGCTGTGGTGCCAGGTTGATCGGCCCTGGGACCCACTTTTGGCTTTATACAAGGGGCTCTTACCCTTTGGGGTGGCTAGGGGTGTTGGCCCCTTATAGTGTACTATTTGGCCTCCTGCCCTGTTTGTGATAAAGGGTATTTCTCCCTCGTGTTCACTAAAGGACCTCCTGTCCTGATAGTGGCAGAGGGTATTTCTCCCTCGTGGCTCACTGTGGCAGAGGGTACTGGCCCCTCGTGGCTCACCAGAGTAGTGGCAGAGGGTGGTGTTCCCTCGTGGCTCACCAGAGTAGTGGCAGA
Organism: Coenobita brevimanus; assembly: GCF_032717465.1. NCBI lineage: Eukaryota > Metazoa > Arthropoda > Malacostraca > Decapoda > Coenobitidae > Coenobita > Coenobita brevimanus. The sequence goes on from NC_136967.1 coordinate 32,064,140, forward strand.
GGGTGGTGTTCCCTCGTGGCTCACTGTGGCAGCAGGTGTGAACACCTCGTGGCTCACCAAGGGACCTCCTGCCCTTCTGGGGTGAAGCTGTGGTCGTCACCACAATACTACTAGGGACTGATTTTAGATCAGTCCCACCCCACTGCTGTTGATGGTCAACCCGCCGTTGAAGTTGTTGCGGATCTAGGCTCACCTGGCGTTGGGGCAGTTGCGGGGAGAAGGGGCACAGGTCAGTGGTGGTTGGGTGACCCTTTTGCCCTGGGTCATTAACCTCCCCGTTATCTCTTCCTCGGGTGGTAGGGTGGTGGTGGCCCGGTGGTGGGGTGGGGGGTGGCGGGGTGGATGGTCCGGCGGCGGACATTTTAACCCTTTAACCGCGGGTATTGTTTTGGTCTGACTGTCCTCTCCCGCGGGGGTTTCAGCCAAATGTAAACAAACCTTTAAACCTTAATACCTCTGCACAGAATAAAGCTAGAGAAAAAAATAAGGTACCATTAGAAAGTACTAACCTTCAGCTTTCCATTGATGTAGGTTTCATGACTTTGTTGACTTTCACAGGACGGGGAGAGCCGTTAGAAGTGAGGGGTGTGAAATAACTATTTTACGCCCCACACACCAGTACCAAATGCCAACCACTCTCTCATAATAGTAATATAAACATATATGAACACTGTACATACGATAAACACCCACTCTGTGTTCACTGAGGTAGGTAAAAGGCACTTCCCAGCGGCTGCGCCCGCTCTTCACTGCGGCTGCGCCTCACTTCACTGCAGCGGCACCCGCTCACTGACGTTTCATGCGATCTTTTCATTCTTTCTAACTTCTAATATTATTTTACATATAATCTGGGCAATATACATTATATTTACAATGCACTTATTACTATATTGCGTCACTGGCGCATCACAGAATTACATAAGTGCCGCAGAATTCCACAAATGCCGCAGATTCTCTTATTACAATATCACTTATTATACTGGCCAATATTTCCTTTTTTTTCTAGGCAAAATATCCCTTATTACTACATTATCCATTATACAATTATTGGCAAAGCACGTCACTGTCGCATCACTATATATCACTGTCACTTTCAGTATTTACTCAGAGAGTGGTACTCGGCAAAGCACGGAGTTACACATAGAGCGACTTGGCATTCCAGGCACTGGTGTGTGCTCATTTTTCTCATCCTAGGCCTCCGTGTGGTGGTAGAACATACTCTGCAGCGGCCCTGTGACAACCTGCCGCCTGCTGTAAGAGGCAATTTCACAAGCTGGTGCCGGCTCATGTAATTGCGGCACTCAAGACGGTCAGGTTGTGTGTCAGAGTGTCGCCTCAGGATCAATGCCGTCACCTGACCAAATCGTGCAAGTAGCTGCTGCACGACAGTCTTGGAAAACTGTCTCAGTGATGGTTGCCTTATGCCCCCGACTTGTGTCTTGTACAGAATGAAGGCGTTGAGCATGCACATATCGAGCATGTGCAGACAAGCCTTCCTGTACCATCGGGTGTTTCTCCTGAGACAGTCGATTTCGCCAATCATCATATCAGACTTATCAACAAGTCTCATATTTACATTATAATCAATGATGGCATCAGGCTTCATGATTGGCTCTCCCGTGCTGTAGCTGACCTTCCCAGTTCTCTTCAATTCCCCCTTGTGGATGGTGCTGATCATATTCACGACCTTCTTGTCATGCCACCTGATCGCAAGAAGCTTGTCTGACTTCTTCAGGTGAACATCTCCCCTGGATGATGATGATGCTTCGGGGAAACTAGGCCACTCTTTCCTATAGCTCCGTACAGTGCCAACAGTGCCAATGCCGTGTTCAGCAAGGTATTTGGAGAGTTTCGGTGCTGTGTAGTAATTGTCTGTGTACAGCACATGATTACCACCAAAATACCTCTCCATCAGCACTTTTACAACGGAGCCAGAGAAGTCAAGGGGGTCTTTCCTGTTCACATCCATTGTGCTAGCCGAGTAGATGACAAAATCCAGGATATACCCCGTCTCACAGTCACACAGCACAAAAAACTTTATCCCAAAGCGGTGGCGTTTGCTGGGGATGTACTGCATGAATTTGAGACGTCCTCTGAACAATACCAGGGATTCGTCTATGACGACTTTCTGCATAGGCCGGAAAAATCGCATAAATCGATCCCTAATCCTGTTGAGAAAATCCCTCACTTTCCACAAAGGGTCAGTTTGGGACGGATTTGCATTGTCAGCGAAGTGCAGGTATCCAAGCAGCTGTCGGAACCGATCCCGTGACATATACTTCCCGAATATTGGGATAGTAGTTATGTCATCCACGAGCCAGTACTCCTCCAACTCATGTCTCTTTATATGGGGCATCAAAAACATTAGTGCAAAGAACACATACAGCTCTCTGATCCCGACAGGCAACCACGACACTTGCTTTCGTGAGCCAATAGGTCCCAGCTCTTCTGCTGCACACTGAGCTGCATACCTATTGGTCTCATCGCTGACATGCTGCACGATTTCATCATCCATGAAGGCCAGGAAGTAATCAACAAAGTCATCTCCTGCGTTGCATGGGAAGGCAGGCTGTATTCCAGCATTTGTCATATCAAATGGTGGATTGTGTGGCTGAAAATCTGCACCGTCAGACCAAACAAATGCATCCACTTGCCCTGTGCATGGTTCAGTGGCAGGGGCAGGTTGCATTCCACTCATTTCCCAATGAGAAGGAGCTGAGGTGGAGGCAATGGGTGAGGCAGGAGGCAAGCGGGAGGTGGGTGAGGCAGGAGGCAACGGGGAGGGGGGTGAGTGCGGGGGCGGTGAGTGGGGGGGTGGCGAGGGTGAGGGAGCTGAGCGGGGGGCAGGCGGGGGGATTCTGACCTGGTGCGTGGTGAAACTTGACCCTTTCTACCCCGCTTATCACCTCGCTTATCTCCTCGCTTATCGCCCAGCTTTGCCCTCCAACTGCCACGCATCCCCTTTGTTCTAGGCCTGCCTGCACGGCCTGCACGGCCTGCCTTCCCTCGCTTTGCAGGCTTTGGTAATTCGTACTCTTCAGATGATGTAGACTGAGGAGAGGGCACGACAGATGATGATGATGATGATGTGAGGGCAATAGGGCTAGGGGAACGGGAAATTGATGGGAAATGCTTACTAGGGCCTGGTGTGGGAGACGTGAGCCTGCGCTTCACTCCCTTCCCACGTGCAATACCAGATTTGCCCATAGGAGCCTTTCCTTTCCCAGAGTAAGTTGGGGGTGGTGGGGGGGAAACAACACGATCACTTTCATCACTGTCACTATCAATGGAAAATGGTTCACCACCAATCACTGCCAAATCATCACTGCTTGCTGTGAGTGTGTCACTTTCACTGCCACAATCAAGAGTAGTACTTACAGTTTTGTCCAGCTCAGTTCTAATTTCAGGAGTGCTCAACCCCTTCTGCCTCGCCGTCGGCAGTTCCTTTACCAGTGTAGAGGTAGAGGGAACACTAGCACTAATCATTGTAGAGGAGGAAGCGAGCGACGATGAGTCGGGACGGAGCGCCATTATCACACACAGAGCAGGACAGATACTGACTGATGCGGGTCAGGGCAGGGGTGGGGGGAGCCCCCTCAGGGTCGGAGGAGGGAGGTGTGGGATGGCTGGCGTGAAAGAACTCGACAGCTACTCTTGCGTGAGACAAATTGCGCGCCGGGAAAACGCGCGGTGTTCAAAATATTCACGATCATTCCAGAATGACACCCGCGATTTGGTCCAGTTTTGTCACTGTCATTCTTGAATGACACCCGCGGTTAAAGGGTTAATGTGCTTAACAGAAACACAGTTAAAAGTAAGAAACATTTTCATAGATGATATGAAAGTATATGAAAGCATGAGAGAAAAAGAAGAGAAGAAAGGAGGAGGTATAATGTTACTACATAAAGAAAATAAAAAGATTACACTGGAAAAGGTAGAAGGTATAAATAAAGATTATTTATATGTGAAAGGAGAAATGTATGGGAAAGAGATACATATAATAACAGTATACTTCACAGTAAGTGATGGTAACAAAAATAAAGCATTACAGCATTAAATTGAAACAGCAATAATTCTTTTAGGAGATTATAATGGACATGTAGGATTCAAAGGCAAACAATGTATAAATAAAAATGGACAAAGGATACTGGAATGGATGGAGAAATACAACTTGATAATGTTAAATGATGATCTAGACTGTATAGGGGAAGTGACGTGGAGCAAGAACGAACAACAAAGTGTAATTGATTTTGCACTAGTAACAGCTAAATTCTATGATGTATACCAGGAAATGATTATAGATGAGGAAAAAGAAATATTTGATCTATCAGACCATAATTTAATACAAATAAAACTTAAGATTAAGGGGAGATCGAATAAAAATCATAAGAAAAAAGGGTGGGAAGATAGTACCTACTACAATACAGAGGGAGGAAAAGTTATGGAATATGTAATGCTGGGTAGAATTAGGCTCGACTTCTCGTACCTATTTCACCCAACGTGGAGCGGGGTCCTCTTTCGAGACCGGAGCTAGTGCAATAAAGAGAGGCAGGACGTAAAAACCTTCGGCAACACCATACACATATATTACCACAGTCAGACACAGGACATTTCAGCAGATATTACAACACAATATAGAGCAATACAAAACCTTATCTAAGATATGTGTATCTCGCAGGATACTAGCTTTCTAGATACTAATGACAATACAACAAATCTTAGTATTAGGAGTGCAGTAAATACAGGTGCGCACGGAGCGCGTGCGGGGGAGGAGGAGGAAGAGGGGGGGGAGAGGGTTTGTGATCCACTAGGAGGAGGTAGGGGAGACGCGGAGAGTGACTTAAAACGGCGAGGAGAAAGTTATGGTAATATTGGAGGATGCCCGATATTAGCAAGGGAGTTTAGGTGTTTTCTGTTAGCGAAGATTCTTTGACAAATAACTCTGATTCTTGCTTTGGCTTTAAGAGCGTGAGCGAGGAATGGAGAGGGTTTTTAGGAGTAGCGTGCGGAGGGAGGGAATATCATTAATACTTCCTTTCTTGATATTTAGAGTGGGAACATGTCTCTGTAGGCACAGGCTTATTAATTACACATCTTCCAAGTATGATATATAGACTCTCGCTTCACAACGCGTAACAAAGTCGGAATACTCGTAAATACTATTTCACAATATTACTTCGCGGCTAGCTAATAGAACACCAATAAGATTTTAGTCTTTCTTCTAATTCTGGGGATATGTCTTTAGAAAGATTCGGGGCGACACTCGCACATATTTTCACTTTAGATCTTAGTCCACATTCTCGTCCTTCAACTGGATATTGTGTTCTGATTTACCCCAATAGACATTACATAAATTCACTGCACAATACTTATTCTAAGAGAGAGGGAGTCACACTTAACCTACTTCACTATTGTTACAGGGTCACCCGTATTTTCTCATGGAAAGAAACAAGGGCACGTCATCGGTGATCCGGTTGGACTGAGGGCACCGTCAAGGCGGGGCGAGTCGAGAGGACACGGGGCGGCTCGCAAGGGCGTCCTCTCGCGTTCGGGTCTCTCGGTGGGTGACTTCCGGACTGGGCTTCGGCGTAAGGCCCGTAGGACTGGGGCCGAATAGATCCAGGAACCTCTGGGTCAGGTCCCGGCGTCGTGGGGGCGTGGTGAGGTCTCGCCCGGTGTCCTAGGGAGGGCCGAGAGAGGCGACAGACTGCGGTCTCCCACGACCAGAGGCGCCGTCAGGGGAGGGCTGCGGCAGCGACTGTCACTGGGGCCCGACAGGTGTGTCTGTTCGAGGGCCAAGCGTAGGGAACAGAGACCGGGGGAGGCAGGGAGGTCTGTCCGGGATGTTCTGGAACAATACACCTAGAGTTCAGTCTCCGGTTGTGCAGACGTCCCTCTCCTAACTACGCCCTGGGAGCGACCATAGATCGTCTCTACCTGGACACTGGGGGAGCGACCATTGATCGTCTCTACCCGAACACTGTGGGAGCGACCATTGATCGTCTCAACTGGAACACTAAGGGAACGACCATTGATCGTCTCTACCTGAACACTGTGGGAGCGACCATTGATCGTCTCAACCGGAACACTAAGTGAGCGACCATTGATCGTCTCTACCTGGACACTGTGGGAGCGACCATTGATCGTCTCAACCGGAACACTAAGGGAGCGACCATTGATCGTCTCTACCTGAACACTGTGGGAGCGACCATTGATCGTCTCAACAGGAACACTAAGGGAGCGACCATTGATCGTCTCTACCTGAACACTGTGGGAGCGACCATTGATCGTCTCAACAGGAACACTAAGGGAGCGACCATTGATCGTCTCTACCTGAACACTGTGGGAGCGACCATTGATCGTCTCAACAGGAACACTAAGGGAGCGACCATTGATCGTCTCTACCTGGACACTGTGGGAGCGACCATTGATCGTCTCAACCGGAACACTAAGGGAGCGACCATTGATCATCTCTACCTGAACACTGTGGGAGCGACCATTGATCGTCTCAACCGGTACACTAAGGGAGCGACCATTGATCGTCTCTACCTGAACACTGTGGGAGCGACCATTGATCGTCTCGACCGGAACACTAAGGGAGCGACCATTGATCGTCTCTACCTGAACACTGTGGGAGCGACCATTGATCGTCTCAACTGGAACACTAAAGGAACGACCATTGATCGTCTCTACCTGGACACTGTGGGAGCGACCATTGATCGTCTCAACCGGAACACTAAGGGAGCGACCATTGATCGTCTCAACCTGAACACTGTGGGAGCGACCATTGATCGTCTCAACAGGAACACTAAGGGAGCGACCATTGATCGTCTCTACCTGGACACTGTGGGAGCGACCATTGATCGTCTCAACCGGAACACTAAGGGAGCGACCATTGATCATCTCTACCTGAACACTGTGGGAGCGACCATTGATCGTCTCAACCGGTACACTAAGGGAGCGACCATTGATCGTCTCTACCTGAACACTGTGGGAGCGACCATTGATCGTCTCGACCGGAACACTAAGGGAGCGACCATTGATCGTCTCTACCTGAACACTGTGGGAGCGACCATTGATCATCTCAACCGGAACACTAAGGGAACGACCATTGATCGTCTCTACCTGGACACTGTGGGAGCGACCATTGATCATCTCAACCGGAACACTAAGGGAGCGACCATTGATCGTCTCAACCTGAACACTGTGGGAGCGACCATTGATCGTCTCAACCGGAACACTAAGGGAGCGACCATTGATCGTCTCTTCCTGAACACTGTGGGAGCGACCATTGATCGTCTCGACCGGAACACTAAGGGAGCGACCAATGATCGTCTCTACCTGAACACTGTGGGAGCGACCATTGATCGTCTCAACCGGAACACTAAGGGAACGACCATTGATCGTCTCTACCTGGACACTGTGGGAGCGACCATTGATCATCTCAACCGGAACACTAAGGGAGCGACCATTGATCGTCTCAACCTGAACACTGTGGGAGCGACCATTGATCGTCTCAACCGGAACACTAAGGGAGCGACCATTGATCGTCTCTACCTGAACACTGTGGGAGCGACCATTGATCGTCTCAACCAGAACACTAAGGGAGCGACCATTGATCGTCTCTACCTGGACACTGTGGGAGCGACCATTGATCGTCTCAACTGGAACACTAAGGGAGCGACCATTGATCATCTCTACCTGAACACTACGGGAGCGACCATTGATCGTCTCTACCGAAACACTGTGGGAGCGACCATAGATCATCTCTACCAGAGGGGCGCTGTCTGGAGTGCTGTTTCTGACTCCACCCTTAGTTAACTCAGTGATCCCGCCACGCGAAGGTAGTGTCTTTCGCCTACGGTGGCGGCGGCGTGGTGGTTGAATGTCACAGGGGCTCACGGCCCGGGCTGACATGCGTCGTTGTTGCCCGGAGTGGTGGTGGCTGGTGGCGGCTACCCCGTGGGGTCCGAGTGGGGGTGTCGGCATTCTCATGGGCGAACTCCGTTGTTTTTGGTTCGCCCTGTCGTCGGGGATAATATGGTATTCTCCGGGAGTTTCTTCGGGAGTACTGTAAATGCGTCTGTTAAAGCCACGCATGTCACCACCCTGTTCTTGTAAAAAGTCACGTCCATGTGGCTGGAGGTGGAACGCTAGAGTGTTGGGGGTGGTGTAAACGGGCTGGAGGTGTCAGAGTGTTTTGCCAGGCGACAGTGTAGGAATTTTCCTCCTGTGCTTGGTCATAGGTGAGGAAGAGGGCTGAGGGGGCGGTGGTCAACTGGAGGATATTTAACAGGTGGTGTGGCCCGCAGAGTCGGTGGTTCTTGGTAAGGGTAGGGGCCCATACGGCCCGCTTAATCCTCATGTTGCTTGGTGTGGCTGTCGGTGTGGTTGGGTGGGAGTGAGGATTGAGGGGGAAACTGTGGACGGGTGGAGCGAGGGTGAGGGGGGGTTGGTGGGGGAGGCGTCAGGTGAGGCGCCGGGGGCAGGTGTGATGGAGGTGGTAGAGGGGGCAGAGTGGGAGGGTGAGGAGGAGACGTAGCACTCATATGCGGCTGTAGATGGTGGGGCCGGGGCCGGGGGGGCTGGGGGTGTGGGGTTGGGGCGGGGGAGATGGGCGTGCGGAAGGGGCACACGTGCCGGTTGCAGAGGGTACGGGGAGTGCCGTGGTAGTCCACGACCACCTGGTAAGGGTTGGGGATTTTGGTGATGGTGTGGGGGCCCGTGAAACGGGGGGCAAGTTTGTGGGGGGTGGGGAGTTGGGCGACGACGACTGTGTCGCCCGGTTTGAAGGGGTTGGTGGCTGTGTCGGGTTCAAGGTCTAAATTCCTCTGTATGTGGTATATTCGCCCTTTTAGCAAGTGCAGCGGGTCTGTGGCGGGGGCGGAGGTGGGCGGTAGCAGGTGATGGCGTAAGGGTAGTAGGAGGGGGGTTTCGCCAAAGATCCTTTCGTGGGGGGAAACCCCGTCCTCTCGGGGGCACGAATTCATGCCCCACTGGACGATTTTGACGTGTGCCGGCCAATCGTTGTCTTTCGTAGCCTCGATTCTGGTACGTAGCTGATTGACCAGGGTACGATGGTTGCGTTCACACACCGCGTTCCCTTAGGGCCAGTATGGTGAGGAGTTGGAGATTTCGTATCCAAAAATCCTGGCCAGTTCTTCCCAGACTTTTCTGGAGAACTCGGGGGCATTATCGGAATGGATGGCTTGGGGAATGCCAAAGTAGGGGAACACGTGTCGGAGTAAGGCATCGGCGACAGCGACGGCGTGATGTTCCTTAGCGGGGCAGGCTACTACGAATTTAGAATACGTGTCGACAAAAGTGATCACGTATTTGTATCCCGATTTAGGGGGAAGAGGCCCTACTATGTCGACTGCCAGGAGCTGCCAGGGTTTGTGGGCGGTGATATGGCCAGATGGTCCAGCGGTCCGGGTAATGTCTTTCCCAAGCGCGCAGGCGCGGCAAGTTTGAATAATTTCCTTGGCGAGGGTGGAGGGGTTCAAGGCCCAGTAGACGTCATTAAACACCTGTAGCAATTTTTTTGTGCCCAAATGGATGCCGTTGTGGGCGTGTAACTGGCACAGGGTGTCGCGTGCCGCATCGGGGGCCAAGAGGATGTGCCCAGACGGGGTTAAAAGGTGGTCGCCCTGTCGGCACAATTTGGGAAACAGGTGGGCTGGAATCCAGGGGGGTCGTTCCTTGTGGTGCCAGAGTTTCAGCAGGTCAGGGTCTGGTTGGACCACATGGATGGGAAGGTGGGAGAGGGCATCGGCGTTGGTGTGGAGCTTCCCGGGTCTGTACGAAATCTCATACTGAAACTCCTCTAGGGTGTCACGCCATTGGACGATTTGAGCGTTCTGGGAGTCCGATTGTCGCAGCCACTGGAGTGATTGGTGGTCGGTTATTATAGTGACTTGGGTCCTGGAAAGATAAGCCCTAAAATATTGGAGGGCCCAGATTATGCCGAGGCATTCTCGCTTGGTGGTGGCATAATTTTTCTCGGCCGGGTTCAGTGTGCAGCTGGCGCAAGCGATAATGTGTTCCCGACCGGCCTGTACTTGGGCTAGAACAGCGCCAATTGCGTCAAGGGAGACGTCCGTGTAGAGGCGAAAAGGGAGGGCATAGTCAGGGAAGGCCACGATGGGGGCCGAGACGAGCTTGTCTTTCAGCTGTTGGAAGGCGGATCGTTGGTCCTCGGTCCAGACAAAAGGTTCCCCTTTCCGTGTCAGATCGTGAAGCGGCTTAGCAATGTGTGCAAACCCCTTCACGAAGCGGCGATAGTAGGACGCGAGTCCCAAGAAGGCACGGACGCTGTGGACATCCTGCGGAGGTGGTATGTCCGCTATGGCACGCAGCTTGTCGGGGTCTGGGGAAATTCCCACTTGGGAGATCGTATGGCCTAGGAACGCGACAGTTTTCGCGGCCAGGACACATTTGGATGGATGTAACTTGAGGCCTGCCTGGTGAATTCGGGTGAAAACTCGGCGGAGGCGCTGCAAGTGGTCGGCCCAGGTCTGGCTAAAAACAATGACATCATCAAGATAGGCCAAACATATCTCCCAAGTGAGGCCGCTTAAGACAGATTCCATCAGCCTGGAAAATGTGGCAGGGGCGTTGCAGAGACTGAATGGCAGGACATTAAATTCGTAATGTCGGCCATTACTGGTAGAGAAGGCCGTCTTGCCTCGATGATCCGGGTGGACGGGGACCTGCCAATATCCAGACTGGAGGTCAAGGGTAGAAAACCAAGATGCCCCGTAGAGAGAGTCTAGGGAATCGTCAATGCGGGGGAGGGGGGTGGCATCCTTAATTGTGACGTCGTTCACGCGGCGGTAATCGATGCAAAACCGCATCATGCCGTCTTTTTTCTTTACTAGAACGACGGGGGAGGACCACGGGCTGGTGGAGGGGGAGATAACACCTGTCTCTTCCATCTCGCGCACCTGGCGGTCCTCCTCTTCTCTCTGTCGGGGGTTCTTACGTCGGGAAGGCTGTCGTATCGGTGGGCCTGTCGTATGGATCTCGTGAGACAGGTACGTAGTATGTCCTATATCTGTGGGTCCTGTCGCAAACAAATCCTGGAACTCCAGGAGGAGGCGGCGTAAGGCGTCTGACTGTTGGTCGGAGAGATGGTCAGGGATGGGGGGAAGGGGGGCGGGTTGGTGGGAGGGAGACGGGGCGCAGGGCTCGGCTTCTTCCATCTCGCCGATGATAAGCCCTTTGGGGAGGGTGAGAGGGGATGGGGCGAGATTGGCGATGTGAATGGCAGTGCGGTGGGGAGGGAGAAAGGTAGGGGAAACAAGGCAGGCAGAAAGGGGTCCGGAGGGGAGGAGGGGGGAGAACAAAACGGACGGGCCCGAGGGCCTGTTCAGGGGCACCCATGCCTCGTGGTGTGAGGGGATGGTAACGGCGGTGGAGATGGTGGCGGGGAAGGAGGGGGCAAGAGTGGGGTGGGGCAGCGTGGGGGGAGGGGGGAGGGAGGTGAAGAAGGGGGGGGAGAAGAGAGGGGGCGCTGGGGGGGGTGAGTCCTCCGGCCGGGGCCGCGGCGTGCAGGTGCAAACGGCTGGAGTGGAGCGGGGTGGGGGGCGGAACTGGAGTTGTCGGTTGCGACAGTTGATCGTGGCTCCAAGTTTTTGAAGTAAGTCTAGCCCTAAATATCCGTCATAGCTCCGGCAGGAGGAATAAAAAATGATGAATGGGTGTTGGGCGGACACTGGTCTGGTGGGTGTCAACCCGTAGGGCCCGAGTCTCCCCACGAATGGGCAGGGGGCCATCCCCCGCGTCTATAAGGTGAGTGGTAGTGGGGCGGAGTGGGCCAAACCGTGATTTGTAGCGGGAGAAATAATGGCTGTAAAGGCAGGATCTGGCTGCTCCCGTATCAACTAGTAGTCTGGCCTTCACGCCATTTATTTTCATCTTGTGGCATACTGGGGGGCGATACTTAGGGGTGATGACCCCCGCCACTGTGGGTTGGTGCGGGGGCGGGCCTAAAAATCCAGCTGGCTAGGGCTCTCGTGCTCCTGTTCCTGCTCAAGTTCTCCTGGGGGGGGTTCGTCCACAGGCGCCAGCTCATCCCCTGGGGCCTCGCCTTCTAGGGCGGAAACTTTACGCGAACCCGGGGCTGTGCTTCTGCGGCGAGCAGCTTTCAACTGGTCCCGTATGTCGTGAAGGGGGCAACGGGAGTTGCAGGCTGTGAATTCCCACGGGTTGATCAGAATTAAGTTTGGGTTTTCTCGCGGGGCTGGGCGCCGACGGGAGGGGTGCGCCCTGGGTGGGCTAGGCGTCGGGGTCGGGCTGGTGTGGGGCAGGGGCGGACGCGGTGTGGCTGGGGGAGCCGGGGGTCGGGTGGGGAATTTCTTGACAACATTAATTTGTTGTGGAGAAGGGCAGGCGGTCAGGAGGCGCCGTATCAGCTTGTATATCTCTATCCATGTCTCCTGTTGGGTCATGGATAGTAAAGTGTTGCTTCACAACACTTGGGAGTACTCGGAGCAGAGTATTGAATGTGTGCTGGTCCCGGGTTTCTTCGTCTGCCTCCGGGTAAGCAGCAGTAACCAGGCGTCTTGCCTGCAACAGGGTATTATCTAAATCCCCGTCATATGTAAAGCTATCCAATTTGGATAGAGCCACCACTTTCCCTAATGATGGGGTGATGGCTTGGACAGCGAACTTGGTAAAGTTCTGCCAGGTGAGTTCTGGGACGATTTTCGGAGCAATATTTGCTGCGGCTTTACCCAGTAGTGGTAGTGTGACTGCAATTTTTTGTTGGTCATTTTCGAAGCCAATATCTAGTAAGGGTTTAATTATTGCGAGATATGTGTGTATGTCATACTGGTCAGGGTCAAACTTGGGTAACTGAACGTGCGGTTTAGTTGCCATTTTTCCAAAAATTCCCTGCTTACCTCTCTTCTACGCTCGGATCTAGAACCACCGCTGCCCACCAGTGTAATGCTGGGTAGAATTAGGCTCGACTTCTCGTACCTATTTCACCCAACGTGGAGCGGGGTCCTCTTTCGAGACCGGAGCTAGTGCAATAAAGAGAGGCAGGACATAAAAACCTTCGGCAACACCATACACATATATTACCACAGTCAGACACAGGACATTTCAGCAGATATTACAACACAATATAGAGCAATACAAAACCTTATCTAAGATATGTGTATCTCGCAGGATACTAGCTTTCTAGATACTAATGACAATACAACAAATCTTAGTATTAGGAGTGCAGTAAATACAGGTGCGCGCGGAGCGCGTGGGGGGAGGAGGAGGAAGAGGGGGGGGAGGGAGTTTGTGATCCACTATGGGGAGGTAGGGGAGACGCGGAGAGTGACTTAAAACGGCGAGGAGAAAGTTATGGTAATATTGGAGGATGCCCGATATTAGCAAGGGAGTTTAGGTGTTTTCTGTTAGCGAAGATTCTTTGACAAATAACTCTGATTCTTGCTTTGGCTTTAAGAGCGTGAGCGAGGAATGGAGAGGGTTTTTAGGAGTAGCGTGCGGAGGGAGGGAATATCATTAATACTTCCTTTCTTGATATTTAGAGTGGGAACATGTCTCTGTAGGCACAGGCTTATTAATTACACATCTTCCAAGTATGATATATAGACTCTCGCTTCACAACGCGTAACAAAGTCGGAATACTCGTAAATACTATTTCACAATATTACTTCGCGGCTAGCTAATAGAACACCAATAATATTTTAGTCTTTCTTCTAATTCTGGGGATATGTCTTTAGAAAGATTCGGGGCGACACTCGCACGTATTTTCACTTTAGATCTTAGTCCACATTCTCGTCCTTCAACTGGATACTGTGTTCTGATTTACCCCAGTAGACATTACATAAATTCACTACACAATACTTATTCTAGAAGAGAGGGAGTCACACTTAATCTACTTCACTATTGTTACAGGGTCACCCGTATTTTCTCATGGAAAGAAACAAGGGCACGTCATTGGTGATCCGGTTGGACTGAGGGCACCGTCAAGGCGGGGCGAGTCGAGAGGACACGGGGCGGCTCGCAAGGGCGTCCTCTCGCGTTCGGGTCTCTCGGTGGCTTCCGGACTGGGCTCCGGCGTAAGGCCCGTAGGACTGGGGCCGAATAGATCCAGGAACCTCTGGGTCAGGTCCCGGCGTCGTGGGGGCGTGGTGAGGTCTCGCCCGGGTGTCCTAGGGAGGGCCGAGAGAGGCGACAGACTGCGGTCTCCCACGACCAGAGGCGCCGTCAGGGGAGGGCTGCGGCAGCGACTGTCACTGGGGCCCGACAGGTGTGTCTGCTCGAGGGCCAAGCGTAGGGAACAGAGACCAGGGGAGGCAGGGAGGTCTGTCCGGGATGTTCTGGAACAAGACACACCTGGAGTTCAGTCTCCGGTTGTGGAGACGTCCCTCTCCTAACTACGCCCTGGGAGCGACCATAGATCGTCTCTACCTGGACACTGGGGGAGCGACCATTGATCGTCTCTACCCGAACACTGTGGGAGCGACCATTGATCGTCTCGACCGGAGCACTAAGGGAGCGACCATTGATCGTCTCGACCGGAGCACTAAGGGAGCGACCATTGATCGTCTCTACCTGGACACTGGGGGAGCAACCATCGATCGTCTCTACCCGAACACTGTGGGAGCGACCATTGATCGTCTCGACCGGAGTACTAAGGGAGCGACCATTGATCGTCTCTACCTGGACACTGGGGGAGCGACCATTGATCGTCTCTACCCGAACACTGTGGGAGCGACCATTGATCGTCTCGACCGGAGCACTAAGGGAACGACCATTGATCGTCTCTACCTGGACACTGTGGGAGCGACCATTGATCGTCTCTACCCGAACACTGTGGGAGCGACCATTGATCGTCTCAACCGGAGCACTAAGGGAGCGACCATTGATCGTCTCTACCTGAACACTGTGGGAGCGACCATTGATCGTCTCGACCGGAACAATAAGGGAGCGACCATTGATCGTCTCTACCTGGACACTGTGGGAGCGACCATTGATCGTCTCAACTGGAACACTAAGGGAACGACCATTGATCGTCTCTACCTGGACACTGTGGGAGTGACCATTGATCGTCTCAACAGGAACACTAAGGGAGCGACCATTGATCGTCTCAACCTGGACACTGTGGGAGCGACCATTGATCGTCTCAACCGGAACACTAAGGGAGCGACCATTGATCGTCTCAACCTGAACACTGTGGGAGCGACCATTGATCGTCTCAACCGGAACACTAAGGGAGCGACCATTGATCGTCTCTACCTGGACACTGTGGGAGCGACCATTGATCGTCTCAACCGGAACACTAAGGGAGCGACCATTGATCGTCTCTACCTGGACACTGTGGGAGCGACCATTGATCGTCTCAACCGGAACACTAAGGGAGCGACCATTGATCGTCTCTACATGAACACTGTGGGAGCGACCATTGATCGTCTCAACCGGAACACTAAGGGAGCGACCATTGATCGTCTCTACCTGGACACTGTGGGAGCGACCATTGATCGTCTCAACCGGAACACTAAGGGAGCGACCATTGATCGTCTCTACCTGGACACTGTGGGAGCGACCATTGATCGTCTCAACCGGAACACTAAGGGAGCGACCATTGATCGTCTCTACATGAACACTACGGGAGCGACCATTGATCGTCTCTACCGAAACACTGTGGGAGCGACCATAGATCGTCTCTACCAGAGGGGCGGTCCGGAGTGCTGTTTCTGACTCCACCCCTAGCTAACTCAGTGATTCCGCCACGCGAAGGTAGTGTCTTTCGCCTATGGTGGCGGCGGCGTGGTGGTTGAATGTCACAGGGGCGCACGGCCCGGGCTGACATGCGTCGTTGTTGCCCAGAGTGGTGGTGGCTGGTGGCGGCTACCCCGTGGGGTCCGAGTGGGGGTGTCGGCATTCTCGTGGGCGAACTCCGTTGTTTCTGGTTCGCCCTGTCGTCGGGGATACTATGGTATTCTCCGGGAGTTTCTTCGGGAGTACTGTAAATGCGTCTGTTAAAGCCACGCATTTCAGAATATATAAAGGAAATAGAACAGAGAATACAAACAGAGGCCATAAGTAATATGGAAACGTTGAATAAAATAATAAAAGACAGTGCGGACAAAAACCTTACAGCAAAATATAGAAGGAGGATAAATAAGACTGGACAAATAAAAGAAGAACCTTGGATGAATAAAAGTATTAGAGAGGGAATTGTAATGCTGTGTTTTTAAGGCGACTTCTCGTCGTAAGAACACGAGCACTGGAACGGGGTCCTTTTACTAGACCGGATGTAATGCACTAACAAAGGAACAGGGCATAAAAAGAGACAGTACACCGTATCACATCTGTTGCTTAAGTTCTACTCATTACAGTGTACATACAACAATATTTGGCACATAAGAGAACAGAGATACAATATTACACTCGCTTACATGGACTGATCCAATATATATTAACATGTGGCACAGGGCAGTCGTGGATATGCTTTACTGTTGCTTAGGTGGAATATCACTTCACTGTGGTTGTTAGTTTGGATTAATTATCATGTTACTGGTGGATAATAATAAATGGGGGAGTTTCACTTTGGTTCACTGTGATCGGGAGTCTGTGGCGGAGATATTACTATAATAGAGGTAGGGTGCGGATGGCGACATTCGTCACTGTCACCAAGTCGCGGGAGGGGGACACTTCACTTGCCTTTCGGCTCACTCGCGCACCTACCTCTAGTTCCACAGAAAACTCTCCAGTTCCTTCCTGTAGGGGGGACTGAGTTATTCAACACTTTGCACACGAATTTCTATGATACCACTGTTTAATATATCTTTTATAAGACGCTGCCACTGTGCCTTGGATCACTGTCACTGTATTCGGGGTCACTATCACTGTCACTGTTTTACCCTTGTTTCTTGGGTTGTTAAGTCACTGGTACTTACTGTCAGGGAGGCTCCCTTGTTTGGGGCCTCGACCTGAGGAGCGGCTCCTTCCTAGGGCCGCGCTGACGGGGTGCAGGGAGGCCCTGTGGTCTGGGGGCCTCTACCTGATCGGGGGCCCTCGGGACTAGGGCCGAACAGCCGGAGGATTCGGGCCTGCTTCCTCTGCTTCCGGGGAGTGAAGGAGCCTGGGTCTCCGTCGTTGTGGACTGTGGTGGAGGGCCTGGGCGTCCTGGGACTGCGGGTGCTCAGGGGGAGAGGCGCTGTCAGGGCTGGGCTGCGGCAGCGTCTCCTGTAGGGCTCCGACAGGGCTAAGGAACTCCCGGGAGTGGGCGGTAAGTCCATTATCGGGCCTTGCCACCACTCTAGCGCCTCCTCCTGGCCTAGAAGCCTGGATGGCGATGAAGGGCTCCCCGAAGGGAAAGAGGCTAAAGGGAGACTCACGCTCTTCGTGGTTCCCTGAGTGTGTTCATAGGGCTGAGTTGAGGCTCTACTTCCCCTAGTGTGAACTTTGGCTGGAGCCGTGAACTTGCCCGGCGTGCGGGGAACACCTATAGGGTGATCGAGGTCGCCCTTTCGCCGAGGCAAGGTGCCGCCAACGTGGTGTTCCTCCCGCAGTTGGAGACAAGCCGGAGTGAGGGGCTCAAGAGCCGCACTCTCTCCAATACGGACAGATCCTACCATCAGGGAATACTCCACCCTGGTACGTGCCCCAGCCGAAGCTGAGTGTCTGCCCGTACGAGAAACGACTAACGGAGAAACGGGATCACCCGTCTGCTCCGGCGAGAGGCCAGCCCCGAGTCGCCGCTTCCGTAATTGGGTAGCGCTACACGTACGGTAGCAGGGTCTCTCTGCCCTGGACCGTATTCTGGCCGTAGCCAAAGTACAACTGGAGAGGGATGCACACAGGCAACTCTCTCTCCTCAGCGTGTTAAGGCCGGAGCCTGGGGTCACCTTCCCCTTTACACACTCTGTCAGGCCGTAGCCTGTGTCTATCTCTCTTTCTCTCTTTTGGCCGTAGCCTTGGGCCTCTTCCTGCCCTTGGGCCTCTTCCTGCCCTAGAGGGTGTAATAAGACCGTCAAGACGGTGTTACCTGGGACTGACCTCTTTTCAGTCCCACCCCTGGTCTGACGGTCACTACCCCGCCCGCACAGCAGTTCAGTTTGCCTGAACGCCTGGGGTTGGGGCACTTGCGGGGAATAGGTGATCAGGGTCGGGATGCCCCGATGACCCTCTTGCCCGGGGTCACTAACCTCACCGGTGTGTCCTCCCGGGGTGGTGGTGGGGTGGCGGCTCGGTGGTGGTGAGGTGGGAGGTCCTGCGGCGGGCACGGCGGGCATTTTAGGAATAAAAAAGCGAAAGTACTATAACAGACTTACAAGGAATGCTAAAACACAAGAAGAAAAAGAGAGGAATAAAGTTTTATATATTGAACAAAAGAAAAACAGACTTACAAGGAATGCTACAACACAAGAAGAAAAAGAGAGGAATAAAGTTTTATATTATGAACAAAAGAAAAAGGTCCAGCTAGAAATAAAAGAGGCCATAACCATTCATGAAGTAAAAATAACAAAAGAAATAACCCATGGAGAAAATAGAAGCAAAAAATTATGGGAAAATATAAATAAATTAAGAGAGAAAAAAGGAAAAGAAGAAAGGGAATTAAAGATATATAATGAAAATGGAGAAGTGTTAGAAAAAGAAAATATCAAAACAGAAATAGAGAGATATTGGTCAAAAATATACAACAGACAACAAAATGGATTAGATATGGTGTGGAATGAGAAAAAAATTAGTACAAATGGATAGCCAGTAGAAACAACACTGGAAAAATCGAGATAAAAAGACAAAATAATGAAAATACAGATGAACAAATAATAACAATCACGCAACAATTAGGGGAACATATAGATATGGCATTACCAATAACCAAGAATACATCATACATGGAAAAACCAGTAGTAACTGTTATGCTGAGTGTTTTTAGGCCGACTCCTCGTACTAAAAACACTAGCTACTGAGCGGGGTCCTCTTTCCGGACCGGAATTAAAGCACCAACAAAGGAACAGGACATAAAAACTAGGCAGTCCACCATTAACACATCTATTACCTTAATTCTAACACGGTGACAATATTACCTAGAATGATATTCTGGACAGGGGATACAGATATACAAAGCTACGTTAAGATAGCACGGGATATTCACACACACTGTAATTACACTTTACAATGGGTTAAGGTTCTACAAGTGAATGTGACTGTCTTTCATTAAAGTCCAAAAGGTCTTAGTGCACTGGTACAATAGGGATGTATAGGCTTAATGGTCCAGGGGAGGAATATTACTATAAAAGAACAGGGGGAGCAGATCACTATAATTTACTGGCTGGGCTCAGCGCGGCGACTCTCGCCCGCGCGTGCACTGGTAAGGGGGAACTCGTCTATTCTGGGTTGGGGGAACAACACTAGTTTCACGGGCCCAGAATTTATAGTCTTTAATCAAGGGAAAGTAATCACGGACACTTATAGATGGGATCCCTCTTATTCACTCTGTCACTGTATCACTGTCCCTGTCTCACTTCCCCTGGTGTAGGAGGGAATGTCACTAATCTTGCCCGATTTTCTGGGGCGATATCACTCTGTCACTTTAAGGGGACCTCCGGGGGCTCTACCCGTGGCGGGAATCACCGTACCCGCTGGGGGGAGACTCGACCAGGGTCCGATCCACTGAGGCGTTGCAGGGAGACCCTCTTGCCTGGGGGTCTCGACCTGTTGTAGACCCTCCTCTCTGGTCCCGTCGTCACAGTGCATTGAGACCCTCTTGCCTGGGGTCTCGACCTGATGTAGACCCTCTTCTCAGGGTCCCGTCGTAGTGGTGCAGGGAGGCCCGTCTATGTGGGGCCTCGACCTGTTGTAGTGGCCTTCAGGACTGGAGCCAAACAGGTGGAGCAGTCGGGTCTGGCGTCGGACAGTCTGCGGCAGGAGGAGGACAGCGTTGGTAGGCTGCTGGGCTCGCCTGGGGGTCCGGGGACTGTGGAGGTCTGTCAGGGAACGCGCCGTCAGGTGTGAGCTGCGGCCTCGTCTCCTGCTGGTGCCTGGGGAAGACAAGAATCTCCCGGGAGTGGGAGGTAGGTCCCGACTGGGACTGGGTCTTTGCTCGGGGGACACCTTTGGGGCAACTCTCCCGGGTGGTGTCCAGCTACTCCTGCAGGAGTTGGCTGAATATAGAGGACACACGGAGGCCGTGTTCTCTCTCTTACACAGGGAGGGTAGCACAGAGGCGACTCTCTCTCTTGTCTCCGACACAGCCGTGGCACCAGGTCGATCGGCCCTGGGACCCACTTTTGGCTTTATACAAAGGGCTCTTACCCTTGGGGTGGCTAGGGGTGTTGGCCCCTTATAGTTCACTATTGGGCCTCCTGCCCTGTTTGTGATAGAGGGTATTTCTCCCTCGTGTTCACTAAAGGACCTCCTGTCCTGGTAGTGGCAGAGGGTATTTCTCCCTCGTGGCTCACTGTGGCAGAGGGTACTGGCCCCTTGTGGCTCACCAGAATAGTGGCAGAGGGTGGTGTTCCCTCGTGGCTCGCTGTGGCAGCAGGTGTGAACACCTCGTGGCTCACCAAGGGACCTCCTGCCCTTCTGGGGTGAAGCTGTGGTCGTCACCACAATACTACTAGGGACTGATTTTAGATCAGTCCCACCCCACTGCTGCCGATGGTCAACCCGCCATGTAAGTTGTTGCGGATCTAGGCTCACCTGGCGTTGGGGCAGTTGCGGGAAGAAGGGGCACAGGTCTGTGGTGGTTGGATGATCCTCTTGACCTGGGTCATTAACCTGTCCGTTATCTCCTCCTCGGGTAGTGGGGTGGTGGTGGCCCGGTGGTGGTGTGGGGGGTGGCGGGGCGGAAGGTCCGGCCGTGGGCATTTTAGTAACAACAATACAACTGAGAGAAAATATAAAGAAACTAAAAATAAGAAAGCGCCGGGACCAGACATGCTAAAACCAGAATTATATAAAATCCTAATAAAAAGTGACAAGATAATGGACACAATGACAGTGTGTTTTAACGAAATAATAGATAAAGGAAAGGTACCAAAAGAATGGAAAGAATCAAGAACTATGATGGTGCCAAAAATAAACAAACCAAAAGCAAACGAATTAAGACCAATAGCGTTAACTAACATCTCGTATATATTATTCATGTCAACTGTCATAAAAGATAGAATAGAAGAGCATCTACGGAATAATAATGAAATAAAGGAAACACAAAATGGATTTACTGAAGGAGGAAGAATTGAAAATAACCTTTTCATTTTAAAATATTGTATAGACAAAATTTATGAGCAGAAAAAGAGTCTAGTAGTAATATCAGTAGACTTTGCAAAAGCTTATGACTCAGTAAAAAGGAAGAAAATGATTGAAATACTAAAAGAATACAAGGTACAAGAAGATATAATAGAGGTAATAGCAGACACTTATACGGGGGACAGAACAACAATAGAATATGGCAAAGAAAATAAAACAGAAATAAAGATTAATAGTGGCATAAGGCAAGGATGCACAAGCTCAACCACAATATTTAAAATGATAACCTACTATATAATAAACAGGTTGGAAAAAGAAGGCACAGGGTACAAGGATGAAATATTTAAAATAGCAGCACTGTTCTTTGCAGACGACGGGCTGCTACTAGCTCATACAATAGAAGAGGCAGAAAAAATAGTAGACAGTTTGATTACAGTAGGAGAAGAGTGTGGGCTAAATATAAATAAAACAAAAAGTAAAATCCTGATCTTTAACATTAAAATGCCCGCCGTGCCCGCCACCGGACCTCCCACCTCACCACCCCCCACACCACCACCGGGCCGCCACCCCACCACCACCCCAGAAGGACACACCGGTGAGTTTAGTGACCTCAGTCAAGAGGGTCATCAGGACATTGCGGTCCTAGGTCCTTATTCCCCGCTATTGCCCCAACCCCAGGTGATCAGGGGAAGTAAACTACATTGCGGGTGGAGCAGTGATCGACGGAAGAGGGGTGGGACTGAAGCAGAATCAGTTCCAGGCAGCACCGTATTGACGGCTTTGTTACACCATCTAGGGCAGGAGGCCCCAGGGCAAGAGGCCCAAGGGCAAGAGGCCCAAGGCTACAGCCTGATACAGAGTGTGAAGGGGAAAGCGACCCCCGGCTCCGGCCTTAACACACCAGAAGGAGAGAGTTGCCCCAGCGCATCTCTCCCTTGCTGTTCTCCCCTTCAGGAGCAACATCCCGTCGTCGGCCCTAAGCCGTGGCGTGAGGGCGACCCCGTTCGCCCGGCAGATGTTCCTGCTAGGATAGATCAGCTACCGGCTGCGGCCAGAGTACGGATTAGGATAAAGAGCCTCTGCTACCGTATGTGTAGCACTTCCCAATTACGGAAGCAACACCCCGTCATCGGCCCTAAGCCATGGCGTGAGGGCGACCCGATTCGCCCGGCAGTTGTTCTCCGTACGGGTAGACACTCGGCTCCAGCCGGGGCACGTACCAGGGTAGAGAAGCCCCTGAAGGTAGACTCAATCCGTATTGGAGGGAGTGTGGCTTCTGTGCCCCTCACTCCGACTTGTCTCGTACTACGGGAACTACACCCCGCCAGTGGCCCTCAGCCGCGGCGCAAGGACGGCCCCGTACGCCGGGCAAGTACACAGCTACAGCCAGAGTGTGTGACAGGGGAAGGCGACCCCAGGCTCTGGCCTCCAGACACACTCGAGAGGACACGGGCAACGTGAGTCCTCCTCTCGCCTCTTTCCCTTTGGGGAGCCCTTCGTCACCACCCGGGAATATAGCCCCAGAGGAGACGCTAGAGTGGTGGCAAGGCCCGATATCGGGCTTACCGCCTACACCCGGGAGTTCCTTGTTCCTGTCAGAGCCCCGTAGGAGATGCTGCCGCAGCCCAGTCCTGACGGCACCTCTCCCCCTTGGTGCCCGCAGCCCCAGGACGCCCCGGCCAGACTCTCCAACCCTTGACGAAGGCGACTCGGGCTCCCTCATTCCCCGGAGTCGGAAAAGGCAGGCCCGACTACTCCGGCTGTTTGGCCCCAGTCCCGAGGGCCACTTATCAGGTCAAGGCCCCCAGACCAAAGGGCCTCCCTGCACCCCACCGGCACGGCCCCAGTACGAGGGCCACTTCCCAGGTCGAGGCCCCCAGACGGGAGAGCCTCCCTGCACAATACCTCCAAGTGAAAGATAGAGTGACTATTACCCAGGAAACAGGGAAAACAGTGACAGTGACTCCGTAAGAAACCGTAGTCAATAGTGGCCCATCAGAACTCAGTGTTAACAGGGCAGAAAGTGAACTTTGTGAATTATCCTAGTCCCTCCTCATATAAGAGAATCAGAGAATTTTCTGTGAACATCTGAGGTAAGGGCGCAGGCTAGTTAAAAGCTAAGTGTACGTGTCTCCGTGACAAGGTGACAGAGTCGAGTGTCGCTGTCCGCACCCTACCTCTTTTATAGTAATATTCCCAAACTAGACTCCCAACCATGTTTATTCCTCATGTGAACAATCCTATTTATATCCTGCCTCCAAGTGACGTGTAAACCATATTATAGATAATTCACGATCTCCCTGTGTGAACATTGTAGTGTATATGACTGCTCTGTGGAGCCAGGTGTTAACTCTGTATCTCTATGTC
Source organism: Coenobita brevimanus (assembly GCF_032717465.1). Lineage (NCBI taxonomy): Eukaryota > Metazoa > Arthropoda > Malacostraca > Decapoda > Coenobitidae > Coenobita > Coenobita brevimanus. The sequence continues at coordinate 32,087,732 of NC_136967.1, forward strand.
CCTGTATCTTAAATATCATTCTATGTGTATTGTTACGAGTAGGATTAAGGTAATAGATGTGTTAAGGTATACTCCCTGGTTTTTATGTCCTGTTCCTTTGTTAGTGCTTTGCTTCCGGTCTAGAAAGAGGACCCCGCTTCAGTAGCTAGTGTTTTTACGACGAGAAATCACCTTAAAAACACAGCATTACACTGGTGGCAAGCGGTGGTTCTGGATCCGAGTAAAAGCACGGAGGAACGAAAAAAGGAAACTTGCACAATGGCAGCCAAACCGCACATCCAATTACCGAGATTCAAAACGGACCAATGCAACATAGAAGTGTATTTAGATATGGTCAAACCCCTCCTAGACATAGGGTTCGACTCAGACAGAGAAAAGATTGCAGTCACACTACCTAACCTGGGGAAAATAATCGCTACTGTCGCACCAAAAATCGTCCCAGAACTGTCATGGGATCAATTCTCACAAATAGTAAGACAGGCTTTTATGCCATCAATAGGCAGAGTTGTCGCTCTCTCTCAACTCGACGCCCTCACCTACGACGGGAACCTGGACAATACATTCATCCAGGCTCGGCGCCTCGTCAGCGCTGCCTATCCCGAGGCACCTACAAATGACCGGGATATACATACATTTAATGCTCTACTGAGGATTCTCCCTAGCACAGTCAGGGAGCACTTCTCAATCTACGATCCCTCAGGGGACATGGAAAACGACCTGCAACTCGTCAGACGTCTCCTTGCCGCCTGCCCCACACCACAGCCACTCCACGCGGTGACACGTTTCCCGACAAAACAAAACCCTCCACCCAAACCTAAGCTGCCGCCTCACCAGCCAACTACAGAGCCATCTCCCACTATGCCTAGAGCTTACCCGCAGAAAAAACGCCCCAACCCCAGGGAACAAGGAAATCTCATCACGATAAATCCCTGGGAGTTCATGGCTTGCAGTCGCACCTGCCCCTTGCACGACATAAGGGAACAGCTAAAGGCTAGCAGGCGCAGAAACTTTCACCAAGGGCGCAAGAAAGTCTCCTCCCTAGACGAAGACGCCCCGGAAGACGACGCACCACCAACACACTACTCGGGAACAGACTACAATGACCACAACGACCCCACTCCGCAACAGATGGATTTTTAGGCCTGCTCCCGCACCTCCCCACGGTGGCGGGGGCCACCTCACATAACTACAGACCCCCAGTCTACAACAAGATTTGGCTGAACGGGTCAAGGCACGATTACTGGTGGATACGGGAGCAGCCAGATCGTGCCTCTACTCCCACTTCTACTCCCACCACACCTCTGCATTCGGCCCCCTTCTCCCCACCTCAGCCAACCTCGTCGACGCGGGGGACGGCCCCTTGCCTATCCGTGGGGAAACACGGGCCCTTCAAACCCACACCCACCAACAAATATCCACTAACCACCCATTCATCATATTCGACTCGACATGCGATCAATATGATGGATATCTCGGGCTGGACCTGCTCCAGAAACTCCACGCCACCATTGACTGCCATCAGCGCCGCCTCCACTTCAGTCCAGCCCGTCCCAACCAAGCATCAATCAACAAGAGAAAAAAAAAACATCGAAGAAAAATCAGGAACACCACCCCTCCCACACCACGCAAACACACACTACCCTCAGACACTCACTTGTCCCAACCCACTCGTACACCTGACCCCAACCCAACCTCGCACACTGCCTCACCCCATCCCCCCCATCACCACCCCCCACCACACATCATCTGGACCCCTCCCCATCTTTTCCTGCCACTATCGCCTCCTCAATCACCATTCCACCCCACCACAAAGCTTGGGTAAAGCTGAACAAACCTTCACATACCTCCGTCCTCTTCTCACCATCCATCCCCACCGGACCACTCTCCTCCTGTTTAGTAAGCCCCACCTTCCTCCCCCCACTTGCCCACGAAATCGGTATTGCCAACCTCGCCACAACCTCACTAACCCTACCAAGAGGACTCATCATCGGCGACACAGAAGAAGCCGAACCATGCCAAGCACCACCCCCAGACCATCCCACTCTCCCCGACCTACCATCACACCTATCCCCTGCCCAAACCAACAGCCTCCAACATCTCCTCCTGGACTTTCAGGACCTATTCTCCTCTGGCCCAACCGACCTTGGCCATACCACCTACCTCAGCCATGAGATACACACGACCGGACCTCCAATTCGCCAACCATCACGATGAAAGAATCCAAAGCAACGAGCAGAAGAAGATCGGCGGGTCCATGATATGCTCGATGCCGGCGTGATCTCCAACTCCACTAGCCCATGGTCCTCACCAGTGGTACTCGTACGAAAAAAAGATGGGACAATGTGCTTTTGCGTAGACTACTGCCGAGTCAACGATGTCACAGTCAAAGATGCAACGCCCCTACCCCGAATCGACGACTCACTGGACTCCTTACATGGCTCGACGTGGTTCTCCACCCTAGACCTGCAATCGGGGTATTGGCAAGTCCCTGTACACCCCGACCACAAACACAAAACCGCCTTCTCAACATCAAACGGGAAGCATTATGAATTCAACGTTCTTCCTTTCGGACTCTGCAACGCCCCTGCCACATTCTCCCGTCTGATGGAGTCAGTTCTCAGTGGACTAACCTGGGAGACTTGTTTGGCGTATCTCGACAACGTCATCGTCTTCAGTCGTACCTGGGCCGACCACCTCCACCCCCTCAAACAAGTGTTCCACTGCATACGCCAAGCAGGGCTAAAATTAAAACCAACAAAGTGCGTCTTGGCTGAGAGATCTGTTTCTTTCCTTGGACACCTAATTAACACTGAAGGCATCTCACCAGACCCAGATAAACTACGTGCCATCGCCGACATTCCCCTACCTCGTGACGTACATGAAACTAGAGCCTTCCTAGGCTTAACATCATACTACAGGCGGTTCGTCAAAGGATTTGCTGATATCGCCAAACCCCTACACGACCTAACAAAAAAGGGCGAGCCGTTCGTGTGGACCGAACCAAGGAAAACTGCATTTACCACCCTCAAGTCCAAGTTAACCTCTGCCCCAGTAGTCGCTTTCCCAGACTACAACCTCCCATTCCGCCTGTATACTGACGTATCGCTCATTGCCATAGGGGCTGTCCTTGCACAAGTACAAGATGGGCGGGAGCATATCATCGCTTGTGCCAGCCACACCCTGAATCCTGCAGAACAGAACTACACGGCCACCAAACGCGAGTGCCTGGGGATCATCTGGTCCCTAGAATACTTCCGTTCCTACATCTCAGGCACCCATGTGATAGTCATTACAGACCACCAATCCCTGCAATAGCTACGGCAATCAAACACCACCAACACGCAACTGATACGGTGGCGAGAGACACTCGAAGAGTATGATTTCGAAATCTCATACCAACCAGGCAAACTCCACACAAACGCTGACGCCCTGTCCCGTCTTCCAATCAACGCAATCTTGACAGAGCCAGACCTGGTCCAAATGTGGCACAACAAACAACGCCCTACCTGGATCCCACCGAACACATTCGCTAAACTCCACCCACACGGCGAACACCTGTTTGACCCAAACGGACACATCGTCCTAAGCCCCACCACTGCCCACGACACCATGCTCCACCTCCATGCCCATAACGCCATCCACCTGGGAACAAAGAAACTGCTACAAGTCTTTACCGACATGTACTGGACCCCTAATCCATCCACCATCACCAAGAACATTATACAATCATGTCGAGCCTGTGCTTTAGGAAAGGACATCACCCGAACACCAGGCCCTGCAGGAAAATTAACAGCACAAAAACCATGGCAACTACTTTCCATAGACGTCATCGGCCCCCTCACACCCAAAGCAGGGTACAAGTACATAATCACCTTCGTAGATGTATATTCAAAGTTTATCATCGCATGCCCCGCCAATGATCACAGTGCAGTATCAGTTGCCGATGCCCTCACCCGACATGTATTCCCTTATTTTGGTATTCCCCAAGCACTGCACTCAGATAATGCCCCAGAATTTACGGGAAGTCTGGGAAGAACTGGCAAACATATTCGGATACCACATCTTCCACTCATCCCCCTACTGGCCCCAGGGTAACAGCATCTGCGAGAGAAGCCATCGCTCCCTTATGAACCAGGTCCGCACACGCATTATCCAAACAGGAAACGAAGACTGGCCTGCCCACGTCAAGATCATCCAATGGGGTTTAAATACATGCCCACGAGAAGACGGAATAACTCCACATGAAAGAGTTTTCAGGGAATCGCCGCTACTCCTACCACTCCGCCACCACCTACAGCCACCCACCCCACCCTCCACTACCAACTCTCTCCACCACCTCAAACGCCGCCTCCACCATCTACATTCACAACAAGACCTAGCACCCGACATAACCCACTCCAACCCATACAAACCTGGTCAATCCGTAGTCGTCGCAAACCTACCTACCCCATCCAAAACCTCCCCCCGATTCAACGGACCTTACAAAATTGTTCGAGTACCCAACCCATACCAAGTCATTATAGATCAACAGGGACAGCACCGCACATACAGGAATCGCCACGTGTGGCCCTTCCATCCACCCGACACTGACCACCCCCGCACTAGGCCTATCTGCACCCCTGCCCGCACACCTGTCCACCCCGACCTTTCTCAGAATTACCCCCCAGACTCCGACTCCTACTCCTTCTCACCCCCTCCCTCAAACTCACCAATAACCAGCCCACCCCCCGACACCCCACCACCACAGGCCGAAACCACCACCCCTTCACAACTTACAACTCACCTACCTAACACCTGTCCACCTACCACCTCCCAACCCACTCCACCCATGCCGCCCACACCACCACCACCGCCCAAAACCACCACCCCCGAAAACTGCACCACTCACCACCCCACCACCTCCACACCCACGGCCACCCTCCCCCATGACCACTCTCATTATACGCGCAACACCGCGCCCCCAGCCATCGCCCCCCCTAACCTCCGCACACCCTCACCACCACCTCGCGCACAACCACCATCGCCACCCACACCCACCACCACTATTACCACCACCAGATCAGGACGCCTCTCACGCCCACCCGTGAGGTAAACCCCAACACCTCCACCCATCGCACACCCATCCCAACACCCACCCCCTCCACATACCCCCCCAAACACCTTCCCCATAACCTCCCCCTCCACCAAGCACGATGGAATTTTCCCAAATCCCAATTCCTCAAAGGACAACGCTCCTCCCACCGAATTAGTCCCCATAGAACCACCAACCTCCCGTCACTCTCCGGCATTCAAATTTCATCTCTCCACCAGGCACCATTCTCCGAGATGGTGACGAGAGTGCATTGGAAACCCTACAACCGCCCACAGACCAGAATCAGGGGCACCCACCACCTGCTCCAGCTCCTACGCCGGACGAACCATCCATCCTCCCTCCACCTCACACTCAACCCCCATCAGAAGCCCAACACCTTCACCACCCACTGGGCCAGCCTCACCCAACACCTTACCCCGGCCCACCAGACATCCACCTCCACCACCTGCCACCTCCAGTCACGGGGTCGTGACTTCAACAACGCGGAGGGTGGTAAAATGCCCGCCGTGCCCGCCGCCGGACCTCCCACCTCACCACCCCCCACACCACCACCGGGCCGCCACCCCACCACCACCCCAGGGGGACACACCGGTGAGTTTAGTGACCTCAGTCAAGAGGGTCATCAGGACATTACGGTCCTAGGTCCTTATTCTCCGCAATTGTCCCAACCCCAGGTGATCAGGGGAAGTAAACTACACTGCGGGTGGAACAGTGATCGACAGAAGAGGGGTGGGCCTGAAGCAGAATCAGTCCCAGGTAGCAACGTATTGACGGCTTTGTTACACCCTCTAGGGCAGGAGGCCCAAGGGCAAGAGGCCCAAGGGCAAGAGGCCCAAGGCTATGGCCTGATACAGAGTGTGAAGGGGAAAGCAACCCCAGGCTCCGGCCTTAACACACCAGAAGGAGAGAGTTGCCCCAGCGCATCTCTCCCTTGTTGTTCTCCCCTTCAGGAGCAACATCCCGTCGTCGGCCCTAAGCCGTGGCATGAGGGCGACCCTGTTCGCCCGGCAGATGCTCCTGCTAGGGTAGATCAGCTACCGGCTGTGGCCAGAGTACGGATTAGGGTAAAGAGCCCCTACTACCGTACGTGTAGCACTTCCCAATTATGGAAGCAACACCCCGTCGTCGGCCCTAAGCTGTGGCGTGAGGGCAACCCCGTTCGCCAGACAGTTGTTCTCCATACGGGTAGACACTCGGCTCCAGCCAGGGCACGTACCATGGTAGAGAAGCCCCTGAAGGTAGACTCAATCCGTATTGGAGGGAGTGTGGCTTCTATGCCCCTCACTCCGACTTGTCTCGTACTACGGGAACTAAACCCCGCCGGCGGCCCTCAGCCGCGGCGCAAGGACGGCCTCGTACGTCCGACAGGTGTCCTCCGTACGCCGGGCAAGTACACGGCTACAGCCAGTGTGTGACAGGGGAAGGCGACCCCAGGCTCTGGCCTCCAGACACACTCGAGAGGACATGGGCAACGTCAGTCCTCCTCTCGCCTCTTTCCCTTCGGGGTGCCTTTCGTCACCACCCGAGAGCATAGCCCCGGAGGAGACGCTAGAGTGGTGGCAAGGCCCGATATCGGGCTTACCGCCTACACCCGGGAGATCCTTGTTCCTGTCGGAGCCCCGTAGGAGACGCTGCTGCAGCCTAGTCCTGACGGCGCCTCTCCCCCTTGGTGCCCGCAGCCCCAGGACGCCCCGGCCAGACTCTCCAACCCTCGACGAGGCGACCCGGGCTCTCTCACTCCCCGGAGTCGGAAAAGGCAGGCCAGACTCTCCAACCCTCGACGAAGGCGACTCGGGCTCCCTCACTTCCCGGAGTCGGAAAAGGCAGGCCCGACTACTCCGGCTGTTTGACCCCAGTCCCAAGGGCCACTTATCAGGTCGAGGCCCCCAGACCAAAGGGCCTCCCTGCACCCCACCGGCGCGGCCCCAGTACGAGGGCCGCCTCCCAGGTCGAGGCCCCCAGACGGGAAAGCCTCCCTGCACCATACCTCCAAGTGAAAGATAGAGTGACTATTACCCAGGAAACAGGGAAAACAGTGACAGTGACTCCGTAAGAAACCGTAGTCAATAGTGGCCCATCAGAACTCAGTGTTAACAGGGCAGAAAGTGAACTTTGTGAATTATCCTAGTCCCTCCCCATATAAGAGAGTCAGAGAGTTTTCTGTGAACATCTGAGGTAAGGGCGCGGGCTAGTCAAAAGCAAAGTGTACGTGTCTCCGTGACAAGGTGACAGAGTCGAGTGTTGCTGTCCGCACCCTACCTCTTTTATAGTAATATTCCCAAACTAGACTCCCAACCTTGTTTATTCCTCATGTGAATAATCCTATTTATATCCTGCCTCCAAGTGATGTGTAAACCATATTATAGATTAAAATGCCCGCCGTGCCCGCCGCAGGACCTCCCACCTCACCACCCCCCACACCACCACCGAGCCGCCACCCCACCACCACCCCAGGAGGACACACTGGTGAGGTTAGTAATCCCGGGCAAGAGGGTCATCAGGGCACCACGGCCCTGAGCCCCTATTCCCCTCAAGTGCCCCAGCCCCTGGTGATCAGGGGAACCGAACTACTGTGCGGGCGGGGTAGTGATCGTCAGACCAGGGGTGGGACTGAAGCTAATTCAGTCCCAGGTAACACCGTATTGACGGTCTTGTTACACCCTCTAGGGCAGGAGGCCCAAGGGCAGGAGGCCCAAGGCTACGGTCTAAATAAAGAGAGATTGACAGACATAGGCTACGGCCTAACAGAGTGTGCAAAGGGGAAGGTGACCCCAGGCTCCGGCCTTAACACACTAAGGAGAGAGAGTTGCCCTCATGCATCCCTCTCCAGCTGCTCCTCGGCTACGGCCAGAATATGGTCCAGGGTAAAGAGCCCCTGCCACCGTACGTGTAGCGCTACCCAATTACGGAAGCCGCGTCCCGGGGTCGGTACCCTGCCGCAACGGACGGGCGAACCAGTTCCCCCGTTAGTCGTCTTCCGTACGGGCAGACACTCGGCTCCGGCCGGGGCACGTACCAGGGTAGAGAATTCCCTGCAGGTAGGATCTGTCCGTATTGGAGAGAGTGTGGCCTCTGTGCCCCTCACTCCGGCTTGTCTCCTACTACGGCAGGAACACCACGCCGGCGGTACCTTGCCACGGCGAAAGGGCGACATCGATCACCCTATAGGTGTACCCCATACGTCGGGCAAGTTCACGGCCACAGCCAAGGTGCACAGTAGGGGAAGGAGATCCCCGGCTCAGGCCTCCAGACACACTCGAGGGACCACGAGTAGCGTGAGTCTTCCTCTAGCCTCTTTCCCTTTGGGGAGCCCTTCGTCGCCATCTGGGCATATAGTCCCGGATGAGACACTAGAGTGGTGGCAAGGCCCGGTATCGGACCTACCACCCACACCCGGGAGTTCCTTGTCCCTGCCGGAGCCCCACAGGAGACGCTGCCGCAGTCCAGTCCTGACGGCGCCTCTCTCCCTGAGCACCCGCAGTCCCAGGACGCCCAGGCCCGCCTCCGCAGTCTACAACAAAGGCGATCCAGGCTCCCTCATTCCCCGGAGGCGGAGGAAACAGGCCCGACTGCTCCGGTTGTTCGGCCCCAGTCCCGAGGGCCACCGATCAGGTCGAGGCCCCCAGACCACAGGGCCTCCCTGCACCCCACCGGCACGGCCCTAGTATGAGGGCCGCCTCTCAGGTCGAGGCCCCCAGACAGGTGAGCCTCCCTGACCCTAAGTGAAACAGTGAACTATTAAACCCAGGAAACAAGGGGAAAGACAGTGACAGTGACAGTGACCAAGAGTACAGTGATAGTGCTTACACAGAAAATATATTAAACAGTGGCCCACTAGAAACTAGTGCCATCGGGGTAGGAAGTGTATTTTGTCAAATGATTTAGTCCCTCCCCACATCAAGGAACCAGGGAGTTTTCTGTGCGTCCAGAGGTAGGTGCGCAGGCAAGTTAAAAGATAAGTGTACGTGTCTCCGTGACCAGGTGACAGTGTCGAGTGTCGCTATCCACACCCTACCTCTATTATAGTAATATCCCCGAAACAGACTCTCAGTCTCGGTATTCTTAAAGTGAACAACCCCATTTTCATATTACCCTTCAGTGACATAAGAATCCTATTCAATAATATAAAGTGAACAACCCTATTTGCATATTACCTTCCAAGTGACCTGAGAACCCTATCAAAGAATACCCGCGATCTCCCTGTGTAATAGTGATAATATATATGACCATTCTGTGAAGCCAAGTGTAACTCTGTATCTCTGTTTTCTCTATATACTAAATATCATTGTATGTACACTGTTATGAGTAGGACCTAGGTAATAGATGTGATACGGTATACTGCCTGGTTTTTATGTCCTGTTCCTTTGTTAGTGCTTTACATCCGGTCTAGAAAGAGGACCCCACTTCAGTAGCTAGTGTTTTTACGACAAGAAGTCGCCTTAAAAACACAGCATTACACTGGTGGCAAGCGGTGGTTCTGGATCCGAGTAAAGCACGGAGGAACGCAGAAAGGAAACTTACACAATGGCAGTCAAACCACACATCCAGTTGCCAAGGTTCAACCCGGACCAGTGCGACATAGATGTATATTTAGACATGGTCAAACCCCTCATAGACATAGGGTTCGACTCAGACAGAGAAAAGATCGCAGTCCCACTACCTAACCTGGGTAAAATAATCACTAGTGTCGCACCAAAAATCGTCCCAGAACTGTCATGGGACCAATTCTCACAAATAGTGAGACAGGCTTTTACGCCATCAATAAGCCGAGTTCTCGCTCTCTCTCAACTCAACGCCCTTACCTACGACGGAAACCTGGATGACATATTCACCCAGGCTCGGCGCCTCGTCAGCGCTGCCTACCCCGAGGCACCTCCAGCCCGGGATATACATACATTCAATGCTCTATTGAGGATCCTCCCCAGCATAGTCAGGGAGCATTTCTCAATCTACGACACCTCAGGGGACATGGAAAATGACCTACAACTTGTCTGACGTCTGCTCGCCGCCCGCCCCACACCACAGCCACTCCACGCGGTGACACGTTTTCCAACAAAGCAACACCCCCCCATCCAAACCGAAGCTGCCGCCTCACCAGCCAACTACTGAGCCGTCTCCCACAGTCCCTAGAGCCTACCCGCAGAAGAAACGTCCTAACCCCAGGGAGCAAGGAAACCTCATCACAATTAATCCCTGGGAATTCACGGCTTGCAGTCGCACCTGCCCTCTACACGACGTTAGGGAACAGCTTAAAGCTAGCAGGCGCAGAACCTTTCACCAAGGGTGCAAGAAAGTCTCCTCCTTAGACGACGACGCCCCGGAAGACGACGCACCGCCACAACATTACTCGGGAACGGACAATGACGACCAAGAGGACACCACTCCACAACAGATGGATTTTTAGGCCTGCCCTGCACCTCCCCACGGTGGCGGGGGCCACCTCACAGAACTAAAGACCCCCAGTTTATGACAAGACTGGCTAAACGGGGTCAAGGCACATCTACTAGTGGATACGGGAGCAGCCAGATCGTGCCTCTACTCCCACTTCTACTCCCGCCACATTGGTGCATTCAGCCCTCTTTTCCCCACCTCAGCCAACCTCGTCGACGCAGGGGACGGCCCCCTGCCTATCCATGGGGAAACTCGGGCCCTTCAAACCCACATCCACCAACAAATATCCACTAACCACCCATTCATCATATTCGACTCGAAATGCAATCAATATGATGGATATTTAGGGCTGGACCTCCTCCAGAAACTACACGCCACCATTGACTGCCATCAACGCCGCCTCCACTTCAGTCCAGCCCATCCCAACCAACCAACAGTCAACAAGAAAGAAGAAGAAAAAAAAAACACATCGAAGAAACAACAAGAACACCCCTCCTCACACACTACCATCAAACACTCACCTGTCCCAAATCACACACACACCTAACCTCAACCCAACCCCTCACACTACTCTACCCTCGTCACCACCACCCACCACACATCATCTGCATCCCGCCCCATCTTTTCCTGCCACTGTCGCCTCCTCAATCACTATTCCACCCCACCACGAAGCTTGGGTAAAACTAAACAAACCTTCTCATACCTCCGTCCTCTTCTCACCATCCATCCCTACCGGACCACTCTCTTCCTGTTTAGTAAGCCCCACCTTCCTCCCCCCACATGCCCATGAAATCCGTATCGCCAACCTCGCAACTACCCCACTAACCCTACCAAGAGGACTCATCATCGGCGACACTGAAGAAGCCGAACCATGCCAAACGCCACCCCCAGACCAGCCCACTCTCCCCGCCCTACCATCACACCTATCCCCTGCCCAAACCAACAGCCTCCGACAACTCCTGGATTTTCAAGACCTATTCTCCTCTGGCCCAACCGACCTTGGCCATACCACCTATCCCAGCCATGAGATACACACGACCGGACCTCCAATTCGCCAACCATCACGACGAAAGAATCCAAAGCAACGGGCAGAAGAAGACCGGCAGGTCCAGGACATGCTAGATGCCGGCGTAATCTCCAACTCTACTAGCCCATGGTCCTCTCCGGTGGTACTCGTAAGGAAAAAAGATGGGACAATGCGTTTGTGTTGACTACCGCCGAGTCAACGACGTCACAGTCAAAGATGCAACTCCCCTACCCTGCATCGACGACTCACTAGACTCATTACATGGCTCGACATGGTTCTCCACCCTAGACCTGCAGTCGGGCTATTGGCAAGTCCCTATACACCCCAACGACAAACACAAAACCGCCTTCTCCACATCGAATGGCAAACACTATGAATTCAACGTCCTCCCTTTCGGACTCTGCAACGCCCCTGCCATATTCTCCCGTTTGATGGAGTCTGTCCTTAGTGGACTAACCTGGGAGACTTGCTTGGCGTATCTCGACGACGTCATCGTTTTTAGTCGTACATGGACCGACCACCTTCATCGCCTCAAGCAAGTGTTTCACCGCATACGCCAAGCAGGGCTAAAGCTGAAACCAACAAAATGCGTCTTGGCAGAGAGATCAGTGTCTTTCCTGGGACATCTAATTAACGCCGAAGGCATCTCACCAGACCCAGATAAACTTCGAGCCATCGCAGACATCCCCCTGCCCCGCGACGTACATGAGACCAGAGCCTTCCTGGGGTTAACATCATACTATAGGCGAGTTGTCAAAGGTTTCGCTGACATCGCAAAACCCCTTCACGAGCTAACAAAAAAGGGTGAGCCTTTCGTGTGGACCGAGACAAGGAAAACTGCATTTACCACCCTCAAATCAAAGTTAACCACCGCCCCAGTAGTCGCGTTCCCAGACTACAACCTCCCATTCCGCCTGTATACTGACGTGTCCCTCATCGCCATAGGGGCTGTCCTTGCACAAGTACAAAATGGGAGAGAACACATCATCGCCTGTGCCAGTTGCATCCTGAATGCAGCAGAACGAAACTACGCGGCCACGAAACGTGAGTGCCTAGGGATCATCTGGTCCGTAGAATATTTTAAGTCCTACATCTCAGGCACCCATGTAATAGTCATTACAGATCACCAATCCCTACAATGGCTACGGCAATCAAACACCAACAATGCCCAACTGATACGCTGGCGAGAGACCCTCGAAGAGTATGACTTCGAAATCGCATACCGACCAGGCAAACTCCACACCAACGCCGATGCCCTATCCCGTCTCCCAGTCAACGCCATCAAGACAGAACCAGATCTGGTCCAAATGTGGAACAATAAACAATGCCCCACCTGGATTCCACAGACCACGTTCACTAAACTCCATCCACACAGCGAACATCTCTTCGACCCGAACGGACACATTGTCCTTAGCCCAGCCACTGCCCACGACACCATGCTCCACCTCCATGCCCACAACGGCATCCACCTGGGAACGAAGAAGCTGCTACAAGTCTTTAACGATATGTACTGGACCCCAAACCCATCCACCATCGCAAAGTAGATCATACAATCATGCCGAGCGTGCGCCCTTGGAAAGGACATCACCCGAACACCAGGCCCTACAGGAAAGTTAACAGCACAAAAACCGTGGCAACTACTCTCCCTAGATGTCGTCGGCCCTCTCACACCAAAAGCAGGCTACAAGTACATAATTACCTTCGTGGATGTATATTCTAAGTTTATCATCGCCTGCCCCGCCAAGGATCACACCGCACTATCAGTTGCCGATGCCCTCACCCGACATCTTCCCTTATTTTGGGATTCCACAGGCTCTTCATTTGGATAATGCTCCAGAATTTACGGGAAAAATCTGGGAAGAACTAGCTAGCATATTCGGATACAACATCTCTCACTCATCCCCCTACTGGCCCCAGGGCAACAGCATATGCGAGAGAAGCCATCGCTCCCTTATGAATCAGGCCTGCACACGCATTATGCAAACGGGGAACGAAGATTGGCCTGCACACGTCAAGATCATACAATGGGGATTAAATACGTGCCCAAGAGAAGATGGAATATCTCCTCACGAAAGAGTTTTCAGAGAATCGCCCCTACTCCTACCACTCCGCCACCACCTACAACCGCCCACTCCACCCTCCACCACCGACCCTCTCCACCACCTCAAACGCCGCCTCCACCATCTGCACTCAAAACAAGACTTAGCACCTGACACAACCCACTCCAACCCATACACACCTGGCCAGTCTGTTGTTGTAGCAAACCTGCCTACCCCACCCAAGACCTCCCCCCGATTCAACGGACCTTACAAAATTGTGCGAGTACCCAACCCATACCAAGTCACTGTGGATCAAGAAGGACAACACCGCACATACAGAAATCGCCACATTCGTCCCTTCCACCCACCCGACACCACCCACCCCCGCACTAAGCCTACCTGCACCCCGGCCCGCACACCTGGCCACCCCGACCTTTCTCAGAATCACCCCCCAGACTCCTACTCCTACTCCTTCTCACCCCCCTCCTCAAACTCTCCAGGAACCAGCCCACCCCCCAACACACCACCACCACAGCCTGAGACCACCACTACTTCACAACCTGAAATTCACCCACCAAACACCCATCCACCCACCACCTTCCAACCCACTTCACACATGCCGCCCTCATCACCACAACCGCCCACCCCCCCCGAAAACCACACCACTCGCCACCCCACCACCCCCACACCCTCCACCACCCTTCCTCAGGACCACTCTCATTATATGCGCCACACCGCACCCCCAACCATCTCCCCCCCTCACCACCGCACACCCTCACCACCACCACGCACACAATCAGCCTCACCACCCACACCCACCATAACCACTACCACCACCAGATCAGGACGACTCTCACGCCCACCCGCAAGATACACCCTGACACCTCCACCCAGCACACACCCACCCCAAAACCCACCCTCCCCACATACCCCCCCAAACACCTCCCCCATAACCCTACCCCTCCACCAAGCACGTTGGAACTTTCCCAATTCCCAATTCCACAAAGGACGACACTCCTCCCACCAAATTAGCCCCAATCAAACCACCAATATCCCATCACTCTCCAGCATTCAAATTTCATCTCCCCACCAGGCACCATTCCCCGAGATGAAGGTGACGAAAGTCCGCTGGCAACCATACAACCACCCACCAACCAGAGTCAAAGGCACCGACCACCTGCTACGCCTCCTACGCCGGACCAACCATCCGTCCTCCCTCCACTTCATGCTCAACCCCCATCAGGAGCCCAACCAGTTCACTACTTACTGGGTCAGTCTCACCCAACACCTTACCCCGGCCTACCAGACAGCCACCTCTACCACCTACCACCTCCAGTCACGGGGCCGTGACTTCAACGACGCGGAGGGTGGTAAAATGCCAGCCATGCCCGCCGCAGGACCTCCCACCTCACCACCCCCCACACCACCACCGAGCCGCCACCCAACCACCACCCCAGGAGGACACACTGGTGAGGTTAGTAATCCCGGGCAAGAGGGTCATCAGGGCACCACGGCCCTGAGCCCCTATTCCCCGCAAGTGCCCCAACCCCAGGTGATCAGGGGAACCGAACTACTGTGCAGGCGGGGTAGTGATCGTCAGACCAGGGGTGGGACTGAAGCTAATTCAGTCCCAGGTAACACCGTATTGACGGTCTTGTTACATCCTCTAGGGCCGGAGGCCCAAGGGCAGGAGGCCCAAGGCTACGGCCTAAATAAAGAGAGATTGACAGACATAGGCTACGGCCTAACAGAGTGTGCAAAGGGGAAGGTGACCCCAGGCTCCGGCCTTAACACATTAAGGAGAGAGAGTTGCCCTCGTGCATCCCTCTCCAGCTGCTCCTCGGCTACGGCCAGAATACGGTCCAGGGTAAAGAGCCCCTGCTACCGTACGTGTAGCGCTACCCAATTACGGAAGCGGCGTCCCGAGGTCGGTACCCTGCCGCAACGGACGGGCGAACCAGTTCGCCCGTTAGTCGTCTTCCGTACGGGCAGACACTAGGCTCCGGCCGGGGCACGTACCAGGGTAGAGAATTCCCTGCAGGAAGGATCTGTCCGTATTGGAGAGAGTGTGGCCTCTGTGCCCCTCACTCCGGCTTGTCTCCTACTACGGGAGGAACACCACGCCGGCGGTACCTTGCCACGGCGAAAGGGCGACATCGATCACCCTATAGGTGTACCCTGTACGTTGGGCAAGTTCACGGCCACAGCCAAGGTGCACAATAGGGGAAGGAGATCCCCGGCTCAGGCCTCCAGACACACTCGAGGGACCACGAGTAGCGTGAGTCTTCCTCTAGCCTCTTTCCCTTCGGGGAGCCCTTCATCGCCATCCGGGCATATAGTCCCGGATGAGACATTAGAGTGGTGGCAAGGCCCGATATCGGACCTACCGCCCACACCCGGGAGTTCCTTGTCCCTGCCGGAGCCCCACAGGAGACGCTGCCGCAGTCCAGTCCTGATGGCGCCTCTTCCCCTGAGCACCCGCAGTCCCAGGATGCCCAGGCCCGCCTCCGCAGTCTACAACGAAGGTGATCCAGGCTCTCTCATTCCCCGTAGGCGGAGGAAACAGGCCCGACTGCTCCGGTTGTTCGGCCCCAGTCCCGAGGGCCACCGATCAGGTCGAGGCCCCCAGACCACAGGGCCTCCCTGCACCCTACCGGCACGGCCCTAGTATGAGGGCCGCCTCTCAGGTCGAGGCCCCCAGACAGGTGAGCCTCCCTGACCCTAAGTGAAACAGTGAACTATTAAACCCAGGAAACAAGGGGAAAGACAGTGACAGTGACAGTGACCAAGAGTACAGTGATAGTGCTTACACAGAAAATATATTAAACAGTGGCCCACTAGAAACTAGTGCCATCGGGGTAGGAAGTGTATTTTGTCAAATGATTTAGTCCCTCCCCACATCAAGGAACCAGGGGGTTTTTTGTGCGTCCAGAGGTAGGTGCGCGGGCGAGTTAAATGATAAGTGTACGTGTCTCCGTGACCAGGTGACAGTGTCGAGTGTCGCTATCCGCACCCTACCTCTATTATAGTAATATCCCCGAAACAGACTCTCAATCTCGGTATTCTTAAAGTGAACAACCCCATTTTCATATTACCCTTCAGTGACATAAGAATCCCATTCAATAATATAAAGTGAACAACCCTATTTGCATATTACCTTCCAAGTGACTTGAGAACCCTATCAAAGAATACCCGCGATCTCCCTGTGTAATAGTGATAATATATATGACCATTCTGTGAAGCCAAGTGTAACTCTGTATCTCTGTTTTCTCTATATACTAAGTATCATTGTATGTACACTGTTATGAGTAGGACCTAGGTAATAGATGAGATACGGTATACTGCCTGGTTTTTATGTCCTGTTCCTTTGTTAGTGCTTTACATCCGGTCTAGAAAGAGGACCCCGCTTCAGTAGCTCGTGTTTTTACGAAGAGAAGTCGCCTTAAAAACAAAGCATTACATAGATAATTCACGATCTCCCTGTGTGAACATTGTAGTGTATATGACTGCTCTGTGGAGCCAGGTGTTAACTCTGTATCTCTGTGTCCCTGTATCTTAAATATCATTCTATGTGTATTGTTACGAGTAGGATTAAGGTAATAGATGTGTTAAGGTATACTGCCTGGTTTTTATGTCCTGTTCCTTTGTTAGTGCTTTGCTTCCGGTCTAGAAAGAGGACCCCGCTTCAGTAGCTAGTGTTTTTACGACGAGAAATCGCCTTAAAAACACAGCATTACAAACATGAAAAACAAACCCGAAAAAATAAGAGAGATATAGTTTACAAATGAAACCAAATATTTAGGTATTACAATAAACGACCAGAGAAGATGCTTTAGAGTGCACAAAAGACGGATAATTGAAAAAGCTAAAAAGATGGCAAACATCACATACACAATTATAGCCCAAAGTGTAAATAAGGTACTAATAGGCAAAACTTACTGGAAAAGTGTGGTTCTCCCAACTATACTATACGGGGCAAATATACTAGAATTTACAAAAAACGAAATAGAGGAACTACAAAGAATTGAAAACAGCGTTTACCGATACATATTAGGGGCACCAAGATATGCTCAGATTCCAACACTAAAAGGAGAAATAGGGGCATCATGTATGCAGAGCAGAATAATGGAAGAATATATTAAGTACTTAAAATATGGATTAGAAGAAGGTAAAAATGACTTAATAATGCAAGAAAAGATGGAAAGTAGAAAAGACCAGTGGATATGTACAGTAAAAACATACATGACAGAAATAGGATTAGAAAATAAATCAGTAAAAAATATTAGTATTAAAGGCATCAAAGAAAAAGTAAAGAACTGGGACTCATCTCAATAGAAGAAATAAATAAATGAAAAAAAGAGTCTGGAAATTTATAAAAATTATAAATCAAATATAAAAGAAGAAAAAATATATGATAATACCATAGCATCCATAATATTATATAAAAGTAGAACAAATAATTTACCACTAAATGATAGGAAGAGATTTTCAGGGGGCAATATTAAATGTGATTTGTGCGGGGCAGAAGAAGAGAACATAAAACACTTTTTATTATGGTGCCCATTGTATCAGGAAGACAGGAATAAGGAAGAACACCTACAACAGCCTTATATAGAAAATGAAAACAATTTAATAGGACAATTACTGTTTAGTGAAGAAAATATAGGAAGAACAAAAGACTATTTATATCATATATGGAGGAAAAGAGAGAAATTAAGGAAAGAAAGAGGAATACGTTAACAAATAGCAAAGAATAGAAAAAAACAAAACAAAACAAAAGACACACGAGCAAAACACGAGCTAAATACAAGAAAAATAATAAACTAGAAAAATGAATTGACAAGAGGAGTGCCGATGAAAAGGCAATACTCCTCACCTATCAACTGAACAACTGAACAGGCTAACCGGATCTACACGTACAACAATTCACACACAGGTACATGGGCAATCCTATATATAATACAAGTATACTAGATGACAGTACAACTATAGAGCACACTTACTGTTCTGCTGGGTGTTTAAGGGTCAACTTCCCGTCCCTTGAACGCCTATACTACAGCTGGGTTCCCTTTCTAGACCGGAGCTTAGTAAACTATGAGAGACACAGGGCACAACAACTCAGGGCAACAACCTTACACGTATATTGGTAAATTCTAATGTGGAACAGGTAGATGTCACAGACAGGAATATATACCATATACTGAGATCGGGAATAGCAGTATCTCTCAGGATACTGTTGAGACAATACTTCAGGATAAAACTGTATAGTACAATGAACTGCACTTGAGGTGTTGGGGAGGTGAATCAGTCACTGTAGCTTTGAGGGAAATTCACCGCTCGCTGGTGCAGTGGTAACGTTCTCGCTTGCCAACTGGTGGACGGGAGTTCGCGCCTCGCTCAGGTTGCGAAAAGTTTCACTGACGAAGTGGGAGGTTACTGTCCCCCTTGAGCAAGGGGACGGGTGTGTGCGTGTGTGAAGGTCACAGTCTTGCCCTTAGCTCGGACTATATGAGCTCTCAGCTCCCTTCCGGGAGGGTAAAAGCTGACGATCACGACCATCAAGTGATCCTGACCGACCCGGTGAATTACACTGGTTGGAACAGGTAGCGTGGCTATGGGTCTTATGTCGCGGAAGTATTATACTACTAGAGCCGAGTTACACATTCACTCAAGTCTTCAGTAGTCACTGTTCGGCTTCTCTTGCTCTGTCGCTATTTCGCTGTTGATTTACATTCTCGGTCTTGTGGCACTGATAGAATTTGGGCTCAGTTTCTCTCTAGTATTCTAACACACGGCCCGATGTTTTAGATCACTGTTTCACTGTTGGTTTACACTTCCGGTACTGTAACACTGATAGAATTTGGGCCTTATTTCCCTCTAGTATTCTAACACACTGCCGAATATCTATGTCACTGTCTTACTGTCACTGCACTTCCACTGTCACTCACTGTCGGGACTGGGTAGGGTGGCGGCATTGGCGGAGGGCAGCAGGAGAACTCACAGCCCGTCTCCTGAAGGGGGCTGAGCTCCGCTAGGGGCCTCCGTATTCTGCGGTCACAGGATCACTCGTAGGGGCGTCTTCTCTCGCCCAGGGCTGCGTGCGGCGAAGGGCCCCACACTGTCGGGGCTGGGAACTGGGGTCCAGCCCTCAGGACTGGGGCCGTAGGGTTTCCGGAAGCGCTCACTCAGGCGTCTGACGGAGGACGAGTGTCGTCTGCATCGGGGTGGGGAGAGGTCTCGCCCAGGGGTCCTGGGGGGGCGGCCTCGGGGGCCCGTCGGCTGCTGTCTCCTGCTGTCGGGGACGGCATCAGGAGTGGCCTGTGGCGTAGGCTTCTGTCGGAGTCCGTCAGGTAGGGTCCCTCTGGAGCCGCCTGCACAGAAAATAGCCCTGGCGATAGTACAGGGCCTCTCCACGGATCCTCGAGGCTGAGGCTTTCCTCCTGAAGGTTGCCTCACTGGCAGCGGACAGTAGGGTCGTCTGTGCCCCAGCCGGTCGGCAGGTCTGATGGCAGGATGCCCTCTCATAGTGGAGCCACAGGGGGCAAGGGGCTTTGGTGCTCCTCCCCGGCACAGCTGCCGGCGGTCGCTGGGTTCCCGTGGGCAACGAAACAAGGGCGGCTACCAGCCATCCCTTCGTTGTGGGCATGGCTACCGGCCATCGCCTGGACCCGACTCCCTGTCGGGGATGCAGGCACGGCTACCGGCCGTCATCTAAGCCCCGTATAGAGGACGATGTGCCAATGAGGAGCGGTTGCAAGCTGTCTCCTGCCGACGGGTGCGGCTACCGGCCGTCGCCGGTGTCCTGTCCTCTGAGGCAACTACAGGAGAGGGGACATACCCTTCTCTCCCCAGCATCGCTACGGCTGTTGATGGTTCCTGTAGGGGGGTATAGCAGCACCTGACGAGGGAGCAGCTACCGGCCATCTCCTGCCGAGGGGCCTGGCTACAGGCCATGGCCTTTTAACCCTTTAAACGCGGATCATCGCGTTTGCGACGCTCGGCGAAAAGGACATAACGGCGGAGCGTCGCATTTGCGATTCTAGTAAATTTTGAATAACCGCGGGCAAGCAGGCTCCAGCTGGTATTGTCTATCAGTACCACCACCCTTTAGCTACAATTAGCATACTTTACCTTTGTACTACTGACCTTCGTTGTTGCCAAGTATCGCGTTTTTCCCCCCTCCCCCCCACCACGGCCTGGCCAGCCTGGCTCTGATACATGGCAGCACTCTGACTGCTCAGAACTGTAAATCTGCACTCTCCTCTCACAAGCAGTTTATGCTAATAGGAAACGCTTGTTTCCCCAGTTGTAACACTAGCTTTTTTTCGCACAGTTTGCCCCTGTTTAGCGTCAGTTTACCGCAGGCTTTCATAGTGACATTATGGCGAGTTCTAGCTCTTCCGAGTCAGTGCAAGCGGCCGACAGGAACGAGAATAAAGTGACGGGCATAAAGCAGAATAAAAAGTGCGCCGCGGTGATCTTTTGGGAAGTAATATGATTGAAAATAATGTAGTATACATGTTTTTAGCTGTGAAAATGCAAATGTTTGTTGAGTGACAGGAAGACCGCCACCCCGCGCTGCATGTTGGCCGTACACTCCGTTGATTTTAGCCTTATTTTCAGTGCTTATTGTACAAATACGGATTCCAAACTACCTTTACGTGGTAGTATAAAGTTTACTGTGACAGAATGAGGCTGTGGTAGAGGGGAAACCGGGTTGCTGGAGGTGTGAAAGTGAAGATTTGGTTACCCAACTTTGCAAGTCTCCATAAGTCCTTGGGTAGTCCACGAAGGCTCAACAGCTGTCTCTGGAGAAAGCTGAATGTAAGTACTATCTGCCATACCAAGTATAATGTTCTAGGGTTAATCTCTGATTTTTGGCTAATATTTTCCTACAGGTACTCAGACCGCGATACAACCCCGCCACTCGGGGGGGGGCGACTGTTCACGGCCGCATTTAAAGGGTTAAGGGTGCAGCTACTGGCTGTCACTTGAGCCCGGCTACAGGCCGTGGCTCTTAAGGGGGAGCGGCCACCGGCCGTCTCCTGAAGCCCTGAGCGGTTACTGGCCATCTCCTGAAGGCCTTCCGAGTGGCTGCCGGCTCTCTTCTGAAGGACTGAGCAGCTACTGGCCGTCGCTGGGGTGCTGCTTGAAGCTAAGGAAGTAGCTCCACCCCGATCCTGTCGAGGGTCAGCTCGCCCACGAGGTAGTCTCCGTTTCCTGCTATGGTGGCGGTAAGCGAGTTCCAGGTCATAGGGAAGCATGGCCTGGGTGGACTTATGTCCCTGTCGCCCGGGATCGGGTCACGCTCTGTCTGCCCCTCCGTAGGCTCCTCCCGGGGGTGTTGTTCTGCCCTCAGTAACTATTCCTGGCATTTTACTTAAGCTAAATATATCACGATGCAATACACGCAGGGCAGTCGGAATACAATATGACACACGAAACTAGATATATCACAATATAAGATACATAGGGATATAAACATAATATAGCCTATGACACGGCATATCACAGTATAAGTATACACACATGACATGAATGCATTACCTCGTGGGATATGATATATCACTATATACGCGCGTGACATGGGTGCGATATAACACCAGGCATGGTATATTAGCCTATATGGTACAAACACAATATTTAGACACTAGATTGGGATATAGTGTCAGGTCAGGTATGTACTGCATGAGGGAGGGAACAACACGCTTAACCACCCAGGGGTGGTTTCACTACACTGAGGTATGCTACTACAGTAAATTACAGGAACGGGCTGGGTAGTTCCCTACACTGAGTCACTGTGTATTACCACTAGTAGGGTCTAGAGCACACCGGGGGGGGGGGAGGAGTCAGGGTTTTGCACAGGGGAGTAAAAAGAGGGGATGTCACTTGGGGGCAACAGGGGAACTTCTCACAGGGGCGTACACTAATACGGGGGGGGGGGGTCGGTACAAGTAGAGGGCACACACAGGGGTGCGGTACTGTAGGTATAAGGGAGGAGTGTAAACACAAAGTCTGTAGTGAAATACCCATGTGGCAGGGTGAGCTGGACACCACCACCCCAGGAGGAGAGTTCGGGGGAGCAATACCCACCCCACTAGGAGATGACAGGGAGGCTGGCTCACCTATCACAGCTTCCGGGCAAGAGCATCCTATATCCCTTGCGCTCCGACGCCCCTCTTCCCCCCAAGCCAGACCACCCGGCAGTATGCAGGAAAAGGACACTACACTCCGGCAAAGGGAACGCTCACCAGAATCGGGGTGGGGCTTGTATTAACAAGCTCCCAAGCAGACCCTCAGACACCTAGTCCCCTGGACCAGTCTCCTGTTTGACAGAGGACTCAGGAGGAGCCTCAAGGGCTGCTATCCCCCACAAGGAGCAGTGGACGAGTCATCGACATCCATTAGTGCTGTCTCCAGGACAGGAGTCCCAGACCCAAAGGCCAGAGAGCAGCCTCTGTTGGAGCTGTGGCAATAGCCAGGCAGATCCATTGGGCACCTTCTCCCTGCCTTCATGCCAAGGGCGGGACAGCAGCCTCCATCGGAGCTGTGGCAAGAGCCGGGTGTATCCATTGGGTGCCTTCTCCCTGCCTTTGGGACAAGGGCTGGAAAGCAGTCTCCATCGGAGCTGTGGCAATAGCCAGGCATATCCATCGGGCTCCTTCTCCCTGCCTCCAAACCAAGGGCCAGAGAGCAGCCTCTGTCAGAACTGTGACAAGAGCTGGGCGTATCCATCGAGCACCTTCTCCCTGCCTTCGGGACAATGGCCGGAGAGCAGCCTCCATCAGAGCTGTGGTCCTAGCCAGGCGTATCCATCAGGCGCCTACTCCTCACCGCCAGGGTCTGTGGAGTCTGGAGAGTTGGTCCCTGGCCGCTCTCCCCCAGTCCATCTCCAGGCTCTGGTAGAGACAGGGACCTCCCGCCCCAACCACCCCTCCGGTGGCGAAGTGAGGTGTCCCTATGCCTGTCTCTCATCACCAGAGGGTGACTCCTGTCTCATTTCAGAGACCCCACTAGAGGGTGGAGCAGATGTAACGTCCCTGAGAGCCAGTGTCCTGTCCCTGTAGCCCCCGGTGTTGTCGGACTACTTCAGGACAAGAGGCCATGGCTCACCCCTGACGGCCTTCTCCCGATGGTGAGACCGCAGCCCCGCTCAGATGGCCACCCCAGCAGCTCACCCTGGGAGCCGCCTTCTTCATGCCTGACCCCAGCCCCGGGCCTCCCCTGGTCCTCCCCCAGGACCCCGACTACGACAAAGGGCCCTCTTTGGCCCCAGCCCCTAGAGCCTGCCCCCCTGCTGGGCCACAGCAGCTAGGGAGCCGCCCCATACACCACCCGCTTACTCCCCGAGGACTTGTGGTGACCCTGCAGAGCACCCGGCCCTATACTACTCACTGGGCACCCCACTTCCCATGCCGGGCCAACACCTGAAGCCCCCACCATAGGCCTTCCGGGCCCGTGGGCCTGTCCTCCACTCTGCCAGAACTGTGAGTAGTAGATTCCTGTTAGTGCCCCTCCCAAATCCCTCCCCAGTGTCTCAGCCCTCGCGAAGGTCCTCTCCTTGTCCCCGAGCCCTAGTGATACTCTCTCAACCCTCCCCAGTGTGACTCGCCCCCAGTATACCACAGTGAACTCTGTTACTCACGCAGAGTGCCTGACATCCATATACGGGACAGTTTCCCTACAG
The DNA here is from genome assembly GCF_032717465.1 of Coenobita brevimanus. Classification (NCBI taxonomy): domain Eukaryota; kingdom Metazoa; phylum Arthropoda; class Malacostraca; order Decapoda; family Coenobitidae; genus Coenobita; species Coenobita brevimanus. The sequence goes on from NC_136967.1 coordinate 32,111,968, forward strand.
TGACCGCCCTCCCCAGTGTTACTCACTCCCTCATGGAACTGCAATCCCCAGTGTCATCCTCCCCAGTGTCTGCATCCCTCCCCTGTCCCGCTCTCCCCAGTGTACTCACCCTCCCTAGACACTCCACCCCCCCATAACAGTTAGAGCAAGGTAGTGTGCACATCCGTCCCCTGTACCGCATGTGAAGAATAAGGTTAGCTAGGACACTATCCAGGCCATTTGGATGTATTATACTATCTAGGAGCTCGTACCTGTCATGCGGACACCTAGACTTTGGGGTCATGATATATAATTGTCTCAGGCGGTACACACCTGTCATACCTAGTGCCAGACATTATATAGCCTCTCCCCTATAAAGTGTGTAAGGACTAAGACTAGCTAGGGCCTTGTAACTGTCACGTGGATACATTGTATTAGCTAGGATCTCGTAACTGTGACACGGATACCTAGGGTTAAGCAAGATCGAGTGATGTATCTCACTTGATCTTGGGGTTAAGGACCAGAGATACACTGTCATACGCATTAGAGAGAGGATACACTGTGTGTTGTCTGACATCCCTGTGAAGCTTTGCTTGTAATATCAGAACTCCATATTATAATTACAAATCATAATAGATAGATAGATAAATAGATAGATAGACAGCTCTATGCGAGCCTGGGAATAGGAAATGAGCTTGCAAATTATACTGAGGAAAGCTGACGACAGTGGCCAGTAAGGAGATGATGCAGTTAGTTGTCAGCAATCCACCCGTGAACAAAGCCCTAGTGACCATACACACACATACACACATACTCACACACAGGCTTCTTAAACTTTCCATCCACAAGGAACACACGTGATACGTCTCCTGTTTCACCAGAATTTAGGAAAGAGAGCTCAGAAGGAGACAAGCCATACAAGAGACAGGTCGCAGGGAGAAGGGCTTGGCAACTTGAGAGAGAGACAGAGAGAGCGAGACAGAGAGATAGCTAGCGGGACTGGACTCTATACTTCGCTCTGTGTGAGAGACTTGTTAATATTTCCAAGACAAATAAAAATAGTCCCATACTATTCTTTACCTCTCCTGTCACTACATGACAAATGGGAAAGAAGATTATCTACTACAAGCTACTCCAGTATAATAACCGCTCGTCCACAAGTCTAATATATATATATAACTCAACTACAAGTAACCACAAAGGAACCACAAAGTCTTTCATGACATTTGGTAGCAGCGAATCTACGGACATCGTCTCCGAATTAAAAGCAAATTTCTACAAAAGCAGGCGAGACTCTACAAGATTAGCTTCAGTTCTACAGTGAATTCCTACAAAATACAGCCTACAATGCAAATAGCCTACAAGTCTACAAAACAACTCTATAATCTTCACGTAACTTCAAGCAGCAACAAGAAGAATATAAAACAAAGCAAGTAAAGAAGAGGAAAGACCAAAGCAACAAGCACACAAACCCCCACCACTCTCTCCCGCCTACTCTGACGCAGAGGTCAAGACGACGAAGCAAACACCAAGTCCATATTCACAACTCATCTTACTCACCCGTCTTCACTCAAGTTGCTCATCGCTACTCATTCACTCACCACAGCTACCAGTGTGGGAAGCCGACGTCACCATGTGCTGAGATGACATCACAACGCGAGTCTGCCATGCCAAGCAACGTGTGACTGACACCAGGCACTTCTCACCCACTACCCATTACTCATTATTCACATAGCTCCTACTCATACTCATTTATTTTCACAGTTAAGTTGGAAATTCGACGTTCTATGCTGAGGTTTGCCTGGGACAGCTGTTAACCACCACAAGCACCAGGCCATGGAATTTCCTGAGTAATATCGTCCATCAACACACCACTAGAATTATCAAGAGATCTTCAATCAAACCTGTATTTTTCTTCCGAGATCGACTTTTGTATCGACACACCTCTACGATCTGTATCAAGTGGGTAAAATTATACTTACTCATTTCTTCTCAGTGCTAAAATTAGCTATATTCAACTTATTTACTCATCTATTTTGCTAGGACATAAATAAACAAGAGGCTTATTTCATAACACCATATCTTAATGACAGGAATATTTTCGCCACCACCCACGTTAATACCAGATGACACACAAATTGCCACAACATCAGACTCACAATTAAGAGAGCCTCAAGGCAGCCCACCCCTTGTACAAACCTCACCACACACTAAATATCGAGAAACAAATACGGCAGTTTCAGATGATGAGTGGGAAACCACCTCTGACGTAGGAAGTGCGGACTTTGCCGCTGCCTTGCACACGTATGCCAATACACTTAACAGGGTTCACCGGTCCGGTCGTACATATTCCACCATTCCCTCACGCAACGATAAACACGTCCAAGTTGAATTAACAGGGCAAACAGTAAAAATGGGTCAAGAATCAAATACCGCTGATCTAACAACCACACCTCACGTGTTTGTGTATCACGGGGATAAAACTGCCCCAAAATTCTCTGGCACAGACAAAGATCGCATTGATGTCATTTCATTAGTCAGTCAGTGCGAACAAATGTTCATCAAGCGCCACATACTAGATGAACAAGAGAAAATTGCTATTTTTTCATCTTGCATAAGCCAGGAAAGATGTCCAGCGAGCAACTTGCTTCGCTCCGACAAGCTCTATCGTGCTAGGACATATGATGAATTTAAAACTGAATTTTTGAAGAAATTTTCTGGAGGTATGAACTTCTTGCCAGGTATAATTCCAGAATTACATAAAATTGTAGATCTTGTAAGGGAGCACACTACAAACCATGTGCTCAGTGAAATAACTGCTGATGTCTCCACAATCAAGAGAACTTTATTAGCTACATTGGAGAATTCTAATTGGATAACAGATGATGGAAAGATGTCCCCAGACCTCGTCGTGGACATCATTGGTTATGTAGCTGCCTTGTGTAAATTACCTGATAGGACCCTTAAGATCGCCAAGACGATCGCGTACACCCCAGGAATGTGCTTGCTAGACTTAATGAACGAGGTAGAGATGCAGTGCAGTAAAGCAGGTGTGGTCGACACACATGCACATTCTGGTAGAATCAGGGTACCTGAGACAGTATCAGCTGTGAAAACATCTACACCGACCCCAAACAGAGAACAAAATCGATCGCGACCAGCAATCAGGCAGGCCAAACAAGCAAACGCGCCAAGGCCTCGTTCCCAGACGCCTTCCTACAGGCAGTTTCATAAGTTTTCGCGTAGCCCGAGCAGATCTTGCGCCATAAACAACACTTCTTATGGGAAATCACCTCGTAGGTCACAGTCAAGGGATAGGTCCATTCTATGTCATTATTGTGCAAAACCAGGACACACAAGGTATGAATGCTTTATCAAGGCAAAAGAGGACAAACAAAAGACACAAGGATTTGGTCCTTACTGTAGGCATCATAGATACCATGGGCACTGGACCAGTGATTGCAAAACAGTAGAAAAAATTGTGTCTATATTCAAATCGGGGGAAGACCAAGTCATGACAAAAAACGAACAAACGTAAAGAAGAACAAGGCTAAACTTCACATAGGAGGCATGTTGGGAAATGAGTGTATCTTGATACCAGCTGTATGTGAGGATCAAAACGTTTCCTTATTTTTAGATACAGGCTCTCCAGTGAACTTAATAACACATGAAGAACTAAATAGAATTCTTAAAAATAAAAAGAAAGTAACTTTTCTGGATGAAGCTGATTTAGATTTATACACAGTAGATGGACAAGAGATTACAGTGAAAGGTATGATAAGATTAAATCTCAGTTTCACAGAAACTACAAGACCATTCTCTGCATTTTTCTATATCGTTGAAAACTTAGCAATTAAAGCTCATATGTTACTGGGCTTAAGATCCATGAGAGCTGAGAACATAACTATACTCCCACAAATGAATGGAATAGACTTTGGTAATGAATTCATAGAGGAAATAACTTCAGAGCCCTCACCGATTGGTAGAAGAGAGCCAAAAAGAATTGGTAATATTAAAGGCTTAAACAAACATACACAAACAGATGAGTGTATAGATCCACTCCCACCACCATCCCCATCCTCCAGAATTAGTGACCCAGATAACAGTACTGATTTATCAATTTTTCCAGCCCATCTCACTAATGATTTAGTTATACCACCTAATTCATACATGAAGGTTACCATAAAGAGCAAATTACGGAATAGTACTGTTCTTGTCTTAGAAGAATTATGTAAAGTAAAGGGATTGTCAGTAGAAAACGCATTATGTCATACGAACGACGAAGGGCAAACTCAGATATTCATAATTAATCACATGAATGGGGAAGTTCAGTTGAAAAAGGGAACTTGCATAGTTAATATTGAAAAATGTCCCGCCCCTGTGAAGGAAATAGTTATAGCTGGAGTAACAAGTGAGATAAAATCTACGCATAGAGAAAGAATAAAAGAGAATTTAATTCACTCAGGTGAATTTGATGAAGAAAATGATTTGTTAACCCTGCTGGAAACACACAGGGACACCGTAGCATTGCCCGGAGAACAATTAGGGTGTATTAACTTGATTAATCACATGATTAATGTGCACCCAGAAACACCACCAATTTTCGTACCAGCTTACCGCATACCACACTCCCAACGTACACTTGCAAATCAGTATGTTGATGAAATGTTAAAACTTGGAATTATTGAGCCTTCAGTCTTCCCGTGGAATGCCCCCCTATTCTTCGTGCCCAAACGAAATGGAGAAATGCGTGCGGTAGTAGATTACCGTAAACTAAATAATCACACAATCCCAGACAGATTTCCCATGCCATTGCTAAGCGATGTTCTACAGAATATTGGTCCTGAGAATAATATATTCTCGACCATCGATCTCCTAAACGGCTACTATCAGATTCCGGTATCTAAGGAGTCACGTAAATACACTGCCTTTTCAACAAACAGAGGCCATTATCAATATACAAGAATGCCAATGGGACTGAGGATAGCCCCAGGCACATTCCAGCGTCTTATGAATTACGTATTGTCCGGAATTTTAGGACAAGGAATATTTGTTTATCTTGACGATATTATAATCGCAACGAAGAATATTAAGGATCGTCTGAGGAAATTAGACTTACTCTTACAAAAGCTTAGTGATGCTGGATTAAAAATTAAACTTTCTAAATGCAAATTTTGCTTTAAGGCAATAAATTTCTTAGGCCACAAATTAAGTTCTGATGGTATTCACACCACTGATGACAAAATACAGGCAGTGAGAGATTTTCCTGAACCCACTACGACTGACGAAGTTAGACAATTTTTAGGTCTGGCTGGGTACTATAGGTCATTCGTACCACAGTTCTCTCATATAGCCTTCCCTCTATTCCAGCTACTCAAAAAAGATACTGTATTCCAATGGGAAGAAGAACAAAAAAGGGCATTTAACAATCTAAAAATTAAACTAACAAATGCACCTTGTTTAGCATATCCGGATTACACAAAATCATTTCTTATTTGTACAGACGCATCAGTTAAAGGATTAGGGGCTGTACTGATGCAGGAAGATAAAAGAGGAAAGAATCAACCAATTGCATTTGCCAGCAGACAAACAAGAGGTGCGGAGAAAAATTATTGCACTACAGACTTAGAGGCACTTGCAGTGGTTTTTGCATTACAAAAGTTTCGAGATTTGGTATATGGTTACGAAATCCACTTATTCACCGACCATAAACCACTGGTGGGTATGTTTAAAGAAAAACTCCTTTCTGGGAGGAGAGCAAGACGGAAATGTACAGTTGAAAACTACAATGTACAAATTCATTATATACAAGGTAAAATGAACATAGTAGCTGACGCATTATCTAGGAACCCGAACACAATTCAGGTCGCGGCGTTAGATCTCAAAGGAAATATCCCAAACCACGAGGATATCGCAAAGGCACAAAGACTTGACCCAATATGGTCTAAAGTAATATACAAGTTAGAAAGTGGAGATGATATACAATTACCCAAACTGCATGTCCCACTTGAACAATTCACAATGGTCAATAATACATTATACAAAATTAACTCTAAACAACCAAAACGCCAAAGAAATACTAACCAGTTGGTAGTACCTAATGACATGATACCCCAAGTATTACGATTGATACATGACAGCCCACATGCAGGACATCCTGGAAAGGATAAGACATTCAACCAAGCCCAGCTATTATATTACTGGCCTTCATTACGAAAAGATATAAACAATCATATAGACAGATGCGAATCATGTGCGAAACACAAAGGATACCCAATCACACCTGCACTGATGGGTAATTACCCTGTACCACATCAACCATGGGACGTTGTCGCTGTTGATTTACTCAAGATGCCATTATCATACAATAATAACCAATACTTATTCGTTGCAACGGATCATTTTTCCCGTTATGTCATTTTAGCTCCAATTAAGGATAAGACAGCAGAGACAGTAGCAAAGGCAATAACAGATAATGTAATATGTCGCTTTACTACCCCAAAGGTATTAATAAGTGATAATGGAGGAGAATTTAATTCTGAGATCTTACAAGAAATATGTAAACAATACAACATCAAAAAGGTTAACGTTTTGGCCTATCACCCAGCATCGAATGGGTTGGTAGAGAGACAAAATAAAAAGGTATTAGATGTGCTACGACATATTCTCAGTGAAAATTATGCAAGCTGGGATGATTGGATTCCCAGAGTAGAAGCCTCAATTAATGGGTCTATAAATAAATCCATCGGTGACACACCACATTTCATTATATATGGCACAGATAAAAAATTACCATATGAGCTCCTAGAAGGTGACAGCATGCCTATATACAATTACGATGATTACTCTAAACTCCGTTTACGTGAATTCCAGGACATTCACAAAAGAGTCGAAAAACAATTAACGATGTCCAAAGAAGAAATGACGGAGGCATTTAACAAGAAGGCAAAAGATTCACCTATCAGCTTAGGAGACATTGTTTACGGTGTCATTCATACGAGAGACAATAAATTATCCCCAAAATTTGAGGGCCCATACAGAGTAATTAACATAAAAGCAAACAAAGTTTTAATTAAGTCACTTTCAAGTGGCGAGGAGAAACAAGTTCATATTGACCATTTAAAACAAATTTCAAGGGAATTATCACATAATTATTCAGCCTCGGATACAACCGAACAGGCGAACGTACCTCAAGAAACCAAGCAAGAACACAACAATGATTACAAAAAGAAATTAAGGTCATATACCAAACAATCGAACATAGGTGCAACTGTTTCAATCAAATCTACAGTACATCATTTACGAGAATTAAATATCGATTTAAACTCCTTCTATAAATGAAATAACAATCAACCGTAACGCACATCATCACTATCATCGACCACAGCATTATAGGAAATTAATAGATTTTTTTTTTTCGGTAGGTTACGATGAAGGGACTTATGCTATGGATTCCCCTCTACATAGTAATAGTATATGCGCACCTAGACCCCAAACATATAGTACGACAAGGATGCCTCATAGCTCCAACGGCCACGACTACAATCGTTAAGGACGTCATGAGTACTGAAATAAGTCTAGATTACTTGTATGACTTACCTACTTATCTAGACAGACTTGCGACGCCGATGCGAACTCTGGACTTCATGATAGGAAATTATGTTTCACAAGCACATAACACCAAGGAAGTGAATGAAATGGTAAAGTTAGCGAAATGGAAACTAGAACAGGCGAAGTCAACTATGCTCGTCATGATCCAAGATCTCCCATCTTATGGAACGGAGGTACTGAGCGACAGGAACAACATCACACGTACTCGCCAAAAGCGCGGTTTGTTCGACCTGGGTGGCGCAGTTCTTGGGAACATCTTTGGATTGGCTACAGAGGATGACCTTAAAGAAATAAACAACAAATTTAATAAGATAGCTCAGGTACTAACATACCAAGATAAATTCATCACAGGACAGAACTCAGCAATGAAGACAATTGTGAAAAATCTGAAACAAGCAGAAAACATAGCTCTCGAGAGTGTAGATAAAATAAATAAATTGAAGGAAACGTTACACTTTTCCAACATTTCTCCATCATCACAGAACATATTGACACGATTCTACTACAATTAGAGAACACTAGAGATCGTTTCAGGGCACTTATGCAAGGAATTTCGAATGCTGGTGATGGCAAGATCACAATTGACTTACTCCCAGTTCATGAGCTACGTCAGATAGTTAGTCAAGGCATACATAAACATAAATTGAAGCCGTTGTTCCGCAGTAGGGAATTTATGCAATATTACCCGTATTTAGAAGCAACACTAACACCAACATCAGTGGTAGTTCATGTACCATTCATCACTGAAGACCTGTTCACAGTATACCAAATACACCCCTTCCCCTATAAAAATAACAACACTTTGGTCATCATCAACATCAACACAGACACCGAACTCATCATGGTCTCCAAGAGACGGGACACTGTCACTTTCGCAAGTGAGTCAACGATTGAACGAAAGTGCCGCACATCCTTACATGCTGTTCATCTTTGTCCTGCGTACATTTTCACGTTTCAGCCTACTGACACAGTCCCTTGTGAAATGGCTATCATCAGAAATGACAATATTCATCATCATTGCAACTTCACTTTTGCTCCAGATAAACTTGTACACCATCAACGCATTGGACACTCACAGTTTTTTTATTTCCCTCATAACACATCAGTTTACATAGTCTGTCCAGATATACCACCATCTCATACATCAGCATCAGGATTATACATAGCACCAGACTACTGTGCGGTATTTACACCAGCCATGTCTACTTTATCCACCATCAATCACTACGCCATTCTCAATCATACACACAAACATTTCCACCCACTGCCTGATATGAACTTAAACATGAGCACAAGTATTAAGCTGACTTCACCTAAGTTTGGAACTATGCAGCTGATCAATGAAACAATGAAGCCCTGGGAAGATTTGAGTTTGAGTATGTTCAACCCATATTATGTGTATAGCCCAGCACCTACTGTCTTTATAATCGTCTGCATTGTAGTTGCAGTACTGCTGTTCGCAATGCACAGAATGCATGCAAGAATTGCTAATTTGGAGTCATTATTTAGTGGGGGGAGAGTTAATATCAAAGTTAACCACCCTGAATGAAGTGTATATATTTTGTATATAGTATTAATTAATTATATATATATATATATATATATATATATATATATATATATATATATATATATATATATATATATATACAAAGAAGAATGACCCATGTATGGCAGACCAGTACCATTATCTTTAAATGAAATATTAATAACTCTTACCATAATCTTAATTTTAAACTATTTTTTTTTCTTGCATGTATGCATTTCACTATAACCCAAGTACATACTGTATTACAGTTAAATAATTTACTTTAATGCATTTATTCAAATATGTATACAACTTGTTTAAAATGTAATATTACTGAATAATCGCTATTTACTATGAATATTATATGTATACAATATTCATACAATTATGTTACTTTTACAATATTATGTATTTCACTTAATCAGCTTATAAGTTCATTATAATGTGTATATAATGTGTATTAATATGTTAGAACTATTGACTGTCGATAGTACGCCATTTTCGCGTGACCGAGCAGATATCAGAACTCCATATTATAATTACAAATCATAATAGATAGATAGATAAATAGATAGATAGACAGCTCTATGCGAGCCTGGGAATAGGAAATGAGCTTGCAAATTACACTGAGGAAAGCTGACGACAGTGGCCAGTAAGGAGATGATGCAGTTAGTTGTCGGTAATCCACCCGTGAACAAAGCCCTAGTGACCATACACACACATACACACATACTCACACACAGGCTTCTTAAACTTTCCTTCCACAAGGAACACACGTGATACGTCTCCTGTTTCACCAGAATTTAGGAAAGAGAGCTCAGAAGGAGACAAGCCATACAAGAGACAGGTCGCAGGGAGAAGGGCTTGGCAACTTGAGAGAGAGACAGAGAGAGCGAGACAGAGAGATAGCTAGCGGGACTGGACTCTATACTTCGCTCTGTGTGAGAGACTTGTTAATATTTCCAAGACAAATAAAAATAGTCCCATACTATTCTTTACCTCTCCTGCCACTACATGACAAATGGGAAAGAAGATTATCTACTACAAGCTACTCCAGTATAATAACCGCTCGTCCACAAGTCTAATATATATATATATAACTCAACTACAAGTAACCACAAAGGAACCACAAAGTCTTTCATGACAGTAACACTGTATCAGGAAAGCGTAATTCCATGTAAAGGATAAAGACTTGCTGAACTAGGTAGAGAGTATAATTACTGTTGAGTCATTGCAGTTCCTTTGTTCTGATCATAGAGCCTTGTGTGTACTTGCCTTGTGATAATATACAAGTGAGCTTTTGACCCGTGGTGTTTGTATTTTCCTTCCCTGCTCACACTGACCCAGTCGGGAATAAAGAACTGAAATACAGCATAGTGTCCCCGGGAATGTCCAATCCCCTCCACCAGGGATTCAGCGTAGTACCCCCAGTAACTCCCCAACACCCCCACAAGGACCCCATGGAGAAGCAGCAACAGCACACCGAGACTCGGCGTGACAACGGCACAAGCCAGCCCAGGCCATATGCCCCTACGATTTGGAGCCGCCCTGCCGTCGCCATAGCAGGAATCCTGCACTACCTTCCAGCCGAGGTTCCACCAAACCATCTCGGGGTGGAGCTGTCCGTCCAGCTCCGATCAGTGCCCCTCAGGAGTTGGCCTGTAGCCACTCTCGCCTTCTACAGAAGTGTGCCAGTAGCCTCTCCGAAGGTGTCTTCCCTCTTGGGATGGCTGGTAGTCACCCGCGCCTTGTAAAGGAATCGGCCCAAAGCCGACCTGAGGGTAATCAGGAGACGGCCGGTAGCTGCTCCACACCCCCTCCTGAAGGAGTCGGCCTGTAGCCACTCCCACCTTCGTCAGACGGCCGGTAGCTGCTCCGAAGGCATTGCCCCCGAGTCAGCCTGTAGCTGCTCCGAAGGCATTGTCCCCGTGTCAGCCTGTAGCTTCTCCGAAGGCATTGCCCCTGAGTCAGCCTGTAGCTGCTCCGAAGGCATTGCCCCCGAGTCAGCCTGTAGCTGCTCCCCTCCCCTCCCACAGGAGTCGGCCTGTAGCCACTCCCACCTTTGTCAGATGGCCAGTAGCTGCTTCGAAGGCGTTGCCCCTGAGTCGGCCTGTAGCCACTCCACACCCCTCCTGAAGGAGTCGGCCTGTAGCCGCTCCCACCTTAGTCAGATGGCTGGTAGCCGCTCCGAAGGCGTTGCCCCTGAGTTGGCCAGTAGCTGCTCCTCATACCAGCTGAAGGAGACGGCCTGTAGTCACTCCCGCCTTCGTCAGACGGCTGGTAGCTGCTCCGAAGGTGTTGCCCTCGGGTCGGCCTGTAGCCGCTCCCCACCCCTCCTGCAGGAGTTGGCCTGTAGTCACTCCCGCCTTCATCAGATGGCCGGTAGCCACTCCCGCCTTCATCAGATGGCCAGTAGCCACTCCGAAGGTGTCCCGAGGTGTGCTGGTACTTATTCCCCCTCTCATGCCTCGGCCAGTAGCCGGGCCTCGGCGCCTTATGGTCACGCCCCTGGGAAGCCACGGCCAGTAGCCGGGCCCCACGGCTGGAAGCAGTTGAGAGCAGCCCCGCCGCCCCAGCATGAGACGAGTATCCTGACACCCGGCGCAGTGGACATAGGAGACTACTGGAGAAGCCCTATCACCTCCCCCGGCCTCTGCTCCCTACACCTGGCCCTGGAGAAAACCCACCTGACGGACCCTGATGCAGACCGGTGCCGCAGCCCCTCCCTGACGGCACCGCCTGGCTCTGGGGGTCGCAGCCCTCGGGAACTCCAAGCCCTCCCCAGAACACCCGGGCGGGACCTCACTGTGCCCCGACGGCGGAAGACCTCCACCTCCGGCCGAGACCTGACCGAAAGGTTCAGGGAATTGTTCAGCCCCAGTTCTGTGGGTCATACTCCTGTTCCTAGCCCGGAGAACTCGGGCCCCTTCGCCACCTGCAGCCCCGGACGAGAGAAGACGCCCCTGCGTATCATCCCGTGCCCTCTTGGCACGACCTCCCCTGGCGGTGCCCCTGCCCCGGCAGAACTGCCACCGGCGTGTCTCCCAGCCGCACCTGCCGTCCAGTAACGTATGAGACAGTGATTGCGCCCTGAGTACAGTGTAACAATGACGAGGTAATAGTGTACTTTCCTAGCACCAGGCCAAGTATTTAAGTGATGGAATAATGGTCTAATGTACAACTGGGTGGAGTAGTGAATAACCCATGTAAAATCCAAATGGTAGTGAGTAAGACTCATGTGTGACTCCCTTCATGTTACAATCAGTGAAACGCCCAAGCCGTGAAATTCATATTAGCAATTTACCCAAATGTCCCTTGCTCTTAGAAAAGAATAAATCGAACACGCTATCAATAACCTCCGCCTGTGCCTTACACCCTCCCCTAGTGAGCCCCATCACTCACTCCTCCACGTGCACCTAGACCCTGGACTATACTAATTCTGTACACTACGCCTCGAGTGTTATTCCAAGTGTATACTACTGTAGTATCCTGCAAGATACTGAGAATCTGGTAATAAGAGTTTGTCATTGACCAAATATTGTGTTGTATCATCTGCTGTTGTCCCTTGTCTGACTAAATACACTTGTAAAGGTTATTGCCTGAAGTTTTTGTGTCCTGCCTCTCTCTTATTTGTCCCAAGCCCCGGTCTTGAAAGAGGACCCCCCTACCCGCTAGGTGTTCTAGGAACGAGAAGTTGAGCCTTAAATACCTAGCAGTACAAGAACCCAGAACCGCACCGTGTCTGGAACCGAGGAGTTGGGACCTAGAACATGCTGCATAACATGTAGCACTATAATTCACGGTGTAGCTGGTCGTTGGTGGGCACGAGGGGCGCGCCTTCAGTCACTACACTGGCAGCCGTAGGTGGCGGCCAGGTGTGGGAGGAGGGCCGTCTGGGGTGTGCTCCCGGTGTCGTATGCACAGAGTGATATGCTGAAAGTTACCGTTCCGCCAAAGTCACTCCGTGCATAAGACACCGGTCTAGAAAAGAACCCAACTGCAGGCTAGGCGTTTCTAGGACAGGAAGCCGCCCTAAAAACACCTAGCATAACAGTGTACATGTGTGGAGGATGGAAGATTAGTGCTAAATGTAAGATCATAACACTAAATATCTGTGTGGTGCAGGTGTGGCTGTGGTGGTGGTAGTGCAATGGTTGATGTGGTGGTATATGGTGTTATTTTCAGGTGTAGTGGTGATGAATAAAAATCGGGTGGCGGAACCTAAACTAAAGATGCCATCGTGTTGAAGGAGATAAGGAACTGGTTTTACATTTATTCCTATAGTCTGTCGAGAACTGACGATACTTCTTTCTTTTATTCTTATAAGCTATTGAGGACTAATTTTACTTCTTTATTTTATTCCTCTCATCAGTCTCTCTCCTTGCCCCTATACTCCATTCCTTTACTTCTCAGATTGACCTTCGCTCCTCTCCTGCTTCCCCTCGACCATTACCATATCAACCTTCACCTCCAACATCACCATTCTACCTGCCTCACCCCTCCTGTAATGTCATGCAAACCTGCCTCCCATTTTACCACTTCCATACACACCTCCCCCTCCACCACCACACTACCAAACCTACCTTCCCTCCCCCCCCACCACCACCTATAACTATCATTCTACCTCCCCCCTTCTATGACCCCATCCCTAACCTCCCCCTGCACCAGAAACCAATGTGCCTCCCCCCCTCCCCCCCACCACCAACAATCTACCTGTGCTTTCACTTAGCTACCATCAACCAGTTTACTGTATATATAACCAATAATTACAATATATAACCAGTCTTCATACACTCATGTTAACAAATTATATGGAGTAGATTATCTGTGAATGCAATAATTTGTGTAGCTTAAGTTGCATCTGTAGTTTCATAACTCATCCATCCATCCATCATCCAGTCCTACGTTGCCCCATGAGAAGCGTAGGAGCCCGGGGCTAGGCAAGTTGGTCCTGACATTTCAAATGAGAGACTAGCCTCACTCATCCCTGAGTGGCATTACGTGGGGATGAATGAGGCTGGTCACTTATTTTAAATGTCAGGACTAACTTGCCTAGCCCCGGGCTTCTATGCTTCTCATGGGGCAACGTAGGATTGGATGATGGGTGGATGGATGAATTATATTATGAAACTACAGATGCAACTTAAGTTTGTAATTTCTTAAACATAAGTTTAAAACTTTTGTGAATACTGTACATAAAATCTCTTGTGTGTGAATAAATTTAATAAAGTATTTTATTTTTAGGGTTGTGTTTAATGAACCTTTAAAGGGGACCCCTGATGCAATTTGGTCAGATTTCCAAGGTGGGATGCACAAGGATGTCATTTTAAGTAGCGTGAAAATCCATATTTATATAGATTCTTAGTGGATATTTAAGAACCTTTATAAATATGACTTAAGTCATATTTATAAAAGATACCTACGTCATATATATAAGTCTTTATAAATATGACTTAAGTATCTATAAAATAGGATTTGTCATATTTATAAAGATTCTTAATTATCCACTAAGAATCTTTATAAATATGGGCCCTATGAATCTTTATAAATATGGATTTTCATGCTATTTAAAATGACACATCCTTGTGCATCCCACCTTGGAAATCTGACCAAATTGCATCAGGGGTCCCCTTTAAAGGTTCATTAAACACAACTCTAAAAAAAAAAAAACTTAAATTTATTCACACAGAAGAGATTTTATATACAGTATTCACAAAAGTTTTAAATTTATGTTTAAGAAATTAAACTTAAGTTGCATCAGTAGTTTCATAATATAATTCATCCATTCACCCATCATCCAATCCTACGTTGCCCCATGAGAAGCATAGGAGCCCGGGGCTAGGCAAGTTAGTCCTGACATTTAAAATAAGTGACCAGCCTCAACAGGCAAACTGCTCGCCGCGGGCATTGCCCGCTCGTGTGGACAGGGCTTAATTCTCGCCCCCCCCCCTCATTGAATGACACGTTCCCTTCGCCCCCCTTCCTCAAATACTGTTTTTTACTGGCATAGTTGGCAAATGTCAATAAATATCATAGATTCTTAATCTTTGAAATTGTTTATATATTTAGATAAACAGAGTAGTTGCAAGGAGAGTGGAAAGGTTACAAGAGGATGAGAAAAAGGCAGAGTATAAGAGAGAAGTGGAGGAACGATTGGGCAAATATGAATTGGAGCAGATGGGAGACGTGGAAGGTGTGTGTAAGATATTTACAGAAGAAATATGTGCAGCATGTGATGTGGTGTGTGGAAGGAAGAGAAGACGGAGGGGGGTGCAAGGAACAGCGTGGTGGACTGAAGAGGTGAAACAGGTTGTGGCACAAAAGAAGAAAGCATACAATGAATGGATGAGAAATAGGGGCGTGGAAGAAGTTGAGAGGCGCAAGAGAGACTTATATGTCGAAAGGAAGAAAGAGGTGAAAAGATTAGTAAGAGAGAGTAGGAAGAGAGTGGATGAGGAATTTGGAAGGAATTTGAGTGTAAAGTGGAGGGACTGTAAGAAAATGTTCTGGAGAGAGGTGAAAAGAGTAAGACAGGGTGGAAGTGAAGTTAGCAGGGGAGTGATAGATAAAAATGGTAGATTACTAGTGGAGAAGGGAGAAAAAGTGAGCAGATGGAGAGAACACTTTAAGGAATTGTTGAACGTAGAGGATGGAAGTAATGCGAGTATAAGTGGCTGGGGAATGGCTGGGAGAAGGAGGGAGGTGAGAAGACAGGAAGAAATCAGTAGGATAGAAGTTGTGGAAGAAATGAAGAAAGTTAAATCGGGGAAAGCCCCAGGAATTGATGGAGTGTGTGGTGAAATGCTGAAGCATGGGGGAGAGATAGTAGTAGAATGGATGTGGAAGATGTGCAGATTGGCCTGGGAGGAAGGTAGAGTCCCGGAGGATTGGAAGTCAGGTATAATTATTCCCTTGTACAAAGGAAAAGGGGAAAAAGAAGTGTGTGGTAATCATAGGGGCATTTGTCTTCTTAGTATAATAGGAAAAGTGTATGGTAGGATACTTATAGACAGAGTTAGAGAAAGAACAGAGAAATTAGTTGGAGAAGAACAGGGAGGCTTTAGTAAGGGAAGAGGTTGTGTAGATCAGATATTCATTCTGAGATCTTTAGTGGAAAAGTTTCTAGAGAAGGGAAAGAAGTTGTATGCGGCTTTCATGGATTTGGAGAAAGCATATGACAGGGTGGATAGACAAGGATTGTGGAAAGTGTTAAGAATATATGGAGTTGATGGGAAGTTGTTGAATGCTGTGAAGAGTATGTACGATGGTGCGAAGGCTGCAGTGCGTGTGGATGGTGAACTAAATGAATTTTTCTCTTTGAAAGTTGGTTTGAAACAGGGATGTGTCATGTCTCCATGGTTGTTCAACCTGTACATGGATGGGGTAATAAAAGAGGTACAAGGTAGGGTAGTGGATGTTGGAGTGGCCCTGGTGAGAGAGGATAGTGTTTGGAAACTCCCTGTACTGTTGTTTGCAGATGATACTGTGTTGTTGAGTGAAGACGAAGGGGAGCTGCAAGGATTGGTGGATGAGTTTGAGAGAGTGTGTAAGAAACGGAACCTAAAGGTGAATGTAGGGAAGAGTAAAGTGATGGTCTTTGAGAGAGGTGAAGTTAGTGAATGTACAACGAGGTTGGATGGTGAGGAATTGGAAAATGTGAGTACGTTTAAGTATTTGGGTAGTGTGATGAGTAAGGATGGAGGTTTGGAGGGTGAAGTGCTTGAAAGGGTACAGCAGGGAAGAAAGGTTGCTGGTTCCTTGAAAGCAGTGATAAGAAACAGGGAAGTGAGCATGGAAGTGAAAAAGTTACTACATGACAGTATTGTGATACCAACTCTAACGTACGGAAGTGAAGCTTGGACATTGTTGGAAGGACACAAGTCAAGAGTGAGAGCAGTGGAAATGAGTTATTTAAGAGGAGCCTGTGGAGTCACGTGGAGAGACAGGCTGACGAATGAGGATATAAAGGAGCGTTGTGGTGTGGATGTGGATGAGATAGGAAGCGTTATGAGGAACACACTGAGGTGGTTTGGCCATATGGAGAGGATGGAGGGTGAAAGACTGACGAAGAGAGTGTATGTGAGTGAGGTGGAGGGGGGAAGAGGGAGGGGGAGGCCGAGGATGAGATGGAGGGATGGGGTGGAGAGGTATATGAGAGAGGGGGGTGTGAGTTGGGAGCAGGGCAGTGAAATGGCGGGGGACAGGGCGACTTGGAGGTGATTTGTTTGTGGCCACCCCAAACGGGATTGAGGCGTCTGGCAATAGATAGATAGATTGAAATATTTTCTCCATATTTAGAAATTACTGAATTCCATCATAACTCATAGTTTTCAAATACAATTACTCTTTTTATCAAGCCATCACGACTCCCCAGGCAGCCCTTCGTGCCCCCCTAGGGGCGCGCGCCCCACAGGTTGGAAACCACTGGGTTAGGAGATGAGAGTGTGGGATAGGGGTGAGGGTGTGGAATGGGGCAAAGGTAGGGGAATGGGGATAGGTGTGGGATAGGGGATGAGGGTGCGGGTGTGGGATAGAGGATGAGGGTGCGGGTGTGGGATAGAGGATGAGTTTGTGGGGTTTGGATAGGGGATGAGGGTGTAGGTGTGGAATAGGAGATGAGGGTGTGGATGTGGGATAGGGGATAAGGGTGTGGGTGTGGAATAGGGGATGAGGGTGTGGGTGTAGGATAGGGGATGAGGGTGTGGGTGTGAGATAAGGGATGAAGGTGTGGGTATGGGATAGTGGGTGAGGGTGAGAGAGTGGGTATAGGATAGTGGTTGAAGGTGTGGGATAGTAGTTGAGGGTGTGGGATAGTGACTGAGGGTGTGAGATAGTGATTGAGGGTGTGGGACAGGGAATGAGGGTGTAGGACAGGGGTTGAGGGTGTAGGACAGGGGTTGAGGGTGTAGGACAGGGGTTGAGGGTGTGGAGTAGTAGGTGAGAGTCTGGAGTAGTGGGTGAGGGAGTGGAACAGTGGGTGAGGGTGCAAGTTAGGGGATGGGGATGAGACAGCAGAGTGAGGGTACAATGGGGGGCACGTGAAGGAGTAAGTATGGGATAGGGATGAAGATGAGGGGTGTGGGATAGGGATGAGGATGAGGGGTGTGGGATAGGGATGAGGATGAGGGGTGTGGGATAGGGATGAGGATGAGGGGTGTGGGATAGGGATGAGGATGAGGGGTGTGGGATAGGGATGAGGATGAGGGGTGTGGGATAGGGATGAGGATGAGGGGTGTGGGATAGGGATGAGGATGTGAAGGAGGATGAGGGTGTGAGGTGTGGGGGAGGATGAGGGTGTGAGGTGTGGGGGAGGATGAGGGTGTGAAGTGTGGGGGAGGATGAGGGTGTGAGGTGTGGGGGAGGATGAGGGTGTGAGGCGTGGGTGAGGATGAGGGTGCGGGTGAGGATGAGGGTATGGGTAAGGACGAGGGTGTGAAATTGGGGGTGGGTATATTATAGTGACTGAGGTTACGGTTCTGGTATAGTGTTGGTGGGTGGGACAGTGGTGGGAGTGTGGATGAGGGTGAGGGGCTTGGGATGAGGGTGAGCATGTGCGTGTGGGATGAAAGAAGAAAGAGAGAGAGAGAGAGAGAGAGAGAGAGAATCTTCCTGTGTTTCTCGCTCACCAAAAACACATTTTAGTTATGCTGAAAAATATATCATGATCTTTACTTAATTTTAGTGGGCTGGACAAGGAATGGGAACTACAGAAACTTTCCATGCGTCTAGTTCTTTCTCGAAACGAAAATATGAGTAACAGTGGAAACACACACACACACACACACACACACACACACACACACACACACACACACACACACATACGAAGAGTTACGTAAAGTAGACAAAGGAAAAGCAAATTGTCCTGATGAAATTTCTGGTCGGGTGCTACATGGATGTGAAAAAGTGTTAAGCAGACCAATATATTTAACATTCAAGGAATCCTTAGGTCAAGGTAAACTACCTGATATTTGGAAGAAAACAATCATTGTTCCCCTATTCAAGAAAGGGAAGAGACAGAATCCACTCAACTACACCAACCAGTATCACTGACTGACCAGTATTGTAAGATACTAGAAAAGCTAAGAAAAATTTGGGTAAACCATCTAGAAGAACACAATATGATAACAGAAAGGCAGTTCGGTTTTAGAATGGGAAAATTGTGTTATTAATCTATTAAGCTACTATGAGAGAGATGCAAAGACATTACAGACAAGAGAAGGATGGGTGGACACTATCAATCTAGATTTCAAGAATGCATTTGACAGAGTACCGCACCAAATACTTTTATGGAAACTGTACCATCAAGGAGGAACCCAAGGGTACCTGTAACGGTGGATGAAAGATTTTCCCAGAAAAGGGGAAATGAGAACAGTATTAAGGGGTAATTACTCATCATGGAGGGTAGTGACTAGCGGAGTTCCACAGGGTTCAGGGTTGGCACCAATTATGTTTCTAGTATGTATAAATGACATAGACAGTAACATTGGAAATGGAAGCTATCTAAATATGTTTGCTGATGATGCAAAAATAGAAAGGAGAATTACTAACAGAGTCTTGCAGAGAGCTACAAGAAGAATTAAACTTCAAGAATGGAGCAATAAATAACAAATGAAATTTAATGTGGACAAGTGTCATGTAACCTAAAAAAGACCATAATACCAAAAAGGACCACATTGGTATTACAAGTTGGGAAGTTCAACCCTACACATATCAGAATGAGAGAAGGACCTAGGAGTATCAATAACAGACAATCTCCAGCGGACCACATAGTATGAGAACAACATTCACATACATAAACGAAGCCATGCTGAGAGAGATAACATCCTTCATTAGACCAACCCTGGAGTTTGCATCAGCAGTCTAGAATCATCTAAAAAAAACACACACATAGATAAGATTGAAAAAGTACAAAGGGCCACTACAAGATGGGTACTAAGCTTACGGGATCTAAGCAACGAAGAAAGACTAGAAAAATTGACTCTACGAACATTACGGAAGAAAAAGAAAAGAGGAGACATGATTATGCTACTCATAAATACATCTCCGGGAAAGAGATAATAGACATAAATAAACATATAACCTATGAGGAAGCATCAGCAAGAGGACACTGCAAAAAAACACAGAAAAAGAGGTGACATGGACGTAAAGAATTAAGTTTCCAAAATAGGGCAATTGATTAGTGGAATGCATTACCGAATGAAATAGTGTGTGCCAAAACAATTCATGAATTTAAGGATGTGTATGATAAAAGTGATTTAATACAAGGGACAGTACGAGTTCGACTCATTCCTGTTAAGATACAATTAGGTAAGAACACACACACACACACACACACACACACACACACACACACACACACATGGAGAATATCATACCAATTTTCGAAGCTTTCCCATGTGTCTTGTTATCGCTCGCTTGTAGCATGGAGAGGCGATGCAGTGTGTGTGTGTGTGTGTGTGTGTGTGTGTGTGTGTGTGTGTGTGTGTGTGTGTGTGTGTGTGTGTGTGTGTGTGTGTGGTGTGCTGTCAAAAAATCTCGAAAAGTTGTAGACGAATTTTCACTAAACCTTCCGGAAACAGCAACTAGGCCTATGTGGATGAGCAGAAGTGATTAACTTCTGGTGAGGATTTGATCAAAGACGATTGAATGCCAGCCGCCATATATCAAACTGCACTTGTTCAACATCTCAGCAACGGAAAGAAATATTTTAAAATTTGTAGGTAGCCTGTGGCGGACGATTAGCATTCGGCCCCCGAATGCTTTTGTTCCCTCGTTCATTGTACTGTAGTTTGACTGCAGTTAACTATTAGACTATTGAGAATAATTACGCGTTACTGATTTTCTTTAATTTTATTATTCATTTCAGTCTGGGTCTTCTGTTAAAAGTTTTATAGAATAACTGTTGTTGCATTTTGACATTATTATTCATTCTAGGTTGGTTCTTCAGTTAACCATTTTCTAGAACTATTATTACCACATTTTTCACACTATTACTCACTCTAGTTTCGTTCCTTAGCTGAAAACTTTTTGGAGTAAAAGTGTTCTCGTGTTTTTCACATTGTTATTCATTCTAGTCTGGTTGTGATGGGTTTGGTTGCTGCTGGAATGAAAATCAAATGAAACAAACGATCCTGAACACAACACAAGCTTAAGGTTCATGAAAACATCCCCCTCCCCCCCATCCCCTTGGACCTGCATTCTCGTAACCTAAGGAGATATTCTTAACATCTCTTTCTTAGCAACTTGTTTTCCATACTACAACTTAGCCCTTTCAGTCCGCTGACGCACTGTTCCTTTCTATTCTGCTATTTTCAGGCGATTGTACTTAGGAAGGATCTCTTGCAGTGAAGGTGTAAATGATGGGTACATCTAACCTTTCCAGTTCGAAAAGCCTCTCCAGTGCTGAATAAAATCGTCTGAAGACAGCAAGAATTAGCCGAGAAAAAAAATCACCTTACTGAAGAAGGTTAGTACTTCCCTGCATATTATTTCATACTTTGTACTATCGAAACACACAGCATAAATACAATACAAGAGCATATTAACGTGCCATATGAAAACAAAAAAAGATGGTAAGGAAGACGTGCTGAAAGTAAGGTGGGTGTCATATTAATGCTTTTAGGACCAAGGAAACTATCTTTTCGGCACCAAATTTCAACGAGGTTCAGCGATATTTTTGATATTTTCCAGCATTTTTACAATATTTCAAAAGACTTCAGCATTCACCTATTCATTTAGGGAGTTTTGTGTACCTTATCGATATTTTGATGACTTGGTAATCTTTGAGCAGAATTCGCTAAAATGTTGCAAAATACTTTACACAAAACTCCTGAAATCGCCACAAAAAAGGCTACAATCTTCAGGGTGTTACCAAAATACTCATCAAATTTCTATAGTATCGCCAGACTCACAATGTGGACATCAAATTTTAGCGTTAGATAGATGTTAATGCTCTTGAACTGGTGTCAAATGCGCTAAACTGGCAACCGAAGAACAGACATCTGATCGAAGAGGATGCGGGTCTTGGCCACCCCACCACCACTACCACCGCCACTGACCACCTCATTATTACACATGAAGGCCTTTCAATGGTGCAGGGTCAGCCAAGGGGCAACTCTCATATACCTAATACCTTTTTTAGACATTTATATTGACCGTTATCATATCGGGGGAATCGAAATTAAGCTCCTACATCTTCTGTATTTCCTTCTTGTTTCCACTATACATATTTATTCTGTTTAGGAGACTTCAAATTCGAGGCGGAATTTTCATTTAAATATTTTTATGGGTCATTATCATTTTGGAGAAACTGGATTACACCCCTGCAATACAATATGCTGACGTCTAGTATATATACTTTATTCGTGCTGCCACCGTTCACCTCCACTGTTCAGGAGGGAATGTTCAAACTGAAGGGGCTAGTAAGAGCTTTCCCAAGTCACTTCACTACAAGAGATCTCCCCAAATCTTTATGAGCTTGTCTGGTAGTAGTGAGAACCTAGTAAATGGGTTAATGACGTTGAAATAAGGAACGGCTAATATCAAACAGCTTATTAATCTCCCCCTTCCCCTGCTCTTCTCGTCTTCCCACCCACCTACTCCCCGCCTCTCCCTCTTCACCCTCCACCTCCTCTATCCTCTTCCCGTCTTTTCACCCACCAACTCCCCACCACTCGACCAGCTTCCTCCTCTTCACCCTCCACCTCCTCTATCCTCTCGCCAACTTTCCACTCACCTATACTCCCCATCATTCTCCCCGCTTCACCCTCCACCTCGTCCAGCCCCTCCCCCCTGCAGTCGACCTCTTGTGACCGCATTTATCAGTTATACTCTGGATTAGGTTCCGTGCAGAAGTGTCTTACGCTGACGGTGTTGGAATGAATTATATCCAAATATTGCTAATTTCTCAGAACAATCCATAGCACTGTGAAATAAAGATACGTTAAGGGTATTTGTTTCACAGAAGTGCTGGATATTAATTTTGTGGATGTCTGTTTTAAATCAGTACTGGAGAGATGCAGTTGTCTTCAATGACTGAATGCAGGCAACCATGAAAAGGTAAGCCTGAAAGGAACACTCACATGCTGCCAAGAGTATACAGACGGCGTGTGCGCGTAAACACCGTAAACTATCTGTGTGTGTGTGTGGGTGTGTGGAGGGGGGGGGGTGCGCGCGCGCGCCCCTCGGTGTCCTACCACAAATTTTTTTCTAGAAAAATGAAATTTTCCACAGAAGTAGGCCTGCACCCTGATTTTTTAAAGGCAGGGTGGAACCAATGAAGGTCTCTATCTACACTCTGAACAGGAGGGGGGCGGGGGCACTGACCCACTCTCCATCGTCAATCAGTGTTACTATAAACATGACAGGTGTTATATTACTAGGGCGGGTGGTGTTGGTGGAAGGGTGGTGTACTGTAGATGTATGATTACTGGTGTGTTGCGGGTATGGGTGGGAGGGTGGTGTTGGTTGCGGGGAGGGGCTGAGGCAGGTATTGGTAGTGATGATGTACAGGATGTTTATGACAGTGTTAACACTGGCAGCTGTGATACTGGTGACAGTGGTGATAGTCATGACAGTTAAAGTGCTGATAACTGTAAGCTGACCCAAAACCGGATCAGGCTTTAAGCAGAGCGGGACACCCAAGAGGCTGTTGTCCATTACCTCCACGTCAGAGCAACGGCATTTATATTATTATTTACTTGAGCAATGCTGAATACCCCTGATAGTAAGTTGTATAAAGTTTTTATTCTTGCTGTAGTATTTAATCAATTAAAAACATAGGGCATATACATACACAAGAAGTTACTAGAGAATATTTTCATACGTTTCATCCACTGTTTCGAAATCTAAAGACGGAAAAAATATAGATGCTTTTTGGAACTTTACAATGATGCAGAAATTACATCCCAGCCACGAAACTGGTCATAACTCCCTAAACACACCAGCACTCGAGGCCAACACTCCACCCTTCAGTAAACCCCTAACTCCTTCAGCCAGAGGACGCCATACAGTATTTAGTTTATTTTAGCTCTCTCCTGACGACTTTATTCAGTTAAAGGTCCCGAGTAGTGAAACGAGGTAATGATGACTATACACCCTTACCTTTAGAAAAGTCACTCCTGAACAAACGTCAGTGAAAGTAACATGTCACATCAACATCAATACCACAAAGCTCCTTCACTTTTTCCCTGGTCTGTCTGTCTCTCCATGTAACTCGGGATGCTCCTTTCATTCAGCTCATTTCCACTGCTCTTACTCTTGATTTATGTCCAGCCAACAGGGTCCAAGGATCACCTCCATACGTCAGAGTGGGGATTACAACACTGTCATGCTGCGATTTTTTTTTTTTTTTTACTTTCATTCTCACTTCCCTCTTCCTTATTACAGCTACCAGTGAACCAGCAACCTAAGACCTTTCCTCCCTAGTGTACCTATTCATGTACTTCATCCTCTAAACTTCCATTCTTACTCATCACACTAACCATCTACCTGGATGCACTCACATCCTCCATTTCCTCACCACTCAGCCTCAATGTGCATTCTGTGACTTCATTTCTATCAAATACCATAACTTTAAGCTACAAGTACTTTTCAATTTCGTTTCTTACATACGCTCCCGGACTCATTCATCAAACCTCTCCCATTTTTTTTTTTTTTTTCACAAGATGAGGAAACGGGTTGGTGACGGAATATGGTGACGAATTAGAGCCACTGGCTCTCAAACTGGGAACCATGGCCATGACGGGCTAGTGACTGTGTAAGTAGTAAATCAGAGTCTACAATCGCAGAGTCCTCTTGCCATTTTCCACAACATGTGTGAATCTGGTTTCTTCACCCTGCTACACATAGAAAGTAAATGCAGAAACCAGTTGGATGGGGACCCAGATATGAGATGTGCGTTATTATGCAGTGATTCAACCTCGAATCTGTTGACTGACTGAAAGCAAACAGTATCAACCATCTCATTGATATGTAACAAAATATGCATTCTGCCTGATAGTTGTAAGCACTGAAATAAATGGAGGGTACCATTTTTTTTTTTTTTTTTTTTTTTTGTCTCATTATTTGTGAGGAGCTTGAGAGAAAACTGAAGGGGGGCCACAAGGATGTTACGATCCCCGCAAGTGGAGAATGAATTGAATAAAGTGAAAAAGTTTGAGAAACACTGTATTAGGGTCATTATTAAACGTGTTTGTGACGAAACGCGTTAGTAACGGAACAGAATGATGAGGATGCGGGCTGGTGACGAAACAGAAGATAGTGACGAAATGGAACATGGTGATGGAACGGAGTATGGTGAAGAAACAGGCTATGGTGACGAAACGGGTTGCTGACAAAACGGAATAAGGTGATGAAAGAGGGGTGGTGAAGTATTGAAACATGGTGACGAAACAGGTTGGTAACGAAGCGGTCTGATGAAAAACAGGTTGTCATTTAAAGGACTTTAAGAACTGCTACCCCTAAAATACTGGACAAGAGAAAACGAACGTCAATTTTACCACTACAAAAAATGAAGAATTTCATGGATAACTATTTTTAATGCTCTGCACGCAAACTTTCAGCCCGTTACGTTCGTATACGAGAATATAAAACACAGTTTAATCTTCTTATGCCCACTGTTTCATTTTCTCCT
This sequence comes from Coenobita brevimanus, assembly GCF_032717465.1. Taxonomy (NCBI): domain Eukaryota; kingdom Metazoa; phylum Arthropoda; class Malacostraca; order Decapoda; family Coenobitidae; genus Coenobita; species Coenobita brevimanus. Next base: position 32,137,722 of record NC_136967.1, read on the forward strand.
AACATTACTTTCAAACAATTTATATTTGAACCATTTCTCCTTTTCATCCCTTCTCCCTCAAACTCGGAATTCTAATTCACAACTTTTCTGTTCTGCATAACATATATTAATCTTTACTTTTTTAGTTTAACAATATTCCCCCATAGCCTGATATTCTTATTTTTGACTTGTATTAATACATCTGCCTTTTCAGTGTATCTCTCGTTTCTTCCATCCACCATCACTTATCTCCACTTTTCTTCCAACGCATTTCATTTCCTCTTTCTCCATCATTTCCTTCCCTCTCGTTATTTCATTTCAACTTCCGCATCTTTCTTTGCCCTCTATCCCCCTTCCAAATCCCTTTTTCTTCCTCCTTATCTCTGTCCTGTCATCCACCTTCCCTCCATTTCCTTCTACTAATTTCCACACCCCCTCTTGACCATCTCACCCCCTCGCCCCTTTTCCTTTTCCTCAGTATCCTATATATTAGTCTCTTTTTCCCTCTAAGTAATTTTCATCCGTGGTACGGAACAGGGGGATGTGAGATTGTTTATGGCTACCCCTTACGGGATTAAGGCGTCTGGCAATAGACAGACAGATAGATCTTCCAAAGCTTCTGACCCCCACCCCAACGCGCGCGCGCAAAAAAAAAAAAAAAAAAAAAATCATGGCCTTTTTCAGATTCTGAGGTACACATACCGTATACTGTATTTCATTTTTGGTTAAAGTAGGACAATTTTATTTTGATGAAGGGGACTATGGAGACTGCACGATACAAACTTTCTCTCACTGATCAAGACTGTCCAAATAGCATTCATATCTGCTTTGACTATAATTTCCTGTCCATCTCTGCTTTAAGGACATATGTAATTTCCTACCCATCTCTGCTTTAAATACTCATGGTAATACTTAAATACTTACGGTAATACTTAAATTCTTAATACTTAAAATGCTTAAAATTCTATCGCACACTCCAACGCATAACGAATCGATCTTACAGAAAGACTAGTATCTGGGTCTCTTACCAAGGCTTACATTCTCCTTCCATCACACACACACACACACACACACACACACACACACACACACACACACACACACACACACACACACACACACAATTGGATCAATCTCCTTAACTTTCCATTCTCATCCGAACCCCCATTTTTTTTTTTTTAAGGCGTATTCTTGGTGTCGACGATTTTACTTATGAAATGTCCCTCGCACGTCATTTCGAAATGTATGTCTTAAGCTGAAATAAATAGTTATGAGATAACATGTGTATAATCATCATCATCATCATCATCATCATCATCATCATCATCATCATAATAATAATAATAATAATAACAATAATACCAATACTAATAGGAGATGACAGGTATATAATAATAATAATAATAATAATAATAATAATAATAATAATAATCAGCTCATCTGCACCACGGGGGAAAAAGTAAATAAAAATCAATTGCCACTTTCCTCACCCTAGTTTTAACTCCATAACCTAGGCGGAATATTTCTTATTATATTCTTCTCCAAACCGTTTCAGTCAACCCCTCCAGTCTGAAAAAATCCTCCCTAAGCTGAATGAAATCGTCTGGAAACAGGGAGAGTGAATTATAATAAAAGTCTGGTAGTGGAAGGGTTAATTTAGATTTTCACCCATATTTTTCCTTTATCGTCCTACTAACTCTATTCTTATACTTAACAGAGATATAAGGAGAGAGAGAGAGAGAGAGAGAGAGAGAGAGAGAGAGAGAGAGAGATACTGCCTTGTCTGTCTTTTCACACGTTAACTGGATCTTTAATATTATCAGTTGTACCCAAATAAATAGCCTCCTTATACAGTAAAAGCCCTCCAGTTACATGTATTTCTTCTTTGCTTCTATGTACAGTTGCAGTCAATTATTCCTTTACACTTTGCAAAAACTGTGTCGAAACCTAATAAGACCTTGCTCCATTAATCAGTAATATTCAAGCGGGTGGGAAAGGTTGGAATCTCGCCTCATTAGTTCAGAAACCCAGAAGTGTACAAGAATTATTGATGGCAACTGTACTTGTATCCTCTCGTCATTCTATGTTCCCTCCTCTCACGTCCCACCTCTTCAGTCCACTTCCAACTCATCTCTTCTTCGATCTCCCTTCATCTTCTCTCCCCTCTTCTCCTTTCTCCACTCCTCGGTTTCCCTCTCTTTCACATCTTTCCTCTTCTTGCCTTCCCCACTTCCTCTTTATGTTCCCCATCTTTCTCCCTTTTATTCCCTCTCTTCCTTACCCACTTCTCGTTTATCTCCCTATCTCAACTATCCCCCTCTCTCCTCCCTTCTCTATTCCCTCTTTACCTCTCTTTCTCTAATTCACATCCTCCTCTTTTTCCTCTCAAGTCTTTCTCCCCTGTCCCCTTTACCCTCTCTTTTTCACACATACCCCTCTCTCTCACACTGCCTCCAACCTCCACCGTTAGGGAAACAGTACCCATTCCTCTTGCCTTTTTATTCATCAGAGACCCTTGGGAACTCCGCTTCAGAAAGGGCAAAAAAGTAAAAAAGGGAGGGTGTTTTGTTTGGCTTCCTTGGTATACGGCGATGTACAGTTCCCTCCCCCTTCTCTCTTCGCCCATTTCATTACCATTGCCTCCCTGCCATCTCTCTCCCGACTACCATTACCATAACTTTTCGTCAGTGTGGCTTAGCGCAATATTTTTTTCCCTTCATCCTCACTAACAACGACGATTTTATAAGCTGAGAGATATTCTACAGTCTCAGAGTTAAAAAATACTTGCTTTGCTGGTACGGACACCTTTAAATATTTTATTCAAATTAACTGCAGACGATTTTATAAAGCTAGGAGAAATTTTAGCAGTCACAGGCTAACCCTTCTGATTACCTTACATTTATTATTTTTTTTATTCATGCTACCACTAGACGTACTCAGTTTAGGGCAGTGTTTTAATAGTGACGTGATTATTCAAACCTACGTATAACACTTCTGTTCGATGAGTCTCTCCTAAGCTCAATAAAATTGTCTGGAGGCTGCAAAAACAGAAATGTCACCAGACTGAAGTGGTTAAAATAATATGATTAATCTACTGGCTGCTACGGGCACACTTACAAATTTCGCTGAGAGGAATCCCAGCAGTCACGCACAGACCCTATACCTCTTCGCTGTTATGGACTCGTGTAAGGATAATCAGGCTAACACATGACGATTTTGTTTTAAGTGGCGGTGATCAAGCGGTTAAAGAGGTGGTTTGTTGCCCAAAAGGATGTGCCAGACAGGGGTGGGGAACAGTCTGACTGTCTGAATTTCATGAGGACCGATTTTACTGATCTACAACGCCCACCGGTGTCACATCATATTCCGTCGCACCAGTTCCGAATGTGACAGCTTTAGTATGCACTCATTATGAAGCGTGAGCAGTGATGCCCAAGTGGTGACATGTGAAAGTGTGGTATGTATGAAGACTGCTGGGCCTCTTGGAACGCGGCCAGGAACAAATAGTGAGAAATAATGAGAAATAATGTCACTGAGTTAACCTCTTCATCCCGAGGCCATCTTTTCCATATTCTCCTAGCCAATATCAGCTTATTTCACTTAGCCTAAAAAAAATCGTGATGAGCTGAATAAAGTCGCACGGAGGTAGCGAGAATAAACTTTTAAAACGTGATCATCGTAGTGAATAGATTAACTACCATACGTTACCATTTCTATGTCGTATCGATTTTGCCACCGTTACTACCATAGCTTTAATCATTGTGTTATTTATTTTTTTTTTTTTTTACTGTCTGCTTGACACTTTCTTTCCTCATCTCTTTCACTTTCACTTGCTCTCCTTTCCGTTCTTTCTTTCCTTTGTGCACCCATATTTCCTCCCCCCTTCTTTTTCTCTTTCATCTCTCATCCTTCCTTTTCTCCCTCTTTCCTTCCTTCCTCCTCCGTTCCTTCAACCTCCCTCTCCTTCCTTCCTTCCTCCTCCTTTCCTTCATCTCTCCCCCTCCTTCCTCTTTCCTTCCTTCCTCCTCCATTCCTTCATCTCTACCCCTCCTTCCTCTTTCCTTCCTTCCTCCTCCTTTCCTTCATCTCTCCCCCTCATTCCTCTTTCCTTCCTTCCTCCTCCTTTCCTTCATCTCTCCCCTTCCTTCCTCCTCCTTTCCTTCATCTCTCCCCTTCCTTCCTCTTTCCTTCCTTCTATCTCCCTCCATCTTTCCATCCCAGGCCGTGAGAGAACAATAATAAAAGCAGGTATTTCTTTCACATTCAAACTGCCTCTCCGACCCACTATTTTTTGGACCTTTTCACCGGGAAATGAATAAAAAGGCAGCCCAGGGCCGTGTGTGTGTGTGTGTGTGTGTGTGTGTGTGTGTGTGTGTGTGTGTGTGTGTGTGTGTGTGATACAATCCTGCTATTTGGTTATTACTTTTGCCTATTACATGGGCAAAAATTAATCATGTTACAAGGTCACAGATATCGATCTGCTTAGATAACAGCACCTTGTGTGTTAACCTACCCTTATTATGTGCTTAGTAAACTGTTCACTGTTTTACAAGAGAAGTCAAAACACTACAAAGACAACAAATTTACTGATGCTTATGATTTCTTTTTGGGGGAAGGGGGCCGGAAGTCGATAGAAAAACAGAAGACTACCCTCCTCCTTCCCCTCCCGCTCCTCTTAACACTTCAAGGTTATTATAAAAAAATCGTCCGGCATCTGAGTAATGAGGACTATAAGAATATTAATGGTGGCAACATTATCACTCTCATTCTTCTATACTCACAATCGAATAAAATAATCTGGCGTTAGATGGAATAAATAAATGTAACTCTAACGAGAGCAAACACGTGCCAAGAAGTAATCCTGAGGTTATATATCTTCAGCAACATATAAGCAGTTGATAATGCACATCCTACGTTCATCGTCTTAAGCAGTTGATAATGAAGGTGCATAAATGAATGACATCTTTTGCATGCCTAGAGTGAATGACTGTGCGAATGGGGATTGTAGCAGATGAGTATGTGTAAATGGGAGCGACTGAACCCATTACAGAGAGAATAAAGAATCAAATGGATGTTTAACACACCTGTACATAATGAATTAATAAAGTCAAGGAAGAATGAATGAATATGTGCATATATAGTAACACTCTCTCTCTCTCTCTCTCTCTCTCTCTCTCTCTCTCTCTCTCTCTCTCTCTCACGTTTTCTGCGTTCCACATACTGTCTTCCTTACATCTACATATATCTGCCTCCTCCACTTTCTCTTCTTCCTGCCTTCATATCATCAGCCCATACTTGCCAATCTCCTATATACATATACACATGGATACATACATACATAGTGTACATCTTTCTCTCTATACTTCTACATTCTCTTTGTCTTTCACAACATGCATATGGAACCAACACTATAAACGGATAACAAACGAACAATGCTTACAAGTGCACAGTTAGCCTATAATCCAAGTTTTCTTATCGTTAATCTTGCACGCTGTTTTAAGCTCACAATTTCACGCATTAATGTGTCCTGTACTATCATCACGGGCAAAAATTCACCAAAAATACCTAGCCATCATTGTGCCTTGCCTGCCGTATTCCTCAGCCTCCCCGAAGATCAGAGAGTACCCTTGCTTCACATACTCGTTTGCCATGTGCTTCATATTGCTGCTATCACATGAAGATATTTTATGTATTGATTGTGATGGTGCTTTGCTGAATCAATATACTACTTACTTCATTAATTAGTATGCTTTTCTGCTAATTTCCTCCTTACGACTAAAAGCCTCCACAACAAAATGTGTACGAAGTCTTTGTCACCTTCTGTTTTTTTTTTCTTTTCTTTTCTTCTTTTTTGTTAAATTCCATTCGGAAGAAAAGACCTCTCCAATTTTCTGTCTGGATCAGCTGTTTAACCACTTCCGGACGATGACATGTTAAGTTTATTCTTGCTATCAAACGATTTTATTTACTTCTGAAAAGACCTCCCGGGCAGAGACTGATGAAAGCCACATATAACCCCTCCAGTTCAAAACGTTTCTCCTAATTCGAACACAATTCTCTAAGGATAGTAAGAATAAAATGCAAAAGAAGTACTCTGGTTGAGAGGGCTAATCAGTTATTCTTTATCACCTGGTCTGTGAAATTTCCCCTACTGAGTCTGTGGTTTTCTTGTACGTCTATTTCTTTATGTCTCTTAATTTCTTTTTTTTTTATGTGTGTGTAAGTGCATGGTCTACCTAGCTACTTATCTACTTTTTTCCTACTTGTCTGTCAACAAAATTTTTCCGTAAGACGAGTTAGTACCCTCAGGACTGTTACTATTATTGTTGTCAACCTCCCTCTTTCCATTTTCCCTTCCTTCTTGCCCTTCTTCCATTATCTCTCCTTCTTTTATATCAAACAAACCCGGAATAATGAATAAAAAAAAAAGGAAAAAAGTACGAGGCACACACATAACAAAAAAAGCCTCCTTCCTCCCCTTCCCTCCTTCCCTTTACGGATTTCCCACGAACCTCGAGATTTCCAAATTCCAGCGGCCGCGGTGTTGCCCTTTCGCGGTGCATCAAATTATCACAGAAGTCCCTCTATCGTTTTTATCCTTTATAATTACTCAAAAACACAGTGGGAGCGGAATTTGTAACATTTTTCGATATCTGGGTGACTTGTGTGGTTTTCCTGAACACAGTGTAAATAGGAGAGGTTCCTAAAACTTGTACTGGCACCTTTCGGGATCCCAGATGCTCGCGGCGAGGGTTTTTCCACCGTATTTTAGGCGGTCGGAGCGGCTTTTGTGTGCATTTTTATCAATCTGGACCTGTCAGTCTGTCCCAGCGATGCCGCCTCCTGTCTGGGTGGCCGCTACGGGATGCTGACGAGGCTAACGCTACCAGTTCTGTCAGCCTAAGGGAGAACGTAATTAGGACAAGTGGTTATGTTGTTACCAGTGGGTGCTCTCTCGCATGTAATATTATGATTTTTATTTTCTCCCCCCCCCCCGTGTGTGTGTGTGTGTGTGTGTGTGTGTGTGTGTGTGTGTGTTTAACAAGTGTACTTTGGGTTAAACAGTCATCTATACTTCAAGGTGTCTGCAACATAATTCTGATTATTCTTCAACTTTAACGTGTCTCCATTCTTACTTCATAATTTTCTGGGTATATCTGATTAGCTTCATTTTCCCATTGATCTAGCTCTCCCCTTCACCACCCTCTACCCGCATCTCTCTCTCTCTCTCTCTCTCTCTCTCTCTCTCTCTCTCTCTCTCTCTCTCTCGTAAGCTTGTCCCCTCCCAGCTGCTGCTTCATATATATTTGTCGCAACTTGGGAATCTCACAGGTTGGCCAAAGGGGGATAAAATGTAACTGAGAGAGAGAGAGAGAGAGAGAGAGAGAGATTCTTCCGCTCTCTCTCTCTCTCTCTCTTTCTCTCACACACCAGTTCAGTTACTCAATATGTTAAACCCTTACCAGAGCCCATTACAATTACAAATGCCCTTTAAATCACACTTTCTCTCCACCGATAACTGCTTTTCGTCCTTTACTTCTCTTTTCCATTTTTCTGTTACTCTTATCACTCTTCTTTTTCCTGTTTATAATATCCTCTTTATTTATTGTTCTTCGTCACTTTTTACAGTGTTCCCATTCCTTTAATACTACGATATTTTCTTTTTTTTAGTTCTTTTTTATCCCTATTAATCACTAAGTCTACTGTTCCATTTTGTTACTCTGTTTTCTTCTTTTTTCCCGTTTCTGTTACTCTTCCTTTGTTTATCTACCCCTTTATCAATTTACGCTTATCCTCCATAATATGTATTAATTATTTTGTTACTCGTGCTGTCTTTAAAGAATATTTCTCTCACTTTTATTTCTTAGCTTTCCTCAGTGGTTCTTCATTCTCCGATTTTCATTAATGTCCTTACTCTTACGTTCTTAATTTTATTCCTAACGTTATACATTAGTCTTATATGTATGCTGCCTATACTTCTATTTAATATTAGCTTCGGTGCTGCTCTTCCTCCTTTTTTTTCTGTTATATGGCATCTTCCTTTTTTTGGACGTGAAACAATGCATACCTCCTCATTTCTTTCTTTCCCACTTCCTTCTCCATTTCCTTCCCCCCCCCTCCCTCTTTCCTTCCTTCTATCTTTTCTTTCTCCCATCCGTCCTCCTTCCTTATTTCTAGCATTCTCTGTCTCCATCTCAGAACGCGTAAGAGACCAATAATAAAAGCAGGTATTTTTCTGTGATAAACAAAGCAGTAAAGTAATACCCAGAGGGATACTGGAAAATGATCGCAGTATGGGATGATTATACCATTTCACTCCGATGGCGGATTTATGTTTTTACATCCGCGTGCAGAAAGTGGGGGTGTAGCTCGGCGTGTGTGTGTGTGTGTGTGTGTGTGTGTGTGTGTGTGTGTGTGTGTGTGTGTGTGTGTGTGTGTGTGTATCAGCTTTGATCTGATTTAGGCTTAACCTATTGCTCTTTAGAACAACAGGTCAAAAAGGTCACTGTCACAAGGCAAGGTCAACTGAAACAGTTCTGATTCTATTTGGACCAAGTCTGGTGAAAGGATTTAGGATCAGGCAAGGATCAGTAGATCGATTTTAAGAACAATCGCTCGAAGTCAAGGTCAAACTGAAAGGTCAGACTTCGGTTCTTAGGTCAGTTATAGGACATGGGTGTTTGCAGTGTCTGTCCGCATCTTCTTGTGTGTGTGTGTGTGTGTGTGTGTGTGTCTATATATATATATGTATATAATATATATATATATATATATATATATATATATATATATATATATATATATATATATATATATATATCCCATTAGATTCCAGAGCTGCTGGGCGAGGCATTGCACTGGGAGGGTGCTAAGCGTACCGCCCTCCGCCTATCGGTTCAAAGTCGCGAAGCTCATAGGTCCCTACCCGGGGGTTCCCTACTTTATTAAGATTTGAGAATTCCCAGTTCTGTCCAGTACTGAGGACACTGGGCTCCAATGGGATATATATATATATATATATATATATATATATATATATATATATATATATATATATATATATATATATATATATATATATATATATATATATATATATATATATATATATATATATATATATATATATATATATATATATATATATATATATATATATTCCTGTTTCTCACTCCACTGCCTTTCCCTCGCATGAATCCTCCTCCTATTCCATTTTTCCCTCTTCATTTCCCTAACCTTCCCCCAAATTACTCTGATTATTACCCTTTCCTCTCCCCTTTCTTCACGGACTGAAAATGTCACAGAAAATTGGAAACGCAAAGTATGCTGGAGGGAGGGGAAGGGGGGGGAGAAGGGAGAGCAAGGGATGAGGGTAAAGACGGGGTTGAGGGAGGTGAGAGAAGGAAGGAATGGCAGAGAGAAGAAAGGGTTACAGAGACGTGGGTGAAAGATATACGTAAATAAAAGTATGCATAATACCAGATGCAATAGAAAGGAAAAGGGCAAAGAATCAAGGAGTATAGCAGTAAGGTAGTGATAAAAAAAAAAAGAAGACAGGAAGAGGAAAACAGTAAAGGAAACTGTGAACTGAGAATAAAAGCAAATTATGAGACAGAAAGATAAGAGGAAATACAGGGAGACTGGGAAGCGTGTGTGTGTGTGAGAGAGAGAGAGAGAGAGAGAGAGAGAGAGAGAGAGAGAGAGAGAGAGAGAGAGAGAGAGAGAGAGAGAGAGAGGAGAGGAGAGGAGAGGAGAGGAGAGGGAGAAGGGAGAAAGGGAGGTAAAGCGGAGAGAGGGTGTGTGAGGGTAAAATCAGTGGGGTGGGGAGGGAGTGAGCTGAAAGGGTGAGTCCCCGACCCAACATTAAAATGGATGAAGCACAAAATAGCGTAAAGATGGAGGGAGCGGGGGAAATCGGGTGTTCTCAGCCGGAGGAATGGAGGAAGGGACTGAGAGAAGGAGGGAGGAGGTAAGAGTCTGAAAAAGAGAGGAAGAGACAGAGAGAAGGAGAGGGGCAAAGGCAGACAGAGGGAAGAAGAGTGATTAACAGAAAACACAGATAATTAGTTGGAGTAGAGGCCGAGAGAGGGAAGAAGAGGGAGGAAATAGATACTGCAGACAGCAAGGATAAATACATGGGTATAAGAGTTACACACACGAGCCAGCCTAAAGTATACAGTACCAATCATTAGCCACAGTTTCACATAATCCTACCACTAGCTGGAAGAGAGTGGCCAGGTTTTCACACCGAACGAAGACCTGTTGTTTAGCGTGGAGGTGGCAGTTAGGGGTAAAGATGGCACGAAGAACAGCTGGCCATGACACTGTTACTCGTGGTCTAGAAAAGCTCTGAAATACTAAATCAACTCTTTGTTCGGTGTGAAATCCTCAGTACGACTTCCATTCCTTCAGGGATAAGGGTAGAGGGTGGGCAGAGACTATGACTCATGAGTGTAGCAAACGTGTGAGAAAAGGCTGTACTGACCGCCCCATTTCCCGCCAGTATAATAGCCGGACAGAACAAAAATAGAAAAATATTTTTCGATAGACGGGGGGAAATAGTTATCTAGCCAACGTAATACAGGTATATGCATTGAACTGTAATTATTTTATGAGCGCTGTTGTCTGTGGATGCGTCGACCTGATAAAAACAAAAATGCATAAATGAGTCTTATAGTGTCCAGACAGTTATCTGACTGATTTTCAAAAGTATTTATAAGCTTAGAATTTGCCAACTGCTGTTGGTGATTTATTCTCGGATTCTATCGCACTGCACGAATATTAAAGGAATTCTTTCCTGTACTTGCGTTGTATCTTTTTACTTTTTATTTACATTGCTAAACTCTAGTTACAGCGTCACGCACTATAAAAAAAAAAAAAAATCATGACTGATGTCATATTTATTTAGAATGGTAAATAACTGAATTATACCTCTAAATCATTGTTTTTGAAAAAAAAAAAAAAGAATCATTTACCGTACTTATATCGTAGATGTTAAGGTGAAATCAAGTTTATCTTTGTAACGAATATATTACTTTATATGTTATTCTAACAATAGTTCACCTATCTTAACCTGACGGGGATCTTGTCCTGTTGTAGCTTATTTCTCATACTTCACTGGCAGAAAAGACAATACTGCAGCAGTGATCTTTCCATTGCACTCCGTGGATTGAGCTGCGTGCTGATTTCATTTTACAGCTAAGACGGCAATTTTACGCCAAGTTACAGCGGATAGAGTATGCTGACGTCAATGGCTGGGCATTATGTGTGGTTTTATAAGTTCCAAGTTCCTTGCAATAAAACCTAACATCGTATGCTGTACAGTTTTTAGTTATTCTGATTATTAGTTACCTTACTTTCATGTTTAACTTCCATTCGGAAGGGAAGGAGGAAACCAGGGACACGACTGACAGAGGGAGGCTGGAAGGGTCGGTGAGATTCAGTAAGGGAGGGAAAGGAGGGAGAGGCTCAGGGAGGGAGAGGGAGGTAGTGAATGGCGTCTTACGATGAAAATAAAGAAATATCACAAACGAAGTATATGCCTATAACAAGGTTGTCTGTTGGATTTAGCTGCTTGTGCTGAAGATACACAATAGGTATTTAAGAACAGGATACAGAATAAAGGAATACTTACTCCCTATGCACATTCTGCGGCTGATTATATCCCTGACACAAGAAAAATATGTCTGCTGGCATGAGTATTAAAAAAAAGAAAAGGTGTATTTTGTACATCGCTATATCCTTATGTTAAATACTGAGTAAGACAAATAATAACACTTACAATCATTTCAGTGTCTTTCGGCCGCCAGCACACAAGTTGCCTGAAAAAAACAAAAACAAATATGAGTTCTTTTCTGTCAAAATAATTATCTGTTCGAGTCTCAAGGTATCACTAGCTCGTGGTAATGAATGCCACGAATACTACAGGAAGGCTATTCCTTACAATTTCCGTACATTTCATTTCACAGATACAAAGAAGATTATTTATAACAATTCCCTTATATTTCTTTCCTCTTGAGTTTCTGTCTGCCAGGTCTGGCCCAGAGGTCTGGGTGTAGCGCCTGCCAGAGGACTGCATGGAGTTTTAGTGACCACGTTACCATACAGGTGTGAGAACTTGGTGTGTCATGAAAATGAAAATTCAAAAGTTAGGGCAATGAGGATGGGATTATCGAGATGTGTGTAAGGTGTACGGAGAGTGGATCAGATAAGAAATACTGTGGATTCGTGAAAGATGTAAAGGTGGTGCGTGGACAATAGAGATGAGAAGTGTGTGTTTGGATTGCACGGTCATAAGAAGAGAGTGGGTATAAATTATAGTGTGGCGAAATGGATATATGTGTGAGTCTGAAATGGGAGGAGGAGTGGTTGGCTAAGAAGAAGTGGATCAATACAGTAAATAAATCTATGATAAAACAAGCTTGATGAGGCTAGGGGAGTGAAAAGGGATCGAGGTGGTTGGATGGATTTTGTACGGAGTCCATGACAAGACTCTGATACCCCACTGTAACCAAAGTGTCATCAGACTGACTCCATGTGATAGGTGGATGCTTAGGCCTGTGAGGTGAATCAAGATCTTGAGCCCTGAAAAGTGACAGAATGAGCGTGTGTACCATTTTCATTGGGTATGCTGTTGATTTGTTCTTCCAGTAAAATGTTTTTCGTTTTTCTTGCTTTCTGGACACTCTCTTACCCTATCTACAGGTGGTAAGAGATGTGGTATGATGATAATACATGATGAAAGGTCTCTGCTATATTGAAGGAGTTATCAAAACCGAATCACTTCACCCTTGAGTTATCTTTAATACTTTAAGTTATTTTGTTCACACACGGAAACACAGGCAAACTCTGCCCTTGCCCTGTGACCTTGACCTTTGACTGACTGTTTCTAAACACGAATTCCTTCGTTCTTGCCTCTTCCTCAACCCTTTCAGCAAGTTTGGTATAAATTGGATAAAAACTGTTTAAACTGACCTTGCTATTTCCAGCTTTGACCTAGACCTGTGACTCTGACCTCTGATCTTTTTTTTTTTTTTTTCTACAAAATAATACGTTAACCTTTTGACTGACCCTGAGACCATCCACTAAGTTTGGTAAACATCGGACAGAATTATCTGAGTTATTTTCTTCACACACACACACACACACACACACACACACACACTCACACAGAAAATACCATCTCTTGATACGCGGCCGTGGGTGTTAAAAAAAAAAAAAAAAAACACTTATGGTGAAGAAGCGATGTGGTGGTGCTGTGGATTTACTGGAAAGTGTATGAAGGAATATACGAAATGATCTGAACACGTGGAGATAATGGAGAATGAGAGATCCATAAAGAGAAGTAACGGATAAGGTGGAGGGATGGGGTGGATAGGTATATCGATACGGGTGGTGAAATGGCGGGAAAGCAGTCTGATGGCGAATGGCAAGGCGACCTGGAGGGGATTTGTTCGTAACCACCTCCTCCGGGCGCTTGGGTATATATAAACAGAGCAAACAGTGAATGTTATATGATATGCTGGATGTACTCTATAATATGCATCACAGAAAATAGCTGTGAATGAACTGGATGCAAAAGACATAAAATAAGTGTCAACATCTGCAGTCTCCTGCATCAGGTGACGTGGTGTCTAGTCCTGCTACTACCAGACCATTTGATTCAACTAAGTGGTGGCTCTTCGTACTGCAGGGGGTTTATGGAGGCTGATTCTAACCTTTCCAAATTGAAAAGTCCAAAAGTCGAATAAAATCATCTGGAGATGGCAAGAATTGAGCAAATATTACGTCCACTGGCTGAAGGGGTTGAGAAATTGCTTGTCTGTCTATTTATCTATATATCTATTGCCAGACACCTTAATCCCGCAAGCGGTGGCCACAAACAAATCGCCTCCAAATCGCAGTATCCAACGCCATTTCACTGCCCTACTCATACTATGCATTATTACAGGAAATTGAAAACACAGGCAAGGTTCAAACATAAACTCCTTCAATCTGTTAATTTGTCGTTTCAGCTTATTCTTCCTACCAACAGACGACTTTATTCAGCTTAGGACAGACCTCCAGAAGTGCAAGGAGACAGTAAAGGAAATAACTTCTCTAGTTCGAAAAGTCTCTCCAAAGCCGAATACAGTCGTCTGGAGATAACAAGAATAAAAATACGTCGCCGGATTCAAGAGGTGAAAAAAAAGTTTCGCCAAAGGTTAATAAAACTGACTGGTATAACAAGAACCATATATGACTATTATTTTGCCGAAAGAGTTAGTGGAGACTGCTTCTAAGATCTTTAATCAGGGGGGATCTCCAAAGCTAACCCCTTCAGTCCCATGACGTATTTTGTATTAGAGCTTTGCCACCACCAGATGATTTCATTCAATTTAGGAAATTCGTCTAGTGGAGATGTGGTTTATTAAGACATATCTAATCATTCTAGTTCCAATAGCCTCCATTATGATGAGCAAAAGCCTCTGAATGTAGCAAAAACAAACTAAGAGCTAGACTATACCTTACCGGAGTAAATGGATTGA